>NC_084623.1:26070044-26390362 GCF_033978795.1 Nerophis ophidion | reverse complement strand
GGGGGGGGGAGGCCAGACCCAGCTTATGCTTCCGAGATCAGACGAGATCGGGCGATCTTCGGGTAGTATGGCCGTAAGCCGAGAGGCAATCCTCAGAATTCAATTTTTAAATGTGGCAAGCTGGTTGACAGGACCTTTCTGCAATGAGCTACACGTGTGTGATACAATAATCACTGCTCTTTTTCTCAGCCTATGTAACTCTTTGGACTTTTGCCCCACTGTTAGCACTGAATTGCCTTGAGGCACATGGGTCACTGTTGGCGACACTGCAAATCTTGCTATAAATTTCAGACCGAGTCAAAACTAAACATGTTTTGGGTGGAGACCAGCGTTTTGTTTAGACGAGCATAATGTAGCGTTTTGACAAGTGTGGCAAGTATCTATAGCCATTGTGACAAAAACAAAAGGGAGAAAGTGCGCCCTATACTGGGAGCATCGCTAAAAGCCTACAGCACCTGGTATTCCTAGGTAGTCTCCCATCCAAGTACTAACCAGGCCAGACCCAGCTTAGCTTCCGAGATCAGACGAGATCGGGCGATCTTCGGGTAGTATGGCCGTAAGCCGAGAGGCAGTCCTCAGAATTCAATTTTTAGATGTGGTAAGCTGGTTGACAGGACCTTTCTGCAATGAGCTACACGTGTGTGATACAATAATCACTGCACTTTTTCTCAGCCTATGTAACTCTTTGGACTTTTGCCCCACTGTTAGCACTGAAGTGCCTTGAGGCACATGGGTCACTGTTGGTGACACTGCAAATCTTGCTATAAATTTCAGACCGAGTCAAAACTAAACTTGTTTTGGGTGGAGAACAGCGTTTTGTTTGGACGAGCATAATGTAGCGTTTTGACAAGTGTGGCAAGTATCTATAGCCATTGTGACAAAAACAAAAGGGAGAAAGTGCGCCCTATACTGGGAGCATCGCTAAAAGCCTACAGCACCTGGTATTCCTAGGCAGTCTCCCATCCAAGTAGTAACCAGGCCAGACCCAGCTTAGCTTCCGAGATCAGACGAGATCGGGCGAGCTTCGGGCAGTATGGCCGTAAGCCGAGAGGCTGTCCTCAGAATTCAATTTTTAAATGTGGCAAGCTGGTTGACAGGACCTTTCTGCAATGAGTTACACGTATGTGATACAATAATCACTGCTCTTTTTCTCAGCCTATGTAACTCTTTGGACTTTTGCCCCAATGTTAGCACTGAAGTGCCTTGAGGCACATGGGTCACTGTTGGCGACACTGCAAATCTTGCTCTAAATTTCAGACCGAGTCAAAACTAAACAAACATGTTTTGGGTGGAGACCAGCGGTTTGTTTGGACGAGCATAATGTAGCGTTTTGACAAGTGTGGCAAATATCTATAGCCATTGTGAAAAAAACAAAAGGGAGAAAGTGCGCCCTATACTGGTAGCATCGCTAAAAGCCTACAGCACCAGTATTCCTAGGGAGTCTCCCAACCAAGTACTAACCAGGCCAGACCCAGCTTAGCTTCCGAGATCAGACGAGATCGGGCGATCTTCGGGTAGTATGGCCATAAGCCGAGAGGCAGTCCTCAGAATTCAATTTTTAAATGTGGCAAGCTGGTTGACAGGACCTTTCTGCAATGAGCTACACGTGTGTGATACAATAATCACTGCTCTTTTTCTCAGCCTATGTAACTCTTTGGACTTTTGCCCCACTGTTAGCACTGAAGTGCCTTGCGGCACATGGGTCACTGTTGGCGACACTGCAAATCTTGCTATAAATTTCAGACCGAGTCAAAACTAAACATCTTTTGGGTGGAGACCAGCGTTTTGTTTGGACGAGCATAATGTAGCGTTTTGACAAGTGTGGCAAGTATCAATAGCCATTGTGACAAAAACAAAAGGGAGAAAGTGCGCCCTATACTGGGAGCATCGCTAAAAGCCTACAGCACCTGGTATTCCTAGGTAGTCTCCCAACCAAGTACTAACCAGGCCAGACCCAGCTTAGCTTCCGAGATCAGACGAGATCGGGCGATCTTCGGGTAGTATGGCCGTAAGCCGAGAGGCAGTCCTCAGAATCCAATTTTTAAATGTGGCAAGCTGGTTGACAGGACCTTTCTGCAATGAGCTACACGTGTGTGATACAATAATCACTGCTCTTTTTCTCAGCCTATGTAACTCTTTGGACTTTTGCCCCACTGTTAGCACTGAAGTGCCTTGAGGCACATGGGTCACTGTTGGCGACACTGCAAATCTTGCTATAAACTTCAGACCGAGGCAAAACTAAACTTGTTTTGGGTGGAGACCAGCGTTTTGTTTGGACGAGCATAATGTAGCGTTTTGACAAGTGTGGCAAGTATCTATAGCCATTGTGAGAAAAACAAAAGGGAGAAAGTGCGCCCTATACTGGGGGCATCGCTAAAAGCCTACAGCACTTGGTATTCCTAGGGAGTCTCCCAACCAAGTACTAACCAGGCCAGACCCAGGTTAGCTTCCGAGATCAGACGAGATCGGGCGATCTTCGGGTAGTATGGCCGTAAGCCGAGAGGCAGTCCTCAGAATTCAATTTTTAGATGTGGCAAGCTGGTTGACAGGACCTTTCTGCAATGAGCTACACGTGTGTGATACAATAATCACTGCTCTTTTTCTCAGCCTATGTAACTCTTTGGACTTTTGCCCCAATGTTAGCACTGAAGTGCCTTGAGGCACATGGGTCACTGTTGGCGACACTGCAAATCTTGCTATAAATTTCAGACCGAGTCAAAAATAAACAAACATGTTTTGGGTGGAGACCAGCGGTTTGTTTGGACGAGCACAATGTAGCGTTTTGACAAGTGTGGCAAATATCTATAGCCATTGTGAAAAAAACAAAAGGGAGAAAGTGCGCCCTATACTGGTAGCATCGCTAAAAGCCTACAGCACCTGGTATTCCTAGGGAGTCTCGCAACCAAGTACTAACCAGGCCAGACCCAGCTTAGCTTCCGAGATCAGACGAGATCGGGCGATCTTCGGGTAGTATGGCCGTAAGCCGAGAGGTAGTCCTCAGAATTCAATTTTTAAATGTGGCAAGCTGGTTGACAGGACCTTTCTGCAATGAGTTACACGTGTGTGATACAATAATCACTGCTCTTTTTCTCAGCCTATGTAACTCTTACGACTTTTGCCCCACTGTTAGCACTGAAGTGCCTTGAGGCACATGGGTCACTATTGGCGACACTGCAAATCTTGCTATAAATTTCAGACCGAGTCAAAACTAAACATGTTTTGGGTGGAGACCAGCGTTTTGTTTGGACGAGCATAATGTAGCGTTTTGACAAGTGTGGCAAGTATCTATAGCCATTGTGACAAAAACAAAAGGGAGAAAGTGCGCCCTATAATGGGAGCATCGCTAAAAGCCTACAGCACCTGGTATTCCTAGGCAGTCTCCCATCCAAGTACTAACCAGGCCAGACCCAGCTTAGCTTCCGAGATCAGACGAGATCGGGCGATCTTCGGGTAGTATGGCCGTAAGCCGAGAGGCAATCCTCAGAATTCAATTTTTAAATGTGGCAAGCTGGTTGACAGGACCTTTCTGCAATGAGCTACACGTGTGTGATACAATAATCACTGCTCTTTTTCTCAGCCTATGTAACTCTTTGGACTTTTGCCCCACTGTTAGCACTGAATTGCCTTGAGGCACATGGGTCACTGTTGGCGACACTGCAAATCTTGCTATAAATTTCAGACCGAGTCAAAACTAAACTTGTTTTGGGTGGAGAACAGCGTTTTGTTTGGACGAGCATAATGTAGCGTTTTGACAAGTGTGGCAAGTATCTATAGCCATTGTGACAAAAACAAAAGGGAGAAAGTGCGCCCTATACTGGGAGCATCGCTAAAAGCCTACAGCACCTGGTATTCCTAGGCAGTCTCCCATCCAAGTAGTAACCAGGCCAGACCCAGCTTAGCTTCCGAGATCAGACGAGATCGGGAGAGCTTCGGGCAGTATGGCCGTAAGCCGAGAGGCTGTCCTCAGAATTCAATTTTTAAATGTGGCAAGCTGGTTGACAGGACCTTTCTGCAATGAGTTACACGTGTGTGATACAATAATCACTGCTCTTTTTCTCAGCCTATGTAACTCTTTGGACTTTTGCCCCAATGTTAGCACTGAAGTGCCTTGAGGCACATGGGTCACTGTTGGCGACACTGCAAATCTTGCTATAAATTTCAGACCGAGTCAAAACTAAACAAACATGTTTTGGGTGGAGACCAGCGTTTTGTTTGGACGAGCATAATGTAGCGTTTTGACAAGTGTGGCAAGTATCTATAGCCATTGTGACAAAAACAAAAGGGAGAAAGTGCGCCCTATACTGGGAGCATCGCTAAAAGCCTACAGCACCTGGTATTCCTAGGCAGCCTCCCATCCAAGTACTAACCAGGCCAGACCCAGCTTAGCTTCCGAGATCAGACGAGATCGGGCGATCTTCGGGTAGTATGGCCGTAAGCCGAGAGGCAGTCCTCAGAATTAAATTTTTAAATGTGGCAAGCTGGTTGACAGGACCTTTCTGCAATGAGCTACACGTGTGTGATACAATAATCACTGCTCTTTTTCTCAGCCTATGTAACTCTTTGGACTTTTGCCCCACTGTTAGCACTGAAGTGCCTTGAGGCACATGGGTCACTGTTGGCGACACTGCAAATCTTGCTATAAATTTCAGACCGAGTCAAAACTAAACTTGTTTTGGGTGGAGACCAACGTTTTGTTTGGACGAGCATAATGTAGCGTTTTGACAAGTGTGGCAAGTATTTATAGCCATTGTGACAAAAACAAAAGGGAGAAAGTGCGCCCTATACTGGGAGCATCGCTAAAAGCCTACAGCACCTGGTATTCCTAGGCAGTCTCCCAACCAAGTACTAACCAGAACAGACCCAGCTTAGCTTCCGAGATCAGACGAGATCGGGCGATCTTCGGGTAGTATGGCCGTAAGCCGAGAGGCAGTCCTCAGAATCCAATTTTTAAATGTGGCAAGCTGGTTGACAGGACCTTTCTGCAATGAGCTACACGTGTGTGATACAATAATCACTGCTCTTTTTCTCAGCCTATGTAACTCTTTGGACTTTTGCCCCACTGTTAGCACTGAAGTGCCTTGAGGCACATGGGTCACTGTTGGCGACACTGCAAATCTTGCTATAAACTTCAGACCGAGGCAAAACTAAACTTGTTTTGGGGGGAGACCAGCGTTTTGTTTGGACGAGCATAATGTAGCGTTTTGACAAGTGTGGCAAGTATCTATAGCCATTGTGACAAAAACAAAAGGGAGAAAGTGCGCCCTATACTGGGAGCATCGCTAAAAGCCTACAGCACCTGGTATTCCTAGGCAGTCTCCCATCCAAGTACTAACCAGGCCAGACCCAGCTTAGCTTCCGAGATCAGACGAGATCGGGCGATCTTCGGGTAGTATGGCCGTAAGCCGAGAGGCAGTCCTCAGAATTCAATTTTTAGATGTGGCAAGCTGGTTGACAGGACCTTTCTGCAATGAGCTACACGTGTGTGATACAATAATCACTGCTCTTTTTCTCAGCCTATGTAACTCTTTGGACTTTTGCCCCACTGTTAGCACTGAAGTGCCTTGCGGCACATGGGTCACTGTTGGCGACACTGCAAATCTTGCTATAAATTTCAGACCGAGTCAAAACTAAACATGTTTTGGGTGGAGACCAGCGTTTTGTTTGGACGAGCATAATGTAGCGTTTTGACAAGTGTGGCAAGTATCTATAGCCATTGTGAGAAAAACAAAAGGGAGAAAGTGCGCCCTATACTGGGGGCATCGCTAAAAGCCTACAGCACTTGGTATTCCTAGGGAGTCTCCCAACCAAGTACTAACCAGGCCAGACCCAGGTTAGCTTCCGAGATCAGACGAGATCAGGCGATCTTCGGGTAGTATGGCCGTAAGCCGAGAGGCAGTCCTCAGAATTCAATTTTTAGATGTGGCAAGCTGGTTGACAGGACCTTTCTGCAATGAGCTACACGTGTGTGATACAATAATCACTGCTCTTTTTCTCAGCCTATGTAACTCTTTGGACTTTTGCCCCAATGTTAGCACTGAAGTGCCTTGAGGCACATGGGTCACTGTTGGCGACACTGCAAATCTTGCTATAAATTTCAGACCGAGTCAAAAATAAACAAACATGTTTTGGGTGGAGACCAGCGGTTTGTTTGGACGAGCATAATGTAGCGTTTTGACAAGTGTGGCAAATATCTATAGCCATTGTGAAAAAAACAAAAGGGAGAAAGTGCGCCCTATACTGGTAGCATCGCTAAAAGCCTACAGCACCTGGTATTCCTAGGGAGTCTCGCAACCAAGTACTAACCAGGCCAGACCCAGCTTAGCTTCCGAGATCAGACGAGATCGGGCGATCTTCGGGTAGTATGGCCGTAAGCCGAGAGGTAGTCCTCAGAATTCAATTTTTAAATGTGGCAAGCTGGTTGACAGGACCTTTCTGCAATGAGTTACACGTGTGTGATACAATAATCACTGCTCTTTTTCTCAGCCTATGTAACTCTTACGACTTTTGCCCCACTGTTAGCACTGAAGTGCCTTGAGGCACATGGGTCACTATTGGCGACACTGCAAATCTTGCTATAAATTTCAGACCGAGTCAAAACTAAACATGTTTTGGGTGGAGACCAGCGTTTTGTTTGGACGAGCATAATGTAGCGTTTTGACAAGTGTGGCAAGTATCTATAGCCATTGTGACAAAAACAAAAGGGAGAAAGTGCGCCCTATAATGGGAGCATCGCTAAATAGCCTACAGCACCTGGTATTCCTAGGCAGTCTCCCATCCAAGTACTAACCAGGCCAGACCCAGCTTAGCTTCCGAGATCAGACGAGATCGGGCGATCTTCGGGTAGTATGGCCGTAAGCCGAGAGGCAATCCTCAGAATTCAATTTTTAAATGTGGCAAGCTGGTTGACAGGACCTTTCTGCAATGAGCTACACGTGTGTGATACAATAATCACTGCTCTTTTTCTCAGCCTATGTAACTCTTTGGACTTTTGCCCCACTGTTAGCACTGAATTGCCTTGAGGCACATGGGTCACTGTTGGCGACACTGCAAATCTTGCTATAAATTTCAGACCGAGTCAAAACTAAACATGTTTTGGGTGGAGACCAGCGTTTTGTTTAGACGAGCATAATGTAGCGTTTTGACAAGTGTGGCAAGTATCTATAGCCATTGTGACAAAAACAAAAGGGAGAAAGTGCGCCCTATACTGGGAGCATCGCTAAAAGCCTACAGCACCTGGTATTCCTAGGCAGTCTCCCATCCAAGTACTAACCAGGCCAGACCCAGCTTAGCTTCCGAGATCAGACGAGATCGGGCGATCTTCGGGTAGTATGGCCGTAAGCCGAGAGGCAGTCCTCAGAATTCAATTTTTAGATGTGGTAAGCTGGTTGACAGGACCTTTCTGCAATGAGCTACACGTGTGTGATACAATAATCACTGCACTTTTTCTCAGCCTATGTAACTCTTTGGACTTTTGCCCCACTGTTAGCACTGAAGTGCCTTGAGGCACATGGGTCACTGTTGGTGACACTGCAAATCTTGCTATAAATTTCAGACCGAGTCAAAACTAAACTTGTTTTGGGTGGAGAACAGCGTTTTGTTTGGACGAGCATAATGTAGCGTTTTGACAAGTGTGGCAAGTATCTATAGCCATTGTGACAAAAACAAAAGGGAGAAAGTGCGCCCTATACTGGGAGCATCGCTAAAAGCCTACAGCACCTGGTATTCCTAGGCAGTCTCCCATCCAAGTAGTAACCAGGCCAGACCCAGCTTAGCTTCCGAGATCAGACGAGATCGGGCGAGCTTCGGGCAGTATGGCCGTAAGCCGAGAGGCTGTCCTCAGAATTCAATTTTTAAATGTGGCAAGCTGGTTGACAGGACCTTTCTGCAATGAGTTACACGTATGTGATACAATAATCACTGCTCTTTTTCTCAGCCTATGTAACTCTTTGGACTTTTGCCCCAATGTTAGCACTGAAGTGCCTTGAGGCACATGGGTCACTGTTGGCGACACTGCAAATCTTGCTATAAATTTCAGACCGAGTCAAAACTAAACAAACATGTTTTGGGTGGAGACCAGCGGTTTGTTTGGACGAGCATAATGTAGCGTTTTGACAAGTGTGGCAAATATCTATAGCCATTGTGAAAAAAACAAAAGGGAGAAAGTGCGCCCTATACTGGTAGCATCGCTAAAAGCCTACAGCACCAGTATTCCTAGGGAGTCTCCCAACCAAGTACTAACCAGGCCAGACCCAGCTTAGCTTCCGAGATCAGACGAGATCGGGCGATCTTCGGGTAGTATGGCCATAAGCCGAGAGGCAGTCCTCAGAATTCAATTTTTAAATGTGGCAAGCTGGTTGACAGGACCTTTCTGCAATGAGCTACACGTGTGTGATACAATAATCACTGCTCTTTTTCTCAGCCTATGTAACTCTTTGGACTTTTGCCCCACTGTTAGCACTGAAGTGCCTTGCGGCACATGGGTCACTGTTGGCGACACTGCAAATCTTGCTATAAATTTCAGACCGAGTCAAAACTAAACATCTTTTGGGTGGAGACCAGCGTTTTGTTTGGACGAGCATAATGTAGCGTTTTGACAAGTGTGGCAAGTATCAATAGCCATTGTGACAAAAACAAAAGGGAGAAAGTGCGCCCTATACTGGGAGCATCGCTAAAAGCCTACAGCACCTGGTATTCCTAGGCAGTCTCCCAACCAAGTACTAACCAGGCCAGACCCAGCTTAGCTTCCGAGATCAGACGAGATCGGGCGATCTTCGGGTAGTATGGCCGTAAGCCGAGAGGCAGTCCTCAGAATCCAATTTTTAAATGTGGCAAGCTGGTTGACAGGACCTTTCTGCAATGAGCTACACGTGTGTGATACAATAATCACTGCTCTTTTTCTCAGCCTATGTAACTCTTTGGACTTTTGCCCCACTGTTAGCACTGAAGTGCCTTGAGGCACATGGGTCACTGTTGGCGACACTGCAAATCTTGCTATAAACTTCAGACCGAGGCAAAACTAAACTTGTTTTGGGTGGAGACCAGCGTTTTGTTTGGACGAGCATAATGTAGCGTTTTGACAAGTGTGGCAAGTATCTATAGTCATTGTGACAAAAACAAAAGGGAGAAAGTGCGCCCTATACCGGGAGCATCGCTAAAAGCCTAAAGCACCTGGTATTCCTAGGCAGTCTCCCATCCAAGTAATAACCAGGCCAGACCCAGCTTAGCTTCCGAGATCAGACGAGATCGGGCGAGCTTCGGGCAGTATGGCCGTAAGCCGAGAGGCTGTCCTCAGAATTCAATTTTTAAATGTGGCAAGCTGGTTGACAGGACCTTTCTGCAATGAGCTACACGTGTGTGATACAATAATCACTGCTCTTTTTCTCAGCCTATGTAACTCTTTGGACTTTTGCCCCAATGTTAGCACTGAAGTGCCTTGAGGCACATGGGTCACTGTTGGCGACACTGCAAATCTTGCTATAAATTTCAGACCGAGTCAAAACTAAACAAACATGTTTTGGGTGGAGACCAGCGGTTTGTTTGGACGAGCATAATGTAGCGTTTTGACAAGTGTGGCAAATATCTATAGCCATTGTGAAAAAAACAAAAGGGAGAAAGTGCGCCCTATACTGGTAGCATCGCTAAAAGCCTACAGCACCAGTATTCCTAGGGAGTCTCCCAACCAAGTACTAACCAGGCCAGACCCAGCTTAGCTTCCGAGATCAGACGAGATCGGGCGATCTTCGGGTAGTATGGCCGTAAGCCGAGAGGCAATCCTCAGAATTCAATTTTTAAATGTGGCAAGCTGGTTGACAGGACCTTTCTGCAATGAGCTACACGTGTGTGATACAATAATCACTGCTCTTTTTCTCAGCCTATGTAACTCTTTGGACTTTTGCCCCACTGTTAGCACTGAATTGCCTTGAGGCACATGGGTCACTGTTGGCGACACTGCAAATCTTGCTATAAATTTCAGACCGAGTCAAAACTAAACATGTTTTGGGTGGAGACCAGCGTTTTGTTTAGACGAGCATAATGTAGCGTTTTGACAAGTGTGGCAAGTATCTATAGCCATTGTGACAAAAACAAAAGGGAGAAAGTGCGCCCTATACTGGGAGCATCGCTAAAAGCCTACAGCACCTGGTATTCCTAGGTAGTCTCCCATCCAAGTACTAACCAGGCCAGACCCAGCTTAGCTTCCGAGATCAGACGAGATCGGGCGATCTTCGGGTAGTATGGCCGTAAGCCGAGAGGCAGTCCTCAGAATTCAATTTTTAGATGTGGTAAGCTGGTTGACAGGACCTTTCTGCAATGAGCTACACGTGTGTGATACAATAATCACTGCACTTTTTCTCAGCCTATGTAACTCTTTGGACTTTTGCCCCACTGTTAGCACTGAAGTGCCTTGAGGCACATGGGTCACTGTTGGTGACACTGCAAATCTTGCTATAAATTTCAGACCGAGTCAAAACTAAACTTGTTTTGGGTGGAGAACAGCGTTTTGTTTGGACGAGCATAATGTAGCGTTTTGACAAGTGTGGCAAGTATCTATAGCCATTGTGACAAAAACAAAAGGGAGAAAGTGCGCCCTATACTGGGAGCATCGCTAAAAGCCTACAGCACCTGGTATTCCTAGGCAGTCTCCCATCCAAGTAGTAACCAGGCCAGACCCAGCTTAGCTTCCGAGATCAGACGAGATCGGGCGAGCTTCGGGCAGTATGGCCGTAAGCCGAGAGGCTGTCCTCAGAATTCAATTTTTAAATGTGGCAAGCTGGTTGACAGGACCTTTCTGCAATGAGTTACACGTATGTGATACAATAATCACTGCTCTTTTTCTCAGCCTATGTAACTCTTTGGACTTTTGCCCCAATGTTAGCACTGAAGTGCCTTGAGGCACATGGGTCACTGTTGGCGACACTGCAAATCTTGCTCTAAATTTCAGACCGAGTCAAAACTAAACAAACATGTTTTGGGTGGAGACCAGCGGTTTGTTTGGACGAGCATAATGTAGCGTTTTGACAAGTGTGGCAAATATCTATAGCCATTGTGAAAAAAACAAAAGGGAGAAAGTGCGCCCTATACTGGTAGCATCGCTAAAAGCCTACAGCACCAGTATTCCTAGGGAGTCTCCCAACCAAGTACTAACCAGGCCAGACCCAGCTTAGCTTCCGAGATCAGACGAGATCGGGCGATCTTCGGGTAGTATGGCCATAAGCCGAGAGGCAGTCCTCAGAATTCAATTTTTAAATGTGGCAAGCTGGTTGACAGGACCTTTCTGCAATGAGCTACACGTGTGTGATACAATAATCACTGCTCTTTTTCTCAGCCTATGTAACTCTTTGGACTTTTGCCCCACTGTTAGCACTGAAGTGCCTTGCGGCACATGGGTCACTGTTGGCGACACTGCAAATCTTGCTATAAATTTCAGACCGAGTCAAAACTAAACATCTTTTGGGTGGAGACCAGCGTTTTGTTTGGACGAGCATAATGTAGCGTTTTGACAAGTGTGGCAAGTATCAATAGCCATTGTGACAAAAACAAAAGGGAGAAAGTGCGCCCTATACTGGGAGCATCGCTAAAAGCCTACAGCACCTGGTATTCCTAGGTAGTCTCCCAACCAAGTACTAACCAGGCCAGACCCAGCTTAGCTTCCGAGATCAGACGAGATCGGGCGATCTTCGGGTAGTATGGCCGTAAGCCGAGAGGCAGTCCTCAGAATCCAATTTTTAAATGTGGCAAGCTGGTTGACAGGACCTTTCTGCAATGAGCTACACGTGTGTGATACAATAATCACTGCTCTTTTTCTCAGCCTATGTAACTCTTTGGACTTTTGCCCCACTGTTAGCACTGAAGTGCCTTGAGGCACATGGGTCACTGTTGGCGACACTGCAAATCTTGCTATAAACTTCAGACCGAGGCAAAACTAAACTTGTTTTGGGTGGAGACCAGCGTTTTGTTTGGACGAGCATAATGTAGCGTTTTGACAAGTGTGGCAAGTATCTATAGCCATTGTGAGAAAAACAAAAGGGAGAAAGTGCGCCCTATACTGGGGGCATCGCTAAAAGCCTACAGCACTTGGTATTCCTAGGGAGTCTCCCAACCAAGTACTAACCAGGCCAGACCCAGGTTAGCTTCCGAGATCAGACGAGATCGGGCGATCTTCGGGTAGTATGGCCGTAAGCCGAGAGGCAGTCCTCAGAATTCAATTTTTAGATGTGGCAAGCTGGTTGACAGGACCTTTCTGCAATGAGCTACACGTGTGTGATACAATAATCACTGCTCTTTTTCTCAGCCTATGTAACTCTTTGGACTTTTGCCCCAATGTTAGCACTGAAGTGCCTTGAGGCACATGGGTCACTGTTGGCGACACTGCAAATCTTGCTATAAATTTCAGACCGAGTCAAAAATAAACAAACATGTTTTGGGTGGAGACCAGCGGTTTGTTTGGACGAGCACAATGTAGCGTTTTGACAAGTGTGGCAAATATCTATAGCCATTGTGAAAAAAACAAAAGGGAGAAAGTGCGCCCTATACTGGTAGCATCGCTAAAAGCCTACAGCACCTGGTATTCCTAGGGAGTCTCGCAACCAAGTACTAACCAGGCCAGACCCAGCTTAGCTTCCGAGATCAGACGAGATCGGGCGATCTTCGGGTAGTATGGCCGTAAGCCGAGAGGTAGTCCTCAGAATTCAATTTTTAAATGTGGCAAGCTGGTTGACAGGACCTTTCTGCAATGAGTTACACGTGTGTGATACAATAATCACTGCTCTTTTTCTCAGCCTATGTAACTCTTACGACTTTTGCCCCACTGTTAGCACTGAAGTGCCTTGAGGCACATGGGTCACTATTGGCGACACTGCAAATCTTGCTATAAATTTCAGACCGAGTCAAAACTAAACATGTTTTGGGTGGAGACCAGCGTTTTGTTTGGACGAGCATAATGTAGCGTTTTGACAAGTGTGGCAAGTATCTATAGCCATTGTGACAAAAACAAAAGGGAGAAAGTGCGCCCTATAATGGGAGCATCGCTAAAAGCCTACAGCACCTGGTATTCCTAGGCAGTCTCCCATCCAAGTACTAACCAGGCCAGACCCAGCTTAGCTTCCGAGATCAGACGAGATCGGGCGATCTTCGGGTAGTATGGCCGTAAGCCGAGAGGCAATCCTCAGAATTCAATTTTTAAATGTGGCAAGCTGGTTGACAGGACCTTTCTGCAATGAGCTACACGTGTGTGATACAATAATCACTGCTCTTTTTCTCAGCCTATGTAACTCTTTGGACTTTTGCCCCACTGTTAGCACTGAATTGCCTTGAGGCACATGGGTCACTGTTGGCGACACTGCAAATCTTGCTATAAATTTCAGACCGAGTCAAAACTAAACTTGTTTTGGGTGGAGAACAGCGTTTTGTTTGGACGAGCATAATGTAGCGTTTTGACAAGTGTGGCAAGTATCTATAGCCATTGTGACAAAAACAAAAGGGAGAAAGTGCGCCCTATACTGGGAGCATCGCTAAAAGCCTACAGCACCTGGTATTCCTAGGCAGTCTCCCATCCAAGTAGTAACCAGGCCAGACCCAGCTTAGCTTCCGAGATCAGACGAGATCGGGAGAGCTTCGGGCAGTATGGCCGTAAGCCGAGAGGCTGTCCTCAGAATTCAATTTTTAAATGTGGCAAGCTGGTTGACAGGACCTTTCTGCAATGAGTTACACGTGTGTGATACAATAATCACTGCTCTTTTTCTCAGCCTATGTAACTCTTTGGACTTTTGCCCCAATGTTAGCACTGAAGTGCCTTGAGGCACATGGGTCACTGTTGGCGACACTGCAAATCTTGCTATAAATTTCAGACCGAGTCAAAACTAAACAAACATGTTTTGGGTGGAGACCAGCGTTTTGTTTGGACGAGCATAATGTAGCGTTTTGACAAGTGTGGCAAGTATCTATAGCCATTGTGACAAAAACAAAAGGGAGAAAGTGCGCCCTATACTGGGAGCATCGCTAAAAGCCTACAGCACCTGGTATTCCTAGGCAGCCTCCCATCCAAGTACTAACCAGGCCAGACCCAGCTTAGCTTCCGAGATCAGACGAGATCGGGCGATCTTCGGGTAGTATGGCCGTAAGCCGAGAGGCAGTCCTCAGAATTAAATTTTTAAATGTGGCAAGCTGGTTGACAGGACCTTTCTGCAATGAGCTACACGTGTGTGATACAATAATCACTGCTCTTTTTCTCAGCCTATGTAACTCTTTGGACTTTTGCCCCACTGTTAGCACTGAAGTGCCTTGAGGCACATGGGTCACTGTTGGCGACACTGCAAATCTTGCTATAAATTTCAGACCGAGTCAAAACTAAACTTGTTTTGGGTGGAGACCAACGTTTTGTTTGGACGAGCATAATGTAGCGTTTTGACAAGTGTGGCAAGTATTTATAGCCATTGTGACAAAAACAAAAGGGAGAAAGTGCGCCCTATACTGGGAGCATCGCTAAAAGCCTACAGCACCTGGTATTCCTAGGCAGTCTCCCAACCAAGTACTAACCAGAACAGACCCAGCTTAGCTTCCGAGATCAGACGAGATCGGGCGATCTTCGGGTAGTATGGCCGTAAGCCGAGAGGCAGTCCTCAGAATCCAATTTTTAAATGTGGCAAGCTGGTTGACAGGACCTTTCTGCAATGAGCTACACGTGTGTGATACAATAATCACTGCTCTTTTTCTCAGCCTATGTAACTCTTTGGACTTTTGCCCCACTGTTAGCACTGAAGTGCCTTGAGGCACATGGGTCACTGTTGGCGACACTGCAAATCTTGCTATAAACTTCAGACCGAGGCAAAACTAAACTTGTTTTGGGGGGAGACCAGCGTTTTGTTTGGACGAGCATAATGTAGCGTTTTGACAAGTGTGGCAAGTATCTATAGCCATTGTGACAAAAACAAAAGGGAGAAAGTGCGCCCTATACTGGGAGCATCGCTAAAAGCCTACAGCACCTGGTATTCCTAGGCAGTCTCCCATCCAAGTACTAACCAGGCCAGACCCAGCTTAGCTTCCGAGATCAGACGAGATCGGGCGATCTTCGGGTAGTATGGCCGTAAGCCGAGAGGCAGTCCTCAGAATTCAATTTTTAGATGTGGCAAGCTGGTTGACAGGACCTTTCTGCAATGAGCTACACGTGTGTGATACAATAATCACTGCTCTTTTTCTCAGCCTATGTAACTCTTTGGACTTTTGCCCCACTGTTAGCACTGAAGTGCCTTGCGGCACATGGGTCACTGTTGGCGACACTGCAAATCTTGCTATAAATTTCAGACCGAGTCAAAACTAAACATGTTTTGGGTGGAGACCAGCGTTTTGTTTGGACGAGCATAATGTAGCGTTTTGACAAGTGTGGCAAGTATCTATAGCCATTGTGAGAAAAACAAAAGGGAGAAAGTGCGCCCTATACTGGGGGCATCGCTAAAAGCCTACAGCACTTGGTATTCCTAGGGAGTCTCCCAACCAAGTACTAACCAGGCCAGACCCAGGTTAGCTTCCGAGATCAGACGAGATCAGGCGATCTTCGGGTAGTATGGCCGTAAGCCGAGAGGCAGTCCTCAGAATTCAATTTTTAGATGTGGCAAGCTGGTTGACAGGACCTTTCTGCAATGAGCTACACGTGTGTGATACAATAATCACTGCTCTTTTTCTCAGCCTATGTAACTCTTTGGACTTTTGCCCCAATGTTAGCACTGAAGTGCCTTGAGGCACATGGGTCACTGTTGGCGACACTGCAAATCTTGCTATAAATTTCAGACCGAGTCAAAAATAAACAAACATGTTTTGGGTGGAGACCAGCGGTTTGTTTGGACGAGCATAATGTAGCGTTTTGACAAGTGTGGCAAATATCTATAGCCATTGTGAAAAAAACAAAAGGGAGAAAGTGCGCCCTATACTGGTAGCATCGCTAAAAGCCTACAGCACCTGGTATTCCTAGGGAGTCTCGCAACCAAGTACTAACCAGGCCAGACCCAGCTTAGCTTCCGAGATCAGACGAGATCGGGCGATCTTCGGGTAGTATGGCCGTAAGCCGAGAGGTAGTCCTCAGAATTCAATTTTTAAATGTGGCAAGCTGGTTGACAGGACCTTTCTGCAATGAGTTACACGTGTGTGATACAATAATCACTGCTCTTTTTCTCAGCCTATGTAACTCTTACGACTTTTGCCCCACTGTTAGCACTGAAGTGCCTTGAGGCACATGGGTCACTATTGGCGACACTGCAAATCTTGCTATAAATTTCAGACCGAGTCAAAACTAAACATGTTTTGGGTGGAGACCAGCGTTTTGTTTGGACGAGCATAATGTAGCGTTTTGACAAGTGTGGCAAGTATCTATAGCCATTGTGACAAAAACAAAAGGGAGAAAGTGCGCCCTATAATGGGAGCATCGCTAAATAGCCTACAGCACCTGGTATTCCTAGGCAGTCTCCCATCCAAGTACTAACCAGGCCAGACCCAGCTTAGCTTCCGAGATCAGACGAGATCGGGCGATCTTCGGGTAGTATGGCCGTAAGCCGAGAGGCAATCCTCAGAATTCAATTTTTAAATGTGGCAAGCTGGTTGACAGGACCTTTCTGCAATGAGCTACACGTGTGTGATACAATAATCACTGCTCTTTTTCTCAGCCTATGTAACTCTTTGGACTTTTGCCCCACTGTTAGCACTGAATTGCCTTGAGGCACATGGGTCACTGTTGGCGACACTGCAAATCTTGCTATAAATTTCAGACCGAGTCAAAACTAAACATGTTTTGGGTGGAGACCAGCGTTTTGTTTAGACGAGCATAATGTAGCGTTTTGACAAGTGTGGCAAGTATCTATAGCCATTGTGACAAAAACAAAAGGGAGAAAGTGCGCCCTATACTGGGAGCATCGCTAAAAGCCTACAGCACCTGGTATTCCTAGGCAGTCTCCCATCCAAGTACTAACCAGGCCAGACCCAGCTTAGCTTCCGAGATCAGACGAGATCGGGCGATCTTCGGGTAGTATGGCCGTAAGCCGAGAGGCAGTCCTCAGAATTCAATTTTTAGATGTGGTAAGCTGGTTGACAGGACCTTTCTGCAATGAGCTACACGTGTGTGATACAATAATCACTGCACTTTTTCTCAGCCTATGTAACTCTTTGGACTTTTGCCCCACTGTTAGCACTGAAGTGCCTTGAGGCACATGGGTCACTGTTGGTGACACTGCAAATCTTGCTATAAATTTCAGACCGAGTCAAAACTAAACTTGTTTTGGGTGGAGAACAGCGTTTTGTTTGGACGAGCATAATGTAGCGTTTTGACAAGTGTGGCAAGTATCTATAGCCATTGTGACAAAAACAAAAGGGAGAAAGTGCGCCCTATACTGGGAGCATCGCTAAAAGCCTACAGCACCTGGTATTCCTAGGCAGTCTCCCATCCAAGTAGTAACCAGGCCAGACCCAGCTTAGCTTCCGAGATCAGACGAGATCGGGCGAGCTTCGGGCAGTATGGCCGTAAGCCGAGAGGCTGTCCTCAGAATTCAATTTTTAAATGTGGCAAGCTGGTTGACAGGACCTTTCTGCAATGAGTTACACGTATGTGATACAATAATCACTGCTCTTTTTCTCAGCCTATGTAACTCTTTGGACTTTTGCCCCAATGTTAGCACTGAAGTGCCTTGAGGCACATGGGTCACTGTTGGCGACACTGCAAATCTTGCTATAAATTTCAGACCGAGTCAAAACTAAACAAACATGTTTTGGGTGGAGACCAGCGGTTTGTTTGGACGAGCATAATGTAGCGTTTTGACAAGTGTGGCAAATATCTATAGCCATTGTGAAAAAAACAAAAGGGAGAAAGTGCGCCCTATACTGGTAGCATCGCTAAAAGCCTACAGCACCAGTATTCCTAGGGAGTCTCCCAACCAAGTACTAACCAGGCCAGACCCAGCTTAGCTTCCGAGATCAGACGAGATCGGGCGATCTTCGGGTAGTATGGCCATAAGCCGAGAGGCAGTCCTCAGAATTCAATTTTTAAATGTGGCAAGCTGGTTGACAGGACCTTTCTGCAATGAGCTACACGTGTGTGATACAATAATCACTGCTCTTTTTCTCAGCCTATGTAACTCTTTGGACTTTTGCCCCACTGTTAGCACTGAAGTGCCTTGCGGCACATGGGTCACTGTTGGCGACACTGCAAATCTTGCTATAAATTTCAGACCGAGTCAAAACTAAACATCTTTTGGGTGGAGACCAGCGTTTTGTTTGGACGAGCATAATGTAGCGTTTTGACAAGTGTGGCAAGTATCAATAGCCATTGTGACAAAAACAAAAGGGAGAAAGTGCGCCCTATACTGGGAGCATCGCTAAAAGCCTACAGCACCTGGTATTCCTAGGCAGTCTCCCAACCAAGTACTAACCAGGCCAGACCCAGCTTAGCTTCCGAGATCAGACGAGATCGGGCGATCTTCGGGTAGTATGGCCGTAAGCCGAGAGGCAGTCCTCAGAATCCAATTTTTAAATGTGGCAAGCTGGTTGACAGGACCTTTCTGCAATGAGCTACACGTGTGTGATACAATAATCACTGCTCTTTTTCTCAGCCTATGTAACTCTTTGGACTTTTGCCCCACTGTTAGCACTGAAGTGCCTTGAGGCACATGGGTCACTGTTGGCGACACTGCAAATCTTGCTATAAACTTCAGACCGAGGCAAAACTAAACTTGTTTTGGGTGGAGACCAGCGTTTTGTTTGGACGAGCATAATGTAGCGTTTTGACAAGTGTGGCAAGTATCTATAGTCATTGTGACAAAAACAAAAGGGAGAAAGTGCGCCCTATACCGGGAGCATCGCTAAAAGCCTAAAGCACCTGGTATTCCTAGGCAGTCTCCCATCCAAGTAATAACCAGGCCAGACCCAGCTTAGCTTCCGAGATCAGACGAGATCGGGCGAGCTTCGGGCAGTATGGCCGTAAGCCGAGAGGCTGTCCTCAGAATTCAATTTTTAAATGTGGCAAGCTGGTTGACAGGACCTTTCTGCAATGAGCTACACGTGTGTGATACAATAATCACTGCTCTTTTTCTCAGCCTATGTAACTCTTTGGACTTTTGCCCCAATGTTAGCACTGAAGTGCCTTGAGGCACATGGGTCACTGTTGGCGACACTGCAAATCTTGCTATAAATTTCAGACCGAGTCAAAACTAAACAAACATGTTTTGGGTGGAGACCAGCGGTTTGTTTGGACGAGCATAATGTAGCGTTTTGACAAGTGTGGCAAATATCTATAGCCATTGTGAAAAAAACAAAAGGGAGAAAGTGCGCCCTATACTGGTAGCATCGCTAAAAGCCTACAGCACCAGTATTCCTAGGGAGTCTCCCAACCAAGTACTAACCAGGCCAGACCCAGCTTAGCTTCCGAGATCAGACGAGATCGGGCGATCTTCGGGTAGTATGGCCGTAAGCCGAGAGGTAGTCCTCAGAATTCAATTTTTAAATGTGGCAAGCTGGTTGACAGGACCTTTCTGCAATGAGTTACACGTGTGTGATACAATAATCACTGCTCTTTTTCTCAGCCTATGTAACTCTTACGACTTTTGCCCCACTGTTAGCACTGAAGTGCCTTGAGGCACATGGGTCACTATTGGCGACACTGCAAATCTTGCTATAAATTTCAGACCGAGTCAAAACAAAACATGTTTTGGGTGGAGACCAGCGTTTTGTTTGGACGAGCATAATGTAGCGTTTTGACAAGTGTGGCAAGTATCTATAGCCATTGTGACAAAAACAAAAGGGAGAAAGTGCGCCCTATACTGGGAGCATCGCTAAAAGCCTAAAGCACCTGGTATTCCTAGGCAGTCTCCCATCCAAGTAATAACCAGGCCAGACCCAGCTTAGCTTCCGAGATCAGACGAGATCGGGCGATCTTCGGGTAGTATGGCCGTAAGCCGAGAGGCAATCCTCAGAATTCAATTTTTAAATGTGGCAAGCTGGTTGACAGGACCTTTCTGCAATGAGCTACACGTGTGTGATACAATAATCACTGCTCTTTTTCTCAGCCTATGTAACTCTTTGGACTTTTGCCCCACTGTTAGCACTGAAGTGCCTTGAGGCACATGGGTCACTGTTGGCGACACTGCAAATCTTGCTATAAATTTCAGACCGAGTCAAAACTAAACATGTTTTGGGTGGAGACCAGCGTTTTGTTTGGACGAGCATAATGTAGCGTTTTGACAAGTGTGGCAAGTATCTATAGCCATTGTGACAAAAACAAAAGGGAGAAAGTGCGCCCTATACTGGGAGCATCGCTAAAAGCCTACAGCACCTGGTATTCCTAGGCAGTCTCCCATCCAAGTACTAACCAGGCCAGACCCAGCTTAGCTTCCGAGATCAGACGAGATCGGGCGATCTTCGGGTAGTATGGCCGTAAGCCGAGAGGCAGTCCTCAGAATTCAATTTTTAAATGTGGCAAGCTGTTTGACAGGAACTTTCTGCAATGAGCTACACGTGTGTGATACAATAATCACTGCTCTTTTTCTCAGCCTATGTAACTCTTTGGACTTTTGCCCCACTGTTAGCACTGAAGTGCCTTGAGGCACATGGGTGACTGTTGGCGACACTGCAAATCTTGCTATAAATTTCAGACCGAGTCAAAACTAAACAAACATGTTTTGGGTGGAGACCAGCGGTTTGTTTGGGCGAGCATAATGTAGCGTTTTGACAAGTGTGGCAAGTATCTATAGCCATTGTGAAAAAAACAAAAGGGAGAAAGTGCGCCCTATACTGGTAGCATCGCTAAAAGCCTACAGCACCTGGTATTCCTAGGCAGTCTCCCAACCAAGTACTAACCAGGCCAGACCCAGCTTAGCTTCCGAGATCAGACGAGATCGGGCGATCTTCGGGTAGTATGGCCGTAAGCCGAGAGGCAGGCCTCAGAATTAAATTTTTAAATGTGGCAAGCTGGTTGACAGGCCCTTTCTGCATTGAGCTACACGTGTGTGATACAATAATCACTGCTCTTTTCTCAGCTTATGTAACTCTTTGGACTTTTGCCCCACTGTTAGCACTGAAGTGCCTTGAGGCACATGGGTCACTGTTGGCGACACTGCAAATCTTGCTATAAATTTCAGACCGAGTCAAAACTAAACTTGTTTTGGGTGGAGACCAGCGTTTTGTTTGGACGAGCATAATGTAGCGTTTTGACAAGTGTGGCAAGTATCTATAGCCATTGTGACAAAAACAAAAGGGAGAAAGTGCGCCCTATACTGGGAGCATCGCTAAAAGCCTACAGCACCTGGTATTCCTAGGCAGTCTCCCATCCAAGTACTAACCAGGCCAGACCCAGCTTAGCTTCCGAGATCAGACGAGATCGGGCGATCTTTGGGTAGTATGGCCGTAAGCCGAGAGGCAGTCCTCAGAATTCAACTTTTAAATGTGGCAAGCTGGTTGACAGGACCTTTCTGCAATGAGCTACACGTGTGTGATACAATAATCACTGCTCTTTTTCTCAGCCTATGTAACTCTTTGGACTCTTGGCCCACTGTTAGCACTGAAGTGCCTTGAGGCACATGGGTGACTGTTGGCGACACTGCAAATCTTGCTATAAATTTCAGACCGAGTCAAAACTAAACATGTTTTGGGTGGAGACCAGTGTTTTGTTTGGACGAGCATAAACGTAACGTTTTGACAAGTGTGGCAAGTATCTAGAGCCATTGTGACAAAAACAAAAGGGAGAAAGTGCGCCCTATACTGGGGGCATCGCTAAAAGCCTACAGCACCTGGTATTCCTAGGCAGTCTCCCATCCAAGTACTAACCAGGCCGGACCCAGCTTAGCTTCCGAGATCGGGGGATCTTCGGGTAGTATGGCCGTAAGCCGAGAGGCAGTCCTCAGAATTCAATTTTTGAATGTGGCAAGCTGGTTGACAGGACCTTTCTGCAATGAGCTACACGTGTGTGATACAATAATCACTGCTCTTTTTCTCAGCCTATGTAACTCTTTGGACTTTTGCCCCACTGTTAGCACTGAAGTGCCTTGAGGCACATGGGTGACTGTTGGCGACACTGCAAATCTTGCTATAAATTTCAGACCGAGTCAAAACTAAACATGTTTTGGGTGGAGACCAGCGTTTTGTTTGGACGAGCATAATGTAGCGTTTTGACAAGTGTGGCAAGTATCTATAGCCATTGTGACAAAAACAAAAGGGAGAAAGTGCGCCCTATACTGGGAGCATCGCTAAAAGCCTACAGCACCTGGTATTCCTAGGCAGTCTCCCATCCAAGTACTAACCAGGCCAGACCCAGCTTAGCTTCCGAGATCAGACGAGATCGGGCGATCTTCGGGTAGTATGGCCGTAAGCCGAGAGGCAGTCCTCAGAATTCAACTTTTAAATGTGGCAAGCTGGTTGACAGGACCTTTCTGCAATGAGCTACACGTGTGTGATACAATAATCACTGCTCTTTTTCTCAGCCTATGTAACTCTTTGGACTTTTGCCCCACTGTTAGCACTGAAGTGCCTTGAGGCACATGGGTCACTGTTGGCGACACTGCAAATCTTGCTATAAAATTCAGACCGAGTCAAAACTAAACATGTTTTGGGTGGAGACCAGCGTTTTGTTTGGACGGGCATAATGTAGCGTTTTGACAAGTGTGGCAAGTATCTATAGCCATTGTGACAAAAACAAAAGGGAGAAAGTGCGCCCTATACTGGGAGCATCGCTAAAAGCCTACAGCACCTGGTATTCCTAGGCAGTCTCCCATCCAAGTACTAACCAGGCCGGACCCAGCTTAGCTTCCGAGATCAGACGAGATCGGGCGATCTTCGGGTAGTATGGCCGTAAGCCGAGAGGCAGTCCTCAGAATTCAACTTTTAAATGTGGCAAGCTGGTTGACAGGACCTTTCTGCAATGAGCTACACGTGTGTGATACAATAATCACTGCTCTTTTTCTCAGCCTATGTAACTCTTTGGACTTTTGCCCCACTGTTAGCACTGAAGTGCCTTGAGGCACATGGGTCACTGTTGGCGACACTGCAAATCTTGCTATAAATTTCAGACCGAGTCAAAACTAAACAAACATGTTTTGGGTGGAGACCAAAACATGGCCGTAAGCCGAGAGGCAGGCCTCAGAATTAAATTTTTAAATGTGGCAAGCTGGTTGACAGGACCTTTCTGCATTGAGCTACACGTGTGTGATACAATAATCACTGCTCTTTTCTCAGCTTATGTAACTCTTTAGACTTTTGCCCCACTGTTAGCACTGAAGTGCCTTGAGGCACATGGGTCACTGTTGGCGACACTGCAAATCTTGCTATAAATTTCAGACCGAGTCAAAACTAAACTTGTTTTGGGTGGAGACCAGCTTTTTGTTTGGACGTGCATAATGTAGCGTTTTGACAAGTGTGGCAAGTATCAATAGCCATTGTGACAAAAACAAAAGGGAGAAAGTGCGCCCTATACTGGGAGCATCGCTAAAAGCCTATAGCACCTGGTATTCCTAGGCAGTCTCCCAACCAAGTACTAACCAGTCCAGACCCAGCTTAGCTTCCGAGATCAGACGAGATCGGGCGATCTTCGGGTAGTATGGCCGTAAGCCGAGAGGCAGTCCTCAGAATCCAATTTTTAAATGTGGCAAGCTGGTTGACAGGAACTTTCTGCAATGAGCTACACGTGTGTGATACAATAATCACTGCTCTTTTTCTCAGCCTATGTAACTCTTTGGACTTTTGCCCCACTGTTAGCACTGAAGTGCCTTGAGGCACATGGGTCACTGTTGGCGACACTGCAAATCTTGCTATAAATTTCAGACCGAGTCAAAACTAAACATGTTTTGGGTGGAGACCAGCGTTTTGTTTGGACGAGCATAATGTAGCGTTTTGACAAGTGTGGCAAGTATCTATAGCCATTGTGACAAAAACAAAAGGGAGAAAGTGCGCCCTATAATGGGAGCATCGCTAAAAGCCTACAGCACCTGGTATTCCTAGGCAGTCTCCCATCCAAGTACTAACCAGGCCAGACCCAGCTTAGCTTCCGAGATCAGACGAGATCGGGCGATCTTCGGGTAGTATGGCCGTAAGCCGAGAGGCAATCCTCAGAATTCAATTTTTAAATGTGGCAAGCTGGTTGACAGGACCTTTCTGCAATGAGCTACACGTGTGTGATACAATAATCACTGCTCTTTTTCTCAGCCTATGTAACTCTTTGGACTTTTGCCCCACTGTTAGCACTGAATTGCCTTGAGGCACATGGGTCACTGTTGGCGACACTGCAAATCTTGCTATAAATTTCAGACCGAGTCAAAACTAAACTTGTTTTGGGTGGAGAACAGCGTTTTGTTTGGACGAGCATAATGTAGCGTTTTGACAAGTGTGGCAAGTATCTATAGCCATTGTGACAAAAACAAAAGGGAGAAAGTGCGCCCTATACTGGGAGCATCGCTAAAAGCCTACAGCACCTGGTATTCCTAGGCAGTCTCCCATCCAAGTAGTAACCAGGCCAGACCCAGCTTAGCTTCCGAGATCAGACGAGATCAGGCGAGCTTCGGGCAGTATGGCCGTAAGCCGAGAGGCTGTCCTCAGAATTCAATTTTTAAATGTGGCAAGCTGGTTGACAGGACCTTTCTGCAATGAGCTACACGTGTGTGATACAATAATCACTGCTCTTTTTCTCAGCCTATGTAACTCTTTGGACTTTTGCCCCAATGTTAGCACTGAAGTGCCTTGAGGCACATGGGTCACTGTTGGCGACACTGCAAATCTTGCTATAAATTTCAGACCGAGTCAAAACTAAACAAACATGTTTTGGGTGGAGACCAGCGGTTTGTTTGGACGAGCATAATGTAGCGTTTTGACAAGTGTGGCAAATATCTATAGCCATTGTGAAAAAAACAAAAGGGAGAAAGTGCGCCCTATACTGGTAGCATCGCTAAAAGCCTACAGCACCAGTATTCCTAGGGAGTCTCCCAACCAAGTACTAACCAGGCCAGACCCAGCTTAGCTTCCGAGATCAGACGAGATCGGGCGATCTTCGGGTAGTATGGCCGTAAGCCGAGAGGTAGTCCTCAGAATTCAATTTTTAAATGTGGCAAGCTGGTTGACAGGACCTTTCTGCAATGAGTTACACGTGTGTGATACAATAATCACTGCTCTTTTTCTCAGCCTATGTAACTCTTACGACTTTTGCCCCACTGTTAGCACTGAAGTGCCTTGAGGCACATGGGTCACTATTGGCGACACTGCAAATCTTGCTATAAATTTCAGACCGAGTCAAAACAAAACATGTTTTGGGTGGAGACCAGCGTTTTGTTTGGACGAGCATAATGTAGCGTTTTGACAAGTGTGGCAAGTATCTATAGCCATTGTGACAAAAACAAAAGGGAGAAAGTGCGCCCTATACTGGGAGCATCGCTAAAAGCCTAAAGCACCTGGTATTCCTAGGCAGTCTCCCATCCAAGTAATAACCAGGCCAGACCCAGCTTAGCTTCCGAGATCAGACGAGATCGGGCGATCTTCGGGTAGTATGGCCGTAAGCCGAGAGGCAATCCTCAGAATTCAATTTTTAAATGTGGCAAGCTGGTTGACAGGACCTTTTTGCAATGAGCTACACGTGTGTGATACAATAATCACTGCTCTTTTTCTCAGCCTATGTAACTCTTTGGACTTTTGCCCCACTGTTAGCACTGAAGTGCCTTGAGGCACATGGGTCACTGTTGGCGACACTGCAAATCTTGCTATAAATTTCAGACCGAGTCAAAACTAAACATGTTTTGGGTGGAGACCAGCGTTTTGTTTGGACGAGCATAATGTAGCGTTTTGACAAGTGTGGCAAGTATCTATAGTCATTGTGACAAAAACAAAAGGGAGAAAGTGCGCCCTATACCGGGAGCATCGCTAAAAGCCTAAAGCACCTGGTATTCCTAGGCAGTCTCCCATCCAAGTAATAACCAGGCCAGACCCAGCTTAGCTTCCGAGATCAGACGAGATCGGGCGAGCTTCGGGCAGTATGGCCGTAAGCCGAGAGGCTGTCCTCAGAATTCAATTTTTAAATGTGGCAAGCTGGTTGACAGGACCTTTCTGCAATGAGCTACACGTGTGTGATACAATAATCACTGCTCTTTTTCTCAGCCTATGTAACTCTTTGGACTTTTGCCCCAATGTTAGCACTGAAGTGCCTTGAGGCACATGGGTCACTGTTGGCGACACTGCAAATCTTGCTATAAATTTCAGACCGAGTCAAAACTAAACAAACATGTTTTGGGTGGAGACCAGCGGTTTGTTTGGACGAGCATAATGTAGCGTTTTGACAAGTGTGGCAAATATCTATAGCCATTGTGAAAAAAACAAAAGGGAGAAAGTGCGCCCTATACTGGTAGCATCGCTAAAAGCCTACAGCACCAGTATTCCTAGGGAGTCTCCCAACCAAGTACTAACCAGGCCAGACCCAGCTTAGCTTCCGAGATCAGACGAGATCGGGCGATCTTCGGGTAGTATGGCCGTAAGCCGAGAGGTAGTCCTCAGAATTCAATTTTTAAATGTGGCAAGCTGGTTGACAGGACCTTTCTGCAATGAGTTACACGTGTGTGATACAATAATCACTGCTCTTTTTCTCAGCCTATGTAACTCTTACGACTTTTGCCCCACTGTTAGCACTGAAGTGCCTTGAGGCACATGGGTCACTATTGGCGACACTGCAAATCTTGCTATAAATTTCAGACCGAGTCAAAACAAAACATGTTTTGGGTGGAGACCAGCGTTTTGTTTGGACGAGCATAATGTAGCGTTTTGACAAGTGTGGCAAGTATCTATAGCCATTGTGACAAAAACAAAAGGGAGAAAGTGCGCCCTATACTGGGAGCATCGCTAAAAGCCTAAAGCACCTGGTATTCCTAGGCAGTCTCCCATCCAAGTAATAACCAGGCCAGACCCAGCTTAGCTTCCGAGATCAGACGAGATCGGGCGATCTTCGGGTAGTATGGCCGTAAGCCGAGAGGCAATCCTCAGAATTCAATTTTTAAATGTGGCAAGCTGGTTGACAGGACCTTTCTGCAATGAGCTACACGTGTGTGATACAATAATCACTGCTCTTTTTCTCAGCCTATGTAACTCTTTGGACTTTTGCCCCACTGTTAGCACTGAAGTGCCTTGAGGCACATGGGTCACTGTTGGCGACACTGCAAATCTTGCTATAAATTTCAGACCGAGTCAAAACTAAACATGTTTTGGGTGGAGACCAGCGTTTTGTTTGGACGAGCATAATGTAGCGTTTTGACAAGTGTGGCAAGTATCTATAGCCATTGTGACAAAAACAAAAGGGAGAAAGTGCGCCCTATACTGGGAGCATCGCTAAAAGCCTACAGCACCTGGTATTCCTAGGCAGTCTCCCATCCAAGTACTAACCAGGCCAGACCCAGCTTAGCTTCCGAGATCAGACTAGATCGGGCGATCTTCGGGTAGTATGGCCGTAAGCCGAGAGGCAGTCCTCAGAATTCAATTTTTAAATGTGGCAAGCTGTTTGACAGGAACTTTCTGCAATGAGCTACACGTGTGTGATACAATAATCACTGCTCTTTTTCTCAGCCTATGTAACTCTTTGGACTTTTGCCCCACTGTTAGCACTGAAGTGCCTTGAGGCACATGGGTGACTGTTGGCGACACTGCAAATCTTGCTATAAATTTCAGACCGAGTCAAAACTAAACAAACATGTTTTGGGTGGAGACCAGCGGTTTGTTTGGGCGAGCATAATGTAGCGTTTTGACAAGTGTGGCAAGTATCTATAGCCATTGTGAAAAAAACAAAAGGGAGAAAGTGCGCCCTATACTGGTAGCATCGCTAAAAGCCTACAGCACCTGGTATTCCTAGGCAGTCTCCCAACCAAGTACTAACCAGGCCAGACCCAGCTTAGCTTCCGAGATCAGACGAGATCGGGCGATCTTCGGGTAGTATGGCCGTAAGCCGAGAGGCAGGCCTCAGAATTAAATTTTTAAATGTGGCAAGCTGGTTGACAGGCCCTTTCTGCATTGAGCTACACGTGTGTGATACAATAATCACTGCTCTTTTCTCAGCTTATGTAACTCTTTGGACTTTTGCCCCACTGTTAGCACTGAAGTGCCTTGAGGCACATGGGTCACTGTTGGCGACACTGCAAATCTTGCTATAAATTTCAGACCGAGTCAAAACTAAACTTGTTTTGGGTGGAGACCAGCGTTTTGTTTGGACGAGCATAATGTAGCGTTTTGACAAGTGTGGCAAGTATCTATAGCCATTGTGACAAAAACAAAAGGGAGAAAGTGCGCCCTATACTGGGAGCATCGCTAAAAGCCTACAGCACCTGGTATTCCTAGGCAGTCTCCCATCCAAGTACTAACCAGGCCAGACCCAGCTTAGCTTCCGAGATCAGACGAGATCGGGCGATCTTTGGGTAGTATGGCCGTAAGCCGAGAGGCAGTCCTCAGAATTCAACTTTTAAATGTGGCAAGCTGGTTGACAGGACCTTTCTGCAATGAGCTACACGTGTGTGATACAATAATCACTGCTCTTTTTCTCAGCCTATGTAACTCTTTGGACTCTTGGCCCACTGTTAGCACTGAAGTGCCTTGAGGCACATGGGTGACTGTTGGCGACACTGCAAATCTTGCTATAAATTTCAGACCGAGTCAAAACTAAACATGTTTTGGGTGGAGACCAGTGTTTTGTTTGGACGAGCATAAACGTAACGTTTTGACAAGTGTGGCAAGTATCTAGAGCCATTGTGACAAAAACAAAAGGGAGAAAGTGCGCCCTATACTGGGGGCATCGCTAAAAGCCTACAGCACCTGGTATTCCTAGGCAGTCTCCCATCCAAGTACTAACCAGGCCGGACCCAGCTTAGCTTCCGAGATCGGGGGATCTTCGGGTAGTATGGCCGTAAGCCGAGAGGCAGTCCTCAGAATTCAATTTTTGAATGTGGCAAGCTGGTTGACAGGACCTTTCTGCAATGAGCTACACGTGTGTGATACAATAATCACTGCTCTTTTTCTCAGCCTATGTAACTCTTTGGACTTTTGCCCCACTGTTAGCACTGAAGTGCCTTGAGGCACATGGGTGACTGTTGGCGACACTGCAAATCTTGCTATAAATTTCAGACCGAGTCAAAACTAAACATGTTTTGGGTGGAGACCAGCGTTTTGTTTGGACGAGCATAATGTAGCGTTTTGACAAGTGTGGCAAGTATCTATAGCCATTGTGACAAAAACAAAAGGGAGAAAGTGCGCCCTATACTGGGAGCATCGCTAAAAGCCTACAGCACCTGGTATTCCTAGGCAGTCTCCCATCCAAGTACTAACCAGGCCAGACCCAGCTTAGCTTCCGAGATCAGACGAGATCGGGCGATCTTCGGGTAGTATGGCCGTAAGCCGAGAGGCAGTCCTCAGAATTCAACTTTTAAATGTGGCAAGCTGGTTGACAGGACCTTTCTGCAATGAGCTACACGTGTGTGATACAATAATCACTGCTCTTTTTCTCAGCCTATGTAACTCTTTGGACTTTTGCCCCACTGTTAGCACTGAAGTGCCTTGAGGCACATGGGTCACTGTTGGCGACACTGCAAATCTTGCTATAAAATTCAGACCGAGTCAAAACTAAACATGTTTTGGGTGGAGACCAGCGTTTTGTTTGGACGGGCATAATGTAGCGTTTTGACAAGTGTGGCAAGTATCTATAGCCATTGTGACAAAAACAAAAGGGAGAAAGTGCGCCCTATACTGGGAGCATCGCTAAAAGCCTACAGCACCTGGTATTCCTAGGCAGTCTCCCATCCAAGTACTAACCAGGCCGGACCCAGCTTAGCTTCCGAGATCAGACGAGATCGGGCGATCTTCGGGTAGTATGGCCGTAAGCCGAGAGGCAGTCCTCAGAATTCAACTTTTAAATGTGGCAAGCTGGTTGACAGGACCTTTCTGCAATGAGCTACACGTGTGTGATACAATAATCACTGCTCTTTTTCTCAGCCTATGTAACTCTTTGGACTTTTGCCCCACTGTTAGCACTGAAGTGCCTTGAGGCACATGGGTCACTGTTGGCGACACTGCAAATCTTGCTATAAATTTCAGACCGAGTCAAAACTAAACAAACATGTTTTGGGTGGAGACCAAAACATGGCCGTAAGCCGAGAGGCAGGCCTCAGAATTAAATTTTTAAATGTGGCAAGCTGGTTGACAGGACCTTTCTGCATTGAGCTACACGTGTGTGATACAATAATCACTGCTCTTTTCTCAGCTTATGTAACTCTTTAGACTTTTGCCCCACTGTTAGCACTGAAGTGCCTTGAGGCACATGGGTCACTGTTGGCGACACTGCAAATCTTGCTATAAATTTCAGACCGAGTCAAAACTAAACTTGTTTTGGGTGGAGACCAGCTTTTTGTTTGGACGTGCATAATGTAGCGTTTTGACAAGTGTGGCAAGTATCAATAGCCATTGTGACAAAAACAAAAGGGAGAAAGTGCGCCCTATACTGGGAGCATCGCTAAAAGCCTATAGCACCTGGTATTCCTAGGCAGTCTCCCAACCAAGTACTAACCAGTCCAGACCCAGCTTAGCTTCCGAGATCAGACGAGATCGGGCGATCTTCGGGTAGTATGGCCGTAAGCCGAGAGGCAGTCCTCAGAATCCAATTTTTAAATGTGGCAAGCTGGTTGACAGGAACTTTCTGCAATGAGCTACACGTGTGTGATACAATAATCACTGCTCTTTTTCTCAGCCTATGTAACTCTTTGGACTTTTGCCCCACTGTTAGCACTGAAGTGCCTTGAGGCACATGGGTCACTGCAAATCTTGCTATAAATTTCAGACCGAGTCAAAACTAAACATGTTTTGGGTGGAGACTAGCGTTTTGTTTGGACGAGCATAATGTAGCGTTTTGACAAGTGTGGCAAGTATCTATAGCCATTGTGACAAAAACAAAAGGGAGAAAGTGCGCCCTATACTGGGAGCATCGCTAAAAGCCTACAGCACCTGGTATTCCTAGGCAGTCTCCCATCCAAGTACTAACCAGGCCAGACCCAGCTTAGCTTCCGAGATCAGACGAGATCGGGCGATCTTCGGGTAGTAAGGCCGTAAGCCGAGAGGCAGTCCTCAGAATTAAATTTTTAAATGTGGCAAGCTGGTTGACAGGACCTTTCTGCAATGAGCTACACGTGTGTGATACAATAATCACTGCTCTTTTTCTCAGCCTATGTAACTCTTTGGACTTTTGCCCCACTGTTAGCACTGAAGTGCCTTGAGGCACATGGGTCACTGTTGGCGACACTGCAAATCTTGCTATAAATTTCAGACCGAGTCAAAACTAAACTTGTTTTGGGTGGAGACCAGCGTTTTGTTTGGACGAGCATAATGTAGCGTTTTGACAAGTGTGGCAAGTATCTATAGCCATTGTGACAAAAACAAAAGGGAGAAAGTGCGCCCTATACTGGGAGCATCGCTAAAAGCCTACAGCACCTGGTATTCCTAGGCAGTCTCCCATCCAAGTACTAACCAGGCCAGACCCAGTTTAGCTTCCGAGATCAGACGAGATCGGGCGATCTTCGGGTAGTATGGCCGTAAGCCGAGACGCGGTCCTCAGAATTCAATTTTTAAATGTGGCAAGCTGGTTGACAGGACCTTTCTGCAATGAGCTACACGTGTGTGATACAATAATCACTGCTCTTTTTCTCAGCCTATGTAACTCTTTGGACTTTTGCCCCACTGTTAGCACTGAAGTGCCTTGAGGCACATGGGTGACTGTTGGCGACACTGCAAATCTTGCTATAAATTTCAGACCGAGTCAAAACTAAACATGTTTTGGGTGGAGACCAGTGTTTTGTTTGGACGAGCATAAACGTAACGTTTTGACAAGTGTGGCAAGTATCTAGAGGCATTGTGACAAAAACAAAAGGGAGAAAGTGCGCCCTATACTGGGAGCATCGCTAAAAGCCTACAGCACCTGGTATTCCTAGGCAGTCTCCCATCCAAGTACTAACCAGGCCAGACCCAGTTTAGCTTCCGAGATCAAACGAGATCGGAGGATCTTCGGGTAGTATGGCTGTAAGCCGAGAGGCAGTCCTCAGAATTCAATTTTTGAATGTGGCAAGCTGGTTGACAGGACCTTTCTGCAATGAGCTACACGTGTGTGATACAATAATCACTGCTCTTTTTCTCAGCCTATGTAACTCTTTGGACTTTTGCCCCACTGTTAGCACTGAAGTGCCTTGAGGCACATGGGTCACTGTTGGCGACACTGCAAATCTTGCTATAAAATTCAGACCGAGTCAAAACTAAACTTGTTTTGGGTGGAGAACAGCGTTTTGTTTGGACGAGCGTAATGTAGCGTTTTGACAAGTGTGGCAAGTATCTATAGCCATTGTGAGAAAAACAAAAGGGAGAAAGTGCGCCCTATACTGGGGGCATCGCTAAAAGCCTACAACACTTGGTATTCCTAGGCAGTCTCCCAACCAAGTACTAACCAGGCCAGACCCAGCTTAGCTTCCGAGATCAGACGAGATCGGGCGATCTTCGGGCAGTATGGCCGTAAGCCGAGAGGCAGTCCTCAGAAGTCAACTTTTAAATGTGGCAAGCTGGTTGACAGGACCTTTCTGCAATGAGCTACACGTGTGTGATACAATAATCACTGCTCTTTTTCTCAATCTATGTAACTCTTTGGACTTTTGCCCCACTGTTAGCACTGAAGTGCCTTGAGGCACATGGGTCACTGTTGGCGACACTGCAAATCTTGCTATAAATTTCAGACCGAGTCAAAACTAAACATGTTTTGGGTGGAGACCAGCGTTTTGTTTGGACGAGCATAATGTAGCGTTTTGACAAGTGTGGCAAGTATCTATAGCCATTGTGAGAAAAACAAAAGGGAGAAAGTGCGCCCTATACTGGGGGCATCGCTAAAAGCCTACAACACTTGGTATTCCTAGGCAGTCTCCCAACCAAGTACTAACCAGGCCAGACCCAGCTTAGCTTCCGAGATCAGACGAGATCGGGCGATCTTCGGGCAGTATGGCCGTAAGCCGAGAGGCAGTCCTCAGAAGTCAACTTTTAAATGTGGCAAGCTGGTTGACAGGACCTTTCTGCAATGAGCTACACGTGTGTGATACAATAATCACTGCTCTTTTTCTCAGCCTATGTAACTCTTTGGACTTTTGCCCCAATGTTAGCACTGAAGTGCCTTGAGGCACATGGGTCACTGTTGGCGACACTGCAAATCTTGCTATAAATTTCAGACCGAGTCAAAACTAAACTTGTTTTGGGTGGAGACCAGCGTTTTGTTTGGACGAGCATAATGTAGCGTTTTGACAAGTGTGGCAAGTATCTATAGCCATTGTGACAAAAACAAAAGGGAGAAAGTGTGCCCTATACTGGGAGCATCGTTAAAAGCCTACAGCACCTGGTATTCCTAGGCAGTCTCCCATCCAAGTACTAACCAGGCCGGACCCAGCTTAGCTTCCGAGATCAGACGAGATCAGGGGATCTTCGGGTAGTATGGCCGTAAGCCGAGAGGCAGTCCTCAGAATTCAATTTTTGAATGTGGCAAGCTGGTTGACAGGACCTTTCTGCAATGAGCTACACGTGTGTGATACAATAATCACTGCTCTTTTTCTCAATCTATGTAACTCTTTGGACTTTTGCCCCACTGTTAGCACTGAAGTGCCTTGAGGCACATGGGTCACTGTTGGCGACACTGCAAATCTTGCTATAAAATTCAGACCGAGTCAAAACTAAACTTGTTTTGGGTGGAGAACAGCGTTTTGTTTGGACGAGCGTAATGTAGCGTTTTGACAAGTGTGGCAAGTATCTATAGCCATTGTGACAAAAACAAAAGGGAGAAAGTGCGCCCTATACTGGGAGCATCACTAAAAGCCGACAGCACCTGGTATTCCTAGGCAGTCTCCCATCCAAGTACTAACCAGGCCAGACCCAGCTTAGCTTCCGAGATCAGACGAGATCGGGCGATCTTCGGGCAGTATGGCCATAAGCCGAGAGGTAGTCCTCAGAATTCAATTTTTAAATGTGGCAAGCTGGTTGACAGGACCTTTCTGCAATGAGCTACACGTGTGTGATACAATAATCACTGCTCTTTTTCTCAGCCTATGTAACTCTTTGGACTTTTGCCCCAATGTTAGCACTGAAGTGCCTTGAGGCACATGGGTCACTGTTGGCGACACTGCAAATCTTGCTATAAATTTCAGACCGAGTCAAAACTAAACTTGTTTTGGGTGGAGACCAGCGTTTTGTTTGGACGAGCATAATGTAGCGTTTTGACAAGTGTGGCAAGTATCTATAGCCATTGTGACAAAAACAAAAGGGAGAAAGTGCGCCCTATACTGGGAGCATCGCTAAAAGCCTACAGCACCTGGTATTCCTAGGCAGTCTCCCATCCAAGTACTAACCAGGCCAGACCCAGCATAGCTTCCGAGATCAGACGAGATCGGGCGTTCTTCGGGTAGTATGGCCATAAGCCGAGAGGCAGTCCTCAGAATTCAATTTTTAAATGTGGCAAGCTGGTTGACAGGACCTTTCTGCAATGAGCTACACGTGTGTGATACAATAATCACTGCTCTTTTTCTCAGCCTATGTAACTCTTTGGACTTTTGCCCCACTGTTAGCACTGAAGTGCCTTGAGGCACATGGGTCACTGTTGGCGACACTGCAAATCTTGCTATAAATTTCAGACCGAGTCAAAACTAAACTTGTTTTGGGTGGAGACCAGCGTTTTGTTTGGACGAGCATAATGTAGCGTTTTGACAAGTGTGGCAAGTATCTATAGCCATTGTGAGAAAAACAAAAGGGAGAAAGTGCGCCCTATACTGGGGGCATCGCTAAAAGCCTACAGCACTTGGTATTCCTAGGGAGTCTCCCAACCAAGTACTAACCAGGCCAGACCCAGCTTAGCTTCCGAGATCAGACGAGATCGGGCGATCTTCGGGTAGTATGGCCGTAAGCCGAGAGGCAGTCCTCAGAATTCAATTTTTAGATGTGGCAAGCTGGTTGACAGGACCTTTCTGCAATGAGCTACACGTGTGTGATACAATAATCACTGCTCTTTTTCTCAGCCTATGTAACTCTTTGGACTTTTGCCCCACTGTTAGCACTGAAGTGCCTTGAGGCACATGGGTCACTGTTGGTGACACTGCAAATCTTGCTATAAATTTCAGACCGAGTCAAAACTAAACTTGTTTTGGGTGGAGAACAGCGTTTTGTTTGGACGAGCATAATGTAGCGTTTTGACAAGTGTGGCAAGTATCTATAGCCATTGTGACAAAAACAAAAGGGAGAAAGTGCGCCCTATACTGGGAGCATCGCTAAAAGCCTACAGCACCTGGTATTCCTAGGCAGTCTCCCATCCAAGTACTAACCAGGCCAGACCCAGCTTAGCTTCCGAGATCAGACGAGATCGGGCGATCTTCGGGTAGTATGGCCGTAAGCCGAGACGCAGTCCTCAGAATTCAATTTTTAAATGTGGCAAGCTGGTTGACAGGACCTTTCTGCAATGAGCTACACGTGTGTGATACAATAATCACTGCTCTTTTTCTCAATCTATGTAACTCTTTGGACTCTTGGCCCACTGTTAGCACTGAAGTGCCTTGAGGCACATGGGTGACTGTTGGCGACACTGCAAATCTTGCTATAAATTTCAGACCGAGTCAAAACTAAACATGTTTTGGGTGGAGACCAGTGTTTTGTTTGGACGAGCATAAATGTAGCGTTTTGACAAGTGTGGCAAGTATCTATAGCCATTGTGACAAAAACAAAAGAGAGAAAGTGCGCCCTATACTGGGAGCATCGCTAAAAGCCTACAGCACCTGGTATTCCTAGGCAGTCTCCCATCCAAGTACTAACCAGGCCGGACCCAGCTTAGCTTCCGAGCTCAGACGAGATCGGGCGATCTTCGGGTAGTATGGCCGTAAGCCGAGACGCAGTCCTCAGACTTCAATTTTTAAATGTGGGAAGCTGGTTGACAGGACCTTTCTGCAATGAGCTACACGTGTGTGATACAATAATCACTACTCTTTTTCTCAGCCTATGTAACTCTTTGGACTTTTGCCCCACTGTTAGCACTGAAGTGCCTTGAGGCACATGGGTCACTGTTGGCGACACTGCAAATCTTGCTATAAATTTCAGACCGAGTCAAAACTAAACGTGTTTTGGGTGGAGACCAGCGTTTTGTTTGGACGAGCATAATGCAGCGTTTTGACAAGTGTGGCAAGTATCTATAGCCATTGTGAAAAAAACAAAAGGGAGAAAGTGCGCCCTATACTGGTAGCATCGCTAAAACCCTACAGCACCTGGTATTCCTAGGCAGTCTCCCAACCAAGTACTAACCAGGCCGGACCCAGCTTAGCTTCCGAGATCAGACGAGATCGGGCGATCTTCGGGTAGTATGGCCGTAAGCCGAGAGGTAGTCCTCAGAATTCAATTTTTAAATGTGGCAAGCTGGTTGACAGGACCTTTCTGCAATGAGCTACACGTGTGTGATACAATAATCACTGCTCTTTTTCTCAGCCTATGTAACTCTTTGGACTTTTGCCCCAATGTTAGCACTGAAGTGCCTTGAGGCACATGGGTCACTGTTGGCGACACTGCAAATCTTGCTATAAATTTCAGACCGAGTCAAAACTAAACTTGTTTTGGGTGGAGACCAGCGTTTTGTTTGGACGAGCATAATGTAGCGTTTTGACAAGTGTGGCAAGTATCTATAGCCATTGTGACAAAAACAAAAGGGAGAAAGTGCGCCCTATACTGGGAGCATCGCTAAAAGCCTACAGCACCTGGTATTCCTAGGCAGTCTCCCATCCAAGTACTAACCAGGCCAGACCCAGCATAGCTTCCGAGATCAGACGAGATCGGGCGTTCTTCGGGTAGTATGGCCATAAGCCGAGAGGCAGTCCTCAGAATTCAATTTTTAAATGTGGCAAGCTGGTTGACAGGACCTTTCTGCAATGAGCTACACGTGTGTGATACAATAATCATTGCTCTTTTTCTCAGCCTATGTAACTCTTTGGACTTTTGCCCCACTGTTAGCACTGAAGTGCCTTGAGGCACATGGGTCACTGTTGGCGACACTGCAAATCTTGCTATAAATTTCAGACCGAGTCAAAACTAAACTTGTTTTGGGTGGAGACCAGCGGTTTGTTTGGACGAGCATAATGTAGCGTTTTGACAAGTGCGGCAAGTATCTCTAGCCATTGTGACAAAAACAAAAGGGAGAAAGTGCGCCCTATACTGGGAGCATCGCTAAAAGCCTACAGCACCTGGTATTCCTAGGCAGTCTCCCATCCAAGTACTAACCAGGCCAGACCCAGCTTAGCATCCGAGCTCAGACGAGATCGGGCGATCTTCGGGTAGTATGACCGTAAGCCGAGACGCAGTCCTCAGACTTCAATTTTTAAATGTGGCAAGCTGGTTGACAGGACCTTTCTGCAATGAGCTACACGTGTGTGATACAATAATCACTACTCTTTTTCTCAGCCTATGTAACTCTTTGGACTTTTGCCCCACTGTTAGCACTGAAGTGCCTTGAGGCACATGGGTCACTGTTGGCGACACTGCAAATCTTGCTATAAATTTCAGACCGAATCAAAACTAAACATTTTTTGGGTGGAGACCAGTGTTTTGTTTGGACAAGCATAAAAGTAGCGTTTTGACAAGTGTGGCAAGTATCTATAGCCATTGTGACAAAAACAAAAGGGAGAAAGTGCGCCCTATACTGGGAGCATCGCTAAAAGCCTACAGCACCTGGTATTCCTAGGCAGTCTCCCATCCAAGTACTAACCAGGCAGGACCCAGCTTAGCTTACGAGCTCAGACGAGATCGGGCGATCTTTGGGTAGTATGGCCGTAAGCCGAGACGCAGTCCTCAGACTTCAATTTTTAAATGTGGGAAGCTGGTTGACAGGACCTTTCTGCAATGAGCTACACGTGTGTGATACAATAATCACTACTCTTTTTCTCAGCCTATGTAACTCTTTGGACTTTTGCCCCACTCTTAGCACTGAAGTGCCTTGAGGCACATGGGTCACTGTTGGCGACACTGCAAATCTTGCTATAAATTTCAGACCGAGTCAAAACTAAACATGTTTTGGGTGGAGACCAGCGTTTTGTTTGGACGAGCATAATGTAGCGTTTTGACAAGTGTGGCAAGTATCTATAGCCATTGTGACAAAAACAAAAGGGGGAAAGTGCGCCCTATACTGGTAGCATCGCTAAAAGCCTACAGCACCTGGTATTCCTAGGCAGTCTCCCATCCAAGTACTAACCAGGCCAGACCCAGCTTAGCTTCCGAGCTCAGACGAGATCGGGCGATCTTCGGGTAGTATGGCCGTAAGCCGAGACGCAGTCCTCAGACTTCAATTTTTAAATGTGGGAAGCTGGTTGACAGGACCTTTCTGCAATGAGCTACACGTGTGTGATACAATAATCACTACTCTTTTTCTCAGCCTATGTAACTCTTTGGACTTTTGCCCCACTGTTAGCACTGAAGTGCCTTGAGGCACATGGGTCACTGTTGGCGACACTGCAAATCTTGCTATAAATTTCAGACCGAGTCAAAACTAAACATGTTTTGGGTGGAGACCAGTGTTTTGTTTGGACAAGCATAAACGTAGCGTTTTGACAAGTGTGGCAAGTATCTATAGCCATTGTGACAAAAACAAAAGGGAGAAAGTGCGCCCTATACTGGGAGCATCGCTAAAAGCCTACAGCACCTGGTATTCCTAGGCAGTCTCCCATCCAAGTACTAACCAGGCCAGACCCAGCTGAGCTTCCGAGCTCAGACGAGATCGGGCGATCTTCGGGTAGTATGGCCGTAAGCCGAAAAGCAGTCCTCAGACTTCAATTTTTAAATGTGGCAAGCTGGTTGACAGGACCTTTCTACAATGAGCTACACGTGTGTGATACAATAATCACTACTCTTTTTCCTAGCCTATGTAACTCTTTGGACTTTTGCCCCACTATTAGCACTGAAGTGCCTTGAGGCACATGGGTCACTGTTGGCGACACTGCAAATCTTGCTATAAATTTCAGACCGAGTCAAAACTAAACTTGTTTCGGGTGGAGACCAGCGTATTGTTTGGACGAGCATAATGTAGCATTTTGACAAGTGTGGCAAGTATCTATAGCCATTGTGACAAAAACAAAAGGGAGAAAGTGCGCCCTATACTGGGAGCATCGCTAAAAGCCTACAGCACTTGGTATTCCTAGGCAGTCTCCCAACCAAGTACTAACCAGGCCAGACCCAGCTTAGCTTCCGAGATCAGACGAGATCGGGCGATCTTCGGGTAGTATGGCCGTAAGCCGAGACGCAGTCCTCAGATTTCAATTTTTAAATGTGGCAAGCTGGTTGACAGGACCTTTCTGCAATGAGCTACACGTGTGTGATACAATAATCACTGCTCTTTTTCTCAGCCTATGTAACTCTTTGGACTTTTGCCCCACTGTTAGCACTGAAGTGCCTTGAGGCACATGGGTCACTGTTGGCGACACTGCAAATCTTGCTATAAATTTCAGACCGAGTCAAAACTAAACATGTTTTGGGTGGAGACCAGCGTTTTGTTTGGACGAGCATAATGTAGCGTTTTGACAAGTGTGGCAAGTATCTATAGCCATTGTGACAGAAACAAAAGGGAGAAAGTGCGCCCTATACTGGGAGCATCGCTAAAAGCTTACAGCACCTGGTATTCCTAGGCAGTCTCCCATTCAAGCACTAACCAGGCCAGACCCAGCTTAGCTTCCGAGATCAGACGAGATCGGGCTATCTTCGGGTAGTATGGCCGTAAGCCGAGAGGCAGTCCTCAGAATTCAATTTTTAAATGTGGCAAGCTGGTTGACAGGACCTTTCTGCAATTAGCTACACGTGTGTGATACAATAATCACTGCTCTTTTTCTCAGCCTATGTAACTCTTTGGACTTTTGCCCCACTGTTAGCACTGAAGTGCCTTGAGGCACATGGGTCACTGTTGGCGACACTGCAAATCTTGCTATAAATTTCAGACCGAGTCAAAACTAAACATGTTTTGGGTGGAGACCAGCGTTTTGTTTGGACGAGCATAATGTAGCGTTTTGACAAGTGTGGCAAGTATCTATAGCCATTGTGACAAAAACAAAAGGGGGAAAGTGCGCCCTATACTGGTAGCATCGCTAAAAGCCTACAGCACCTGGTATTCCTAGGCAGTCTCCCATCCAAGTACTAACCAGGCCAGACCCAGCTTAGCTTCCGAGCTCAGACGAGATCGGGCGATCTTCGGGTAGTATGGCCGAAAGCCGACACGCAGTCCTCAGACTTCAATTTTTAAATGTGGGAAGCTGGTTGACAGGACCTTTTTGCAATGAGCTACACGTGTGTGATACAATAATCACTACTCTTTTTCTCAGCCTATGTAACTCTTTGGACTTTTGCCCCACTGTTAGCACTGAAGTGCCTTGAGGCACATGGGTCACTGTTGGCGACACTGCAAATCTTGCTATAAATTTCAGACCGAGTCAAAACTAAACTTGTTTCGGGTGGAGACCAGCGTATTGTTTGGACGAGCATAATGTAGCATTTTGACAAGTGTGGCAAGTATCTATAGCCATTGTGACAAAAACAAAAGGGAGAAAGTGCGCCCTATACTGGGAGCATCGCTAAAAGCCTACAGCACTTGGTATTCCTAGGCAGTCTCCCAACCAAGTACTAACCAGGCCAGACCCAGCTTAGCTTCCGAGATCAGACGAGATCGGGCGATCTTCGGGTAGTATGGCCGTAAGCCGAGACGCAGTCCTCAGAATTCAATTTTTAAATGTGGCAAGCTGGTTGACAGGACCTTTCTGCAATGAGCTACACGTGTGTGATACAATAATCACTGCTCTTTTTCTCAGCCTATGTAACTCTTTGGACTTTTGCCCCACTGTTAGCACTGAAGTGCCTTGAGGCACATGGGTCACTGTTGGCGACACTGCAAATCTTGCTATAAATTTCAGACCGAGTCAAAACTAAACATGTTTTGGGTGGAGACCAGCGTTTTGTTTGGACGAGCATAATGTAGCGTTTTGACAAGTGTGGCAAGTATCTATAGCCATTGTGACAGAAACAAAAGGGAGAAAGTGCGCCCTATACTGGGAGCATCGCTAAAAGCCTACAGCACCTGGTATTCCTAGGCAGTCTCCCATCCAAGTACTAACCAGGCCAGACCCAGCTTAGCTTCCGAGCTCAGACGAGATCGGCGATCTTCGGGTAGTATGGCCATAAGGCGAGAGGCAATCCTCAGAATTCAATTTTTAAATGTGGCAAGCTGGTTGACAGGACCTTTGTGCAATTAGCTACACGTGTGTGATACAATAATCACTGCTCTTTCTCTCAGCCTATGTAACTCTTTGGACTTTTGCCCCCCTGTTAGCACTGAAGTGCCTTGAGGCAGATGGGTCACTGTTGGCGACACTGCAAATCTTGCTATAAATTTCAGACCGAGTCAAAACTAAACAAACATGTTTTGGGTGGAGACCAGCGGTTTGTTTGGACGAGCATAATGTAGCGTTTTGACAAGTGTGGCAAGTATCTATAGCCATTTTGACAAAAACAAAAGGGAGAAAGTGCGCCCTATACTGGGAGCATCGCTAAATGCCTACAGCACCTGGTATTCCTAGGCAGTCTCCCATCCTAGTACTAACCAGGCCAGACCCAGCTTAGCTTCCGAGATCAGACAAGATCGGGCGATCTTCGGGTAGTATGGCCGTAAGCCGAGACGCAGTCCTCAGACTTCAATTTTTAAATGTGGGAAGCTGGTTGACAGGACCTTTCTGCAATGAGCTACACGTGTGTGATACAATAATCACTACTCTTTTTCTCAGCCTATGTAACTCTTTGGACTTTTGCCCCACTGTTAGCACTGAAGTGCCTTGAGGCACATGGGTCACTGTTGGCGACACTGCAAATCTTGCTATAAATTTCAGACCGAGTCAAAACTAAACGTGTTTTGGGTGGAGACCAGCGTTTTGTTTGGACGAGCATAATGCAGCGTTTTGACAAGTGTGGCAAGTATCTATAGCCATTGTGAAAAAAACAAAAGGGAGAAAGTGCGCCCTATACTGGTAGCATCGCTAAAACCCTACAGCACCTGGTATTCCTAGGCAGTCTCCCAACCAAGTACTAACCAGGCCGGACCCAGCTTAGCTTCCGAGATCAGACGAGATCGGGCGATCTTCGGGTAGTATGGCCGTAAGCCGAGAGGTAGTCCTCAGAATTCAATTTTTAAATGTGGCAAGCTGGTTGACAGGACCTTTCTGCAATGAGCTACACGTGTGTGATACAATAATCACTGCTCTTTTTCTCAGCCTATGTAACTCTTTGGACTTTTGCCCCAATGTTAGCACTGAAGTGCCTTGAGGCACATGGGTCACTGTTGGCGACACTGCAAATCTTGCTATAAATTTCAGACCGAGTCAAAACTAAACTTGTTTTGGGTGGAGACCAGCGTTTTGTTTGGACGAGCATAATGTAGCGTTTTGACAAGTGTGGCAAGTATCTATAGCCATTGTGACAAAAACAAAAGGGAGAAAGTGCGCCCTATACTGGGAGCATCGCTAAAAGCCTACAGCACCTGGTATTCCTAGGCAGTCTCCCATCCAAGTACTAACCAGGCCAGACCCAGCATAGCTTCCGAGATCAGACGAGATCGGGCGTTCTTCGGGTAGTATGGCCATAAGCCGAGAGGCAGTCCTCAGAATTCAATTTTTAAATGTGGCAAGCTGGTTGACAGGACCTTTCTGCAATGAGCTACACGTGTGTGATACAATAATCATTGCTCTTTTTCTCAGCCTATGTAACTCTTTGGACTTTTGCCCCACTGTTAGCACTGAAGTGCCTTGAGGCACATGGGTCACTGTTGGCGACACTGCAAATCTTGCTATAAATTTCAGACCGAGTCAAAACTAAACTTGTTTTGGGTGGAGACCAGCGGTTTGTTTGGACGAGCATAATGTAGCGTTTTGACAAGTGCGGCAAGTATCTCTAGCCATTGTGACAAAAACAAAAGGGAGAAAGTGCGCCCTATACTGGGAGCATCGCTAAAAGCCTACAGCACCTGGTATTCCTAGGCAGTCTCCCATCCAAGTACTAACCAGGCCAGACCCAGCTTAGCATCCGAGCTCAGACGAGATCGGGCGATCTTCGGGTAGTATGACCGTAAGCCGAGACGCAGTCCTCAGACTTCAATTTTTAAATGTGGCAAGCTGGTTGACAGGACCTTTCTGCAATGAGCTACACGTGTGTGATACAATAATCACTACTCTTTTTCTCAGCCTATGTAACTCTTTGGACTTTTGCCCCACTGTTAGCACTGAAGTGCCTTGAGGCACATGGGTCACTGTTGGCGACACTGCAAATCTTGCTATAAATTTCAGACCGAATCAAAACTAAACATTTTTTGGGTGGAGACCAGTGTTTTGTTTGGACAAGCATAAAAGTAGCGTTTTGACAAGTGTGGCAAGTATCTATAGCCATTGTGACAAAAACAAAAGGGAGAAAGTGCGCCCTATACTGGGAGCATCGCTAAAAGCCTACAGCACCTGGTATTCCTAGGCAGTCTCCCATCCAAGTACTAACCAGGCAGGACCCAGCTTAGCTTACGAGCTCAGACGAGATCGGGCGATCATTGGGTAGTATGGCCGTAAGCCGAGACGCAGTCCTCAGACTTCAATTTTTAAATGTGGGAAGCTGGTTGACAGGACCTTTCTGCAATGAGCTACACGTGTGTGATACAATAATCACTACTCTTTTTCTCAGCCTATGTAACTCTTTGGACTTTTGCCCCACTCTTAGCACTGAAGTGCCTTGAGGCACATGGGTCACTGTTGGCGACACTGCAAATCTTGCTATAAATTTCAGACCGAGTCAAAACTAAACATGTTTTGGGTGGAGACCAGCGTTTTGTTTGGACGAGCATAATGTAGCGTTTTGACAAGTGTGGCAAGTATCTATAGCCATTGTGACAAAAACAAAAGGGGGAAAGTGCGCCCTATACTGGTAGCATCGCTAAAAGCCTACAGCACCTCGTATTCCTAGGCAGTCTCCCATCCAAGTACTAACCAGGCCAGACCCAGCTTAGCTTCCGAGCTCAGACGAGATCGGGCGATCTTCGGGTAGTATGGCCGTAAGCCGAGACGCAGTCCTCAGACTTCAATTTTTAAATGTGGGAAGCTGGTTGACAGGACCTTTCTGCAATGAGCTACACGTGTGTGATACAATAATCACTACTCTTTTTCTCAGCCTATGTAACTCTTTGGACTTTTGCCCCACTGTTAGCACTGAAGTGCCTTGAGGCACATGGGTCACTGTTGGCGACACTGCAAATCTTGCTATAAATTTCAGACCGAGTCAAAACTAAACATGTTTTGGGTGGAGACCAGTGTTTTGTTTGGACAAGCATAAACGTAGCGTTTTGACAAGTGTGGCAAGTATCTATAGCCATTGTGACAAAAACAAAAGGGAGAAAGTGCGCCCTATACTGGGAGCATCGCTAAAAGCCTACAGCACCTGGTATTCCTAGGCAGTCTCCCATCCAAGTACTAACCAGGCCAGACCCAGCTGAGCTTCCGAGCTCAGACGAGATCGGGCGATCTTCGGGTAGTATGGCCGTAAGCCGAAAAGCAGTCCTCAGACTTCAATTTTTAAATGTGGCAAGCTGGTTGACAGGACCTTTCTACAATGAGCTACACGTGTGTGATACAATAATCACTACTCTTTTTCCTAGCCTATGTAACTCTTTGGACTTTTGCCCCACTATTAGCACTGAAGTGCCTTGAGGCACATGGGTCACTGTTGGCGACACTGCAAATCTTGCTATAAATTTCAGACCGAGTCAAAACTAAACTTGTTTCGGGTGGAGACCAGCGTATTGTTTGGACGAGCATAATGTAGCATTTTGACAAGTGTGGCAAGTATCTATAGCCATTGTGACAAAAACAAAAGGGAGAAAGTGCGCCCTATACTGGGAGCATCGCTAAAAGCCTACAGCACTTGGTATTCCTAGGCAGTCTCCCAACCAAGTACTAACCAGGCCAGACCCAGCTTAGCTTCCGAGATCAGACGAGATCGGGCGATCTTCGGGTAGTATGGCCGTAAGCCGAGACGCAGTCCTCAGATTTCAATTTTTAAATGTGGCAAGCTGGTTGACAGGACCTTTCTGCAATGAGCTACACGTGTGTGATACAATAATCACTGCTCTTTTTCTCAGCCTATGTAACTCTTTGGACTTTTGCCCCACTGTTAGCACTGAAGTGCCTTGAGGCACATGGGTCACTGTTGGCGACACTGCAAATCTTGCTATAAATTTCAGACCGAGTCAAAACTAAACATGTTTTGGGTGGAGACCAGCGTTTTGTTTGGACGAGCATAATGTAGCGTTTTGACAAGTGTGGCAAGTATCTATAGCCATTGTGACAGAAACAAAAGGGAGAAAGTGCGCCCTATACTGGGAGCATCGCTAAAAGCTTACAGCACCTGGTATTCCTAGGCAGTCTCCCATTCAAGCACTAACCAGGCCAGACCCAGCTTAGCTTCCGAGATCAGACGAGATCGGGCTATCTTCGGGTAGTATGGCCGTAAGCCGAGAGGCAGTCCTCAGAATTCAATTTTTAAATGTGGCAAGCTGGTTGACAGGACCTTTCTGCAATTAGCTACACGTGTGTGATACAATAATCACTGCTCTTTTTCTCAGCCTATGTAACTCTTTGGACTTTTGCCCCACTGTTAGCACTGAAGTGCCTTGAGGCACATGGGTCACTGTTGGCGACACTGCAAATCTTGCTATAAATTTCAGACCGAGTCAAAACTAAACATGTTTTGGGTGGAGACCAGCGTTTTGTTTGGACGAGCATAATGTAGCGTTTTGACAAGTGTGGCAAGTATCTATAGCCATTGTGACAAAAACAAAAGGGGGAAAGTGCGCCCTATACTGGTAGCATCGCTAAAAGCCTACAGCACCTGGTATTCCTAGGCAGTCTCCCATCCAAGTACTAACCAGGCCAGACCCAGCTTAGCTTCCGAGCTCAGACGAGATCGGGCGATCTTCGGGTAGTATGGCCGAAAGCCGACACGCAGTCCTCAGACTTCAATTTTTAAATGTGGGAAGCTGGTTGACAGGACCTTTTTGCAATGAGCTACACGTGTGTGATACAATAATCACTACTCTTTTTCTCAGCCTATGTAACTCTTTGGACTTTTGCCCCACTGTTAGCACTGAAGTGCCTTGAGGCACATGGGTCACTGTTGGCGACACTGCAAATCTTGCTATAAATTTCAGACCGAGTCAAAACTAAACATGTTTTGGGTGGAGACCAGCGTTTTGTTTGGACGAGCATAATGTAGCGTTTTGACAAGTGTGGCAAGTATCTATAGCCATTGTGACAAAAACAAAAGGGAGAAAGTGCGCCCTATACTGGGAGCATCGCTAAAAGCCTACAGCACCTGGTATTCCTAGGCAGTCTCCCATCCAAGTACTAACCAGGCCAGACCCAGCTGAGCTTCCGAGCTCAGACGAGATCGGGCGATCTTCGGGTAGTATGGCCGTAAGCCGAAAAGCAGTCCTCAGACTTCAATTTTTAAATGTGGCAAGCTGGTTGACAGGACCTTTCTACAATGAGCTACACGTGTGTGATACAATAATCACTACTCTTTTTCTCAGCCTATGTAACTCTTTGGACTTTTGCCCCACTGTTAGCACTGAAGTGCCTTGAGGCACATGGGTCACTGTTGGCGACACTGCAAATCTTGCTATAAATTTCAGACCGAGTCAAAACTAAACTTGTTTCGGGTGGAGACCAGCGTATTGTTTGGACGAGCATAATGTAGCATTTTGACAAGTGTGGCAAGTATCTATAGCCATTGTGACAAAAACAAAAGGGAGAAAGTGCGCCCTATACTGGGAGCATCGCTAAAAGCCTACAGCACTTGGTATTCCTAGGCAGTCTCCCAACCAAGTACTAACCAGGCCAGACCCAGCTTAGCTTCCGAGATCAGACGAGATCGGGCGATCTTCGGGTAGTATGGCCGTAAGCCGAGACGCAGTCCTCAGAATTCAATTTTTAAATGTGGCAAGCTGGTTGACAGGACCTTTCTGCAATGAGCTACACGTGTGTGATACAATAATCACTGCTCTTTTTCTCAGCCTATGTAACTCTTTGGACTTTTGCCCCACTGTTAGCACTGAAGTGCCTTGAGGCACATGGGTCACTGTTGGCGACACTGCAAATCTTGCTATAAATTTCAGACCGAGTCAAAACTAAACATGTTTTGGGTGGAGACCAGCGTTTTGTTTGGACGAGCATAATGTAGCGTTTTGACAAGTGTGGCAAGTATCTATAGCCATTGTGACAAAAACAAAAGGGAGAAAGTGCGCCCTATACTGGGAGCATCGCTAAAAGCCTACAGCACCTGGTATTCCTAGGCAGTCTGCCATCCAAGTACTAACCAGGCCAGACCCAGCTTAGCTTCCGAGCTCAGACGAGATCGGGCGATCTTTGGGTAGTATGGCCGTAAGCCGAGACGCAGTCCTCAGAATTCAATTTTTAAATGTGGCAAGCTGGTTGACAGGACCTTTCTGCAATGAGCTACACGTGTGTGATACAATAATCACTGCTCTTTTTCTCAGCCTATGTAACTCTTTCGACTTTTGCCCCACTGTTAGCACTGAAGTGCCTTGAGGCACATGGGTCACTGTTGGCGACACTGCAAATCTTGCTATAAATTTCAGACCGAGTCAAAACTAAACATGTTTTGGGTGGAGACCAGCGTTTTGTTTGGACGAGCATAATGTAGCGTTTTGACAAGTGTGGCAAGTATCTATAGCCATTGTGACAGAAACAAAAGGGAGAAAGTGCGCCCTATACTGGGAGCATCGCTAAAAGCCTACAGCACCTGGTATTCCTAGGCAGTCTCCCATCCAAGTACTAACCAGGCCAGACCCAGCTTAGCTTCCGAGCTCAGACGAGATCGGCGATCTTCGGGTAGTATGGCCATAAGGCGAGAGGCAATCCTCAGAATTCAATTTTTAAATGTGGCAAGCTGGTTGACAGGACCTTTGTGCAATTAGCTACACGTGTGTGATACAATAATCACTGCTCTTTCTCTCAGCCTATGTAACTCTTTGGACTTTTGCCCCCCTGTTAGCACTGAAGTGCCTTGAGGCAGATGGGTCACTGTTGGCGACACTGCAAATCTTGCTATAAATTTCAGACCGAGTCAAAACTAAACAAACATGTTTTGGGTGGAGACCAGCGGTTTGTTTGGACGAGCATAATGTAGCGTTTTGACAAGTGTGGCAAGTATCTATAGCCATTTTGACAAAAACAAAAGGGAGAAAGTGCGCCCTATACTGGGAGCATCGCTAAATGCCTACAGCACCTGGTATTCCTAGGCAGTCTCCCATCCTAGTACTAACCAGGCCAGACCCAGCTTAGCTTCCGAGATCAGACAAGATCGGGCGATCTTCGGGTAGTATGGCCGTAAGCCGAGACCCAGACCTCAGACTTCAATTTTTAAATGTGGGAAGCTGGTTGACAGGACCTTTCTGCAATGAGCTACACGTGTGTGATACAATAATCACTACTCTTTTTCTCAGCCTATGTAACTCTTTGGACTTTTGCCCCACTGTTAGCACTGAAGTGCCTTGAGGCACATGGGTCACTGTTGGCGACACTGCAAATCTTGCTATAAATTTCAGACCGAGTCAAAACTAAACGTGTTTTGGGTGGAGACCAGCGTTTTGTTTGGACGAGCATAATGCAGCGTTTTGACAAGTGTGGCAAGTATCTATAGCCATTGTGAAAAAAACAAAAGGGAGAAAGTGCGCCCTATACTGGTAGCATCGCTAAAACCCTACAGCACCTGGTATTCCTAGGCAGTCTCCCAACCAAGTACTAACCAGGCCGGACCCAGCTTAGCTTCCGAGATCAGACGAGATCGGGCGATCTTCGGGTAGTATGGCCGTAAGCCGAGAGGTAGTCCTCAGAATTCAATTTTTAAATGTGGCAAGCTGGTTGACAGGACCTTTCTGCAATGAGCTACACGTGTGTGATACAATAATCACTGCTCTTTTTCTCAGCCTATGTAACTCTTTGGACTTTTGCCCCAATGTTAGCACTGAAGTGCCTTGAGGCACATGGGTCACTGTTGGCGACACTGCAAATCTTGCTATAAATTTCAGACCGAGTCAAAACTAAACTTGTTTTGGGTGGAGACCAGCGTTTTGTTTGGACGAGCATAATGTAGCGTTTTGACAAGTGTGGCAAGTATCTATAGCCATTGTGACAAAAACAAAAGGGAGAAAGTGCGCCCTATACTGGGAGCATCGCTAAAAGCCTACAGCACCTGGTATTCCTAGGCAGTCTCCCATCCAAGTACTAACCAGGCCAGACCCAGCATAGCTTCCGAGATCAGACGAGATCGGGCGTTCTTCGGGTAGTATGGCCATAAGCCGAGAGGCAGTCCTCAGAATTCAATTTTTAAATGTGGCAAGCTGGTTGACAGGACCTTTCTGCAATGAGCTACACGTGTGTGATACAATAATCATTGCTCTTTTTCTCAGCCTATGTAACTCTTTGGACTTTTGCCCCACTGTTAGCACTGAAGTGCCTTGAGGCACATGGGTCACTGTTGGCGACACTGCAAATCTTGCTATAAATTTCAGACCGAGTCAAAACTAAACTTGTTTTGGGTGGAGACCAGCGGTTTGTTTGGACGAGCATAATGTAGCGTTTTGACAAGTGCGGCAAGTATCTCTAGCCATTGTGACAAAAACAAAAGGGAGAAAGTGCGCCCTATACTGGGAGCATCGCTAAAAGCCTACAGCACCTGGTATTCCTAGGCAGTCTCCCATCCAAGTACTAACCAGGCCAGACCCAGCTTAGCATCCGAGCTCAGACGAGATCGGGCGATCTTCGGGTAGTATGACCGTAAGCCGAGACGCAGTCCTCAGACTTCAATTTTTAAATGTGGCAAGCTGGTTGACAGGACCTTTCTGCAATGAGCTACACGTGTGTGATACAATAATCACTACTCTTTTTCTCAGCCTATGTAACTCTTTGGACTTTTGCCCCACTGTTAGCACTGAAGTGCCTTGAGGCACATGGGTCACTGTTGGCGACACTGCAAATCTTGCTATAAATTTCAGACCGAATCAAAACTAAACATTTTTTGGGTGGAGACCAGTGTTTTGTTTGGACAAGCATAAAAGTAGCGTTTTGACAAGTGTGGCAAGTATCTATAGCCATTGTGACAAAAACAAAAGGGAGAAAGTGCGCCCTATACTGGGAGCATCGCTAAAAGCCTACAGCACCTGGTATTCCTAGGCAGTCTCCCATCCAAGTACTAACCAGGCAGGACCCAGCTTAGCTTACGAGCTCAGACGAGATCGGGCGATCTTTGGGTAGTATGGCCGTAAGCCGAGACGCAGTCCTCAGACTTCAATTTTTAAATGTGGGAAGCTGGTTGACAGGACCTTTCTGCAATGAGCTACACGTGTGTGATACAATAATCACTACTCTTTTTCTCAGCCTATGTAACTCTTTGGACTTTTGCCCCACTCTTAGCACTGAAGTGCCTTGAGGCACATGGGTCACTGTTGGCGACACTGCAAATCTTGCTATAAATTTCAGACCGAGTCAAAACTAAACATGTTTTGGGTGGAGACCAGCGTTTTGTTTGGACGAGCATAATGTAGCGTTTTGACAAGTGTGGCAAGTATCTATAGCCATTGTGACAAAAACAAAAGGGGGAAAGTGCGCCCTATACTGGTAGCATCGCTAAAAGCCTACAGCACCTGGTATTCCTAGGCAGTCTCCCATCCAAGTACTAACCAGGCCAGACCCAGCTTAGCTTCCGAGCTCAGACGAGATCGGGCGATCTTCGGGTAGTATGGCCGTAAGCCGAGACGCAGTCCTCAGACTTCAATTTTTAAATGTGGGAAGCTGGTTGACAGGACCTTTCTGCAATGAGCTACACGTGTGTGATACAATAATCACTACTCTTTTTCTCAGCCTATGTAACTCTTTGGACTTTTGCCCCACTGTTAGCACTGAAGTGCCTTGAGGCACATGGGTCACTGTTGGCGACACTGCAAATCTTGCTATAAATTTCAGACCGAGTCAAAACTAAACATGTTTTGGGTGGAGACCAGTGTTTTGTTTGGACAAGCATAAACGTAGCGTTTTGACAAGTGTGGCAAGTATCTATAGCCATTGTGACAAAAACAAAAGGGAGAAACTGCGCCCTATACTGGGAGCATCGCTAAAAGCCTACAGCACCTGGTATTCCTAGGCAGTCTCCCATCCAAGTACTAACCAGGCCAGACCCAGCTGAGCTTCCGAGCTCAGACGAGATCGGGCGATCTTCGGGTAGTATGGCCGTAAGCCGAAAAGCAGTCCTCAGACTTCAATTTTTAAATGTGGCAAGCTGGTTGACAGGACCTTTCTACAATGAGCTACACGTGTGTGATACAATAATCACTACTCTTTTTCCTAGCCTATGTAACTCTTTGGACTTTTGCCCCACTATTAGCACTGAAGTGCCTTGAGGCACATGGGTCACTGTTGGCGACACTGCAAATCTTGCTATAAATTTCAGACCGAGTCAAAACTAAACTTGTTTCGGGTGGAGACCAGCGTATTGTTTGGACGAGCATAATGTAGCATTTTGACAAGTGTGGCAAGTATCTATAGCCATTGTGACAAAAACAAAAGGGAGAAAGTGCGCCCTATACTGGGAGCATCGCTAAAAGCCTACAGCACTTGGTATTCCTAGGCAGTCTCCCAACCAAGTACTAACCAGGCCAGACCCAGCTTAGCTTCCGAGATCAGACGAGATCGGGCGATCTTCGGGTAGTATGGCCGTAAGCCGAGACGCAGTCCTCAGATTTCAATTTTTAAATGTGGCAAGCTGGTTGACAGGACCTTTCTGCAATGAGCTACACGTGTGTGATACAATAATCACTGCTCTTTTTCTCAGCCTATGTAACTCTTTGGACTTTTGCCCCACTGTTAGCACTGAAGTGCCTTGAGGCACATGGGTCACTGTTGGCGACACTGCAAATCTTGCTATAAATTTCAGACCGAGTCAAAACTAAACATGTTTTGGGTGGAGACCAGCGTTTTGTTTGGACGAGCATAATGTAGCGTTTTGACAAGTGTGGCAAGTATCTATAGCCATTGTGACAGAAACAAAAGGGAGAAAGTGCGCCCTATACTGGGAGCATCGCTAAAAGCTTACAGCACCTGGTATTCCTAGGCAGTCTCCCATTCAAGCACTAACCAGGCCAGACCCAGCTTAGCTTCCGAGATCAGACGAGATCGGGCTATCTTCGGGTAGTATGGCCGTAAGCCGAGAGGCAGTCCTCAGAATTCAATTTTTAAATGTGGCAAGCTGGTTGACAGGACCTTTCTGCAATTAGCTACACGTGTGTGATACAATAATCACTGCTCTTTTTCTCAGCCTATGTAACTCTTTGGACTTTTGCCCCACTGTTAGCACTGAAGTGCCTTGAGGCACATGGGTCACTGTTGGCGACACTGCAAATCTTGCTATAAATTTCAGACCGAGTCAAAACTAAACATGTTTTGGGTGGAGACCAGCGTTTTGTTTGGACGAGCATAATGTAGCGTTTTGACAAGTGTGGCAAGTATCTATAGCCATTGTGACAAAAACAAAAGGGGGAAAGTGCGCCCTATACTGGTAGCATCGCTAAAAGCCTACAGCACCTGGTATTCCTAGGCAGTCTCCCATCCAAGTACTAACCAGGCCAGACCCAGCTTAGCTTCCGAGCTCAGACGAGATCGGGCGATCTTCGGGTAGTATGGCCGAAAGCCGACACGCAGTCCTCAGACTTCAATTTTTAAATGTGGGAAGCTGGTTGACAGGACCTTTTTGCAATGAGCTACACGTGTGTGATACAATAATCACTACTCTTTTTCTCAGCCTATGTAACTCTTTGGACTTTTGCCCCACTGTTAGCACTGAAGTGCCTTGAGGCACATGGGTCACTGTTGGCGACACTGCAAATCTTGCTATAAATTTCAGACCGAGTCAAAACTAAACATGTTTTGGGTGGAGACCAGCGTTTTGTTTGGACGAGCATAATGTAGCGTTTTGACAAGTGTGGCAAGTATCTATAGCCATTGTGACAAAAACAAAAGGGAGAAAGTGCGCCCTATACTGGGAGCATCGCTAAAAGCCTACAGCACCTGGTATTCCTAGGCAGTCTCCCATCCAAGTACTAACCAGGCCAGACCCAGCTGAGCTTCCGAGCTCAGACGAGATCGGGCGATCTTCGGGTAGTATGGCCGTAAGCCGAAAAGCAGTCCTCAGACTTCAATTTTTAAATGTGGCAAGCTGGTTGACAGGACCTTTCTACAATGAGCTACACGTGTGTGATACAATAATCACTACTCTTTTTCTCAGCCTATGTAACTCTTTGGACTTTTGCCCCACTGTTAGCACTGAAGTGCCTTGAGGCACATGGGTCACTGTTGGCGACACTGCAAATCTTGCTATAAATTTCAGACCGAGTCAAAACTAAACTTGTTTCGGGTGGAGACCAGCGTATTGTTTGGACGAGCATAATGTAGCATTTTGACAAGTGTGGCAAGTATCTATAGCCATTGTGACAAAAACAAAAGGGAGAAAGTGCGCCCTATACTGGGAGCATCGCTAAAAGCCTACAGCACTTGGTATTCCTAGGCAGTCTCCCAACCAAGTACTAACCAGGCCAGACCCAGCTTAGCTTCCGAGATCAGACGAGATCGGGCGATCTTCGGGTAGTATGGCCGTAAGCCGAGACGCAGTCCTCAGAATTCAATTTTTAAATGTGGCAAGCTGGTTGACAGGACCTTTCTGCAATGAGCTACACGTGTGTGATACAATAATCACTGCTCTTTTTCTCAGCCTATGTAACTCTTTGGACTTTTGCCCCACTGTTAGCACTGAAGTGCCTTGAGGCACATGGGTCACTGTTGGCGACACTGCAAATCTTGCTATAAATTTCAGACCGAGTCAAAACTAAACATGTTTTGGGTGGAGACCAGCGTTTTGTTTGGACGAGCATAATGTAGCGTTTTGACAAGTGTGGCAAGTATCTATAGCCATTGTGACAGAAACAAAAGGGAGAAAGTGCGCCCTATACTGGGAGCATCGCTAAAAGCCTACAGCACCTGGTATTCCTAGGCAGTCTCCCATCCAAGTACTAACCAGGCCAGACCCAGCTTAGCTTCCGAGCTCAGACGAGATCGGCGATCTTCGGGTAGTATGGCCATAAGGCGAGAGGCAATCCTCAGAATTCAATTTTTAAATGTGGCAAGCTGGTTGACAGGACCTTTGTGCAATTAGCTACACGTGTGTGATACAATAATCACTGCTCTTTCTCTCAGCCTATGTAACTCTTTGGACTTTTGCCCCCCTGTTAGCACTGAAGTGCCTTGAGGCAGATGGGTCACTGTTGGCGACACTGCAAATCTTGCTATAAATTTCAGACCGAGTCAAAACTAAACAAACATGTTTTGGGTGGAGACCAGCGGTTTGTTTGGACGAGCATAATGTAGCGTTTTGACAAGTGTGGCAAGTATCTATAGCCATTTTGACAAAAACAAAAGGGAGAAAGTGCGCCCTATACTGGGAGCATCGCTAAATGCCTACAGCACCTGGTATTCCTAGGCAGTCTCCCATCCTAGTACTAACCAGGCCAGACCCAGCTTAGCTTCCGAGATCAGACAAGATCGGGCGATCTTCGGGTAGTATGGCCGTAAGCCGAGAGGCAGTCCTCAGAATTCAATTTTAAAATGTGGCAAGCTGGTTGACAGGACCTTTCTGCAATGAGCTACACGTGTGTGATACAATAATCACTGCTCTTTTTCTCAGCCTATGTATCTCTTTGGACTTTTGCCCCACTGTTAGCACTGAAGTGCCTTGAGGCACATGGGTCACTGTTGGCGACACTGCAAATCTTGCTATAAATTTCAGACCGAGTCAAAACTAAACAAACATGTTTTGGGTGGAGACCAGCGGTTTGTTTGGACGAGCATAATGTAGCGTTTTGACAAGTGTGGCAAGTATCTCCAGCCATTGTGAAAAAAACAAAAGGGAGAAAGTGCGCCCTATACTGGTAGCATCGCTAAAAGCCTACAGCACCTGGTATTCCTAGGCAGTCTCCCAACCAAGTACTAACCAGGCCAGACCCAACTTAGCTTCCGAGATCAGACGAGATCGGGCAATCTTCGGGTAGTATGGCCGTAAGCCGAGAGGCAGTCCTCAGAATTCAATTTTTAAATGTGGCAAGCTGGTTGACAGGACCTTTCTGCAATGAGCTACACGTGTGTGATACAATAATCACTGCTGTTTTTCTCAATCTATGTAACTCTTTGGACTTTTGCCCCACTGTTAGCACTGAAGTGCCTTGAGGCACATCGGTCACTGTTGGCGACACTGCAAATCTTGCTATAAATTTCAGACCGAGTCAAAACTAAACTTGTTTTGGATGTAGAACAGCGTTTTGTTTGGACGAGCATAATGTAGCGTTTTGACAAGTGTGGCAAGTATCTATAGCCATTGTGACAAAAACAAAAGGGAGAAAGTGCACCCTATACTGGGAGCATCGCTAAAAGCCTACAGCACCTGGTATTCCTAGGCAGTCTCCCATCCAAGTACTAACCAGGCCAGACCCAGCTTAGCTTCCGAGATCAGACGAGATCGGGCGATCCTCGGGTAGTATGGCCGTAAGCCGAGAGGCAATCCTCAGAATTCAAATTTTAAATGTGGCAAGCTGGTTGACAGGACCTTTCTGCAATGAGCTACACGTGTGTGATACAATAATCACTGCTCTTTTTCTCAGCCTATGTATCTCTTTGGACTTTAGCCCCACTGTTAGCACTGAAGTGCCTTGAGGCACATGGGTCACTGTTGGCGACACTGCAAATCTTGCTATAAATTTCAGACCGAGTCAAAACTAAACAAACATGTTTTGGGTGGAGACCAGCGGTTTGTTTGGACGAGCATAATGTAGCGTTTTGACAAGTGTGGCAAGTATCTCTAGCCATTGTGAAAAAAACAAAAGGGAGAAAGTGCGCCCTATACTGGTAGCATCGCTAAAAGCCTACAGCACCTGGTATTCCTAGGCAGTCTCCCAACCAAGTACTAACCAGGCCTGACCCAACTTAGCTTCCGAGATCAGACGAGATCGGGCGATCTTCGGGTAGTATGGCCGTAAGCCGAGAGGCAGTCCTCAGAATTCAATTTTTAAATGTGGCAAGCTGGTTGACAGGACCTTTCTGCAATGAGCTACATGTGTGTGATACAATAATCACTGCTCTTTTTCTCAATCTATGTAACTCTTTGTACTTTTGCCCCACTGTTAGCACTGAAGTGCCTTGAGGCACATGGGTCACTGTTGGCGACACTGCAAATCTTGCTATAAATTTCAGACCGAGTCAAAACTAAACTTGTTTTGGGTGTAGAACAGCGTTTTGTTTGGACGAGCATAATGTAGCGTTTTGACAAGTGTGGCAAGTATCTATAGCCATTGTGACAAAAACAAAAGGGAGAAAGTGCGCCCTATACTGGGAGCATCGCTAAAAGCCTACAGCACCTGGTATTCCTAGGCAGTCTCCCATCCAAGTACTAACCAGGCCAGACCCAGCTTAGCTTCCGAGATCAGACGAGATCGGGCGATCTTCGGTTAGTATGGCCGTAAGCCGAGAGGCAATCCTCAGAATTCAATTTTTAAATGTGGCAAGCTGGTTGACAGGACCTTTCTGCAATGAGCTACACTTGTGTGATACAATAATTACTGCTCTTTTTCTCAGCCTATGTAACTCTTTTGACTTTTTCCCCACTGTTAGCACTGAAGTGCCTTGAGGCACATGGGTCACTGTTGGCGACACTGCAAATCTTGCTATAAATTTCAGACCGAGTCAAAACTAAACATGTTTTGGGTGGAGACCAGTGTTTTGTTTGGACGAGCATAAACGTAGCGTTTTGACAAGTGTGGCAAGTATCTATAGCCATTGTGACAAAAACAAAAGGGAGAAAGTGCGCCCTATACTGGGAGCATCGCTAAAAGCCTACAGCACCTGGTATTCCTAGGCAGTCTCCCATCCAAGTACTAACCAGGCCAGACCCAGCTTAGCTTCCGAGCTCAGACGAGATCGGGCGATCTTCGGGTAGTATGGCCGTAAGCCGAGACGCAGTCCTCAGAATTCAATTTTTAAATGTGGCAAGCTGGTTGACAGGACCTTTCTGCAATGAGCTACACGTGTGTGATACAATAATCACTGCTCTTTTTCTCAGCCTATGTAACTCTTTGGACTTTTGCCCCACTGTTAGCACTGAAGTGCCTTGAGGCACATGGGTCACTGTTGGCGACACTGCAAATCTTGCTATAAATTTCAGACCGAGTCAAAACTAAACAAACATGTTTTGGGTGGAGACCAGCGGTTTGTTTGGACGAGCATAATGTAGCGTTTTGACAAGTGTGGCAAGTATCTATAGCCATTGTGAAAAAAACAAAAGGGAGAAAGTGTGCCCTATACTGGGAGCATCGCTAAAAGCCTACAGCACCTGGTATTCTTAGGCAGTCTCCCATCCAAGCACTAACCAGGCCAGACCCAGCTTAGCTTCCGAGATCAGACGAGATCGGGCGATCTTCGGGTAGTATGGCCGTAAGCCGAGATGCAGCCCTCAGAATTCAATTTTTAAATGTGGCAAGCTGGTTGACAGGACCTTTCTACAATGAGCTACACGCGTGTGATACAATAATCACTACTCTTTTTCTCAGCCTATGTAACTCTTTGGACTTTTGCCCCACTGTTAGCACTGAAGTGCCTTGAGGCACATGGGTCACTGTTGGCGACACTGCAAATCTTGCTATAAATTTCAGACCGAGTCAAAACTAAACTTGTTTTGGGTGGAGACCAGCGTATTGTTTGGACGAGCATAATGTAGCATTTTGACAAGTGTGGCAAGTATCTATAGCCATTGTGACAAAAACAAAAGGGAGAAAGTGCGCCCTATACTGGGAGCATCGCTAAAAGCCTACAGCACCTTGTATTCCTAGGCAGTCTCCCATCCAAGTACTAACCAGGACAGATCCAGCTTAGCTTCCGAGATCAGACGAGATCGGGCGATCTTCGGGTAGTATGGCCGTAAGCCGAGACGCAGTCCTCAGAATTCAATTTTTAAATGTGGCAAGCTGGTTGACAGGACCTTTCTGCAATGAGCTACACGTGTGTGATACAATAATCACTGCTCTTTTTCTCAGCCTATGTATCTCTTTGGACTTTTGCCCCACTGTTAGCACTGAAGTGCCTTGAGGCACATGGGTCACTGTTGGCGACACTGCAAATCTTGCTATAAATTTCAGACCGAGTCAAAACTAAACAAACATGTTTTGGGTGGAGACCAGCGGTTTGTTTGGACGAGCATAATGTAGCGTTTTGACAAGTGTGGCAAGTATCTCTAGCCATTGTGAAAAAAACAAAAGGGAGAAAGTGCGCCCTATACTGGGAGCATCGCTAAAAGCCTACAGCACTTGGTATTCCTAAGCAGTCTCCCATCCAAGTACTAACCAGGCCAGACCCAGCTGAGCTTCCGAGCTCAGACGAGATCGGGCGATCTTCGGGTAGTATGGCCGTAAGCCGAAAAGCAGTCCTCAGACTTCAATTTTTAAATGTGGCAAGCTGGTTGACAGGACCTTTCTGCAATGAGCTACACGTGTGTGATACAATAATCACTACTCTTTTTCTTAGCCTATGTAACTCTTTGGACTTTTGCCCCACTGTTAGCACTGAAGTGCCTTGAGGCACATGGGTCACTGTTGGCGACACTGCAAATCTTGCTATAAATTTCAGACCGAGTCAAAACTAAACTTGTTTCGGGTGGAGACCAGCGTATTGTTTGGACGAGCATAATGTAGCATTTTGACAAGTGTGGCAAGTATCTATAGCCATTGTGACAAAAACAAAAGGGAGAAAGTGCGCCCTATACTGGGAGCATCGCTAAAAGCCTACAGCACTTGGTATTCCTAGGCAGTCTCCCAACCAAGTACTAACCAGGCCAGACCCAGCTTAGCTTCCGAGATCAGACGAGATCGGGCGATCTTCGGGTAGTATGGCCGTAAGCCGAGACGCAGTCCTCAGAATTCAATTTTTAAATGTGGCAAGCTGGTTGACAGGACCTTTCTGCAATGAGCTACACGTGTGTGATACAATAATCACTGCTCTTTTTCTCAGCCTATGTAACTCTTTGGACTTTTGCCCCACTGTTAGCACTGAAGATGTTGGCGACACTGCAAATCTTGCTATAAATTTCAGACCGAGTCAAAACTAAACATGTTTTGGGTGGAGACCAGCGTTTTGTTTGGACGAGCATAATGTAGCGTTTTGACAAGTGTGGCAAGTATCTATAGCCATTGTGACAGAAACAAAAGGGAGAAAGTGCGCCCTATACTGGGAGCATCGCTAAAAGCTTGCAGCACCTGGTATTCCTAGGCAGTCACCCATCCAAGCACTAACCAGGCCAGACCCAGCTTAGCTTCCGAGATCAGACGAGATCGGGCTATCTTCGGGTAGTATGGCCGTAAGCCGAGAGGCAGTCCTCAGAATTCAATTTTTAAATGTGGCAAGCTGGTTGACAGGACCTTTCTGCAATGAGCTACACGTGTGTGATACAATAATCACTACTCTTTTTCTCAGCCTATGTAACTCTTTGGACTTTTGCCCCACTGTTAGCACTGAAGTGCCTTGAGGCACATGGGTCACTGTTGGCGACACTGCAAATCTTGCTATAAATTTCAGACCGAGTCAAAACTAAACATGTTTTGGGTGGAGACCAGCGTTTTGTTTGGACGAGCATAATGTAGCGTTTTGACAAGTGTGGCAAGTATCTATAGCCATTGTGACAAAAACAAAAGGGAGAAAGTGCGCCCTATACTGGGAGCATCGCTAAAAGCCTACAGCACCTGGTATTCCTAGGCAGTCTCCCATCCAAGTACTAACCAGGCCAGACCCAGCTGAGCTTCCGAGCTCAGACGAGATCGGGCGATCTTCGGGTAGTATGGCCGTAAGCCGAAAAGCAGTCCTCAGACTTCAATTTTTAAATGTGGCAAGCTGGTTGACAGGACCTTTCTACAATGAGCTACACGTGTGTGATACAATAATCACTACTCTTTTTCTCAGCCTATGTAACTCTTTGGACTTTTGCCCCACTGTTAGCACTGAAGTGCCTTGAGGCACATGGGTCACTGTTGGCGACACTGCAAATCTTGCTATAAATTTCAGACCGAGTCAAAACTAAACTTGTTTCGGGTGGAGACCAGCGTATTGTTTGGACGAGCATAATGTAGCATTTTGACAAGTGTGGCAAGTATCTATAGCCATTGTGACAAAAACAAAAGGGAGAAAGTGCGCCCTATACTGCGAGCATCGCTAAAAGCCTACAGCACTTGGTATTCCTAGGAAGTCTCCCAACCAAGTACTAACCAGGCCAGACCCAGCTTAGCTTCCGAGATCAGACGAGATCGGGCGATCTTCGGGTAGTATGGCCGTAAGCCGAGACGCAGTCCTCAGAATTCAATTTTTAGATGTGGTAAGCTGGTTGACAGGACCTTTCTGCAATGAGCTACACGTGTGTGATACAATAATCACTACTCTTTTTCTCAGCCTATGTAACTCTTTGGACTTTTGCCCCACTGTTAGCACTGAAGTGCCTTGAGGCACATGGGTCACTGTTGGCGACACTGCAAATCTTGCTATAAATTTCAGACCGAGTCAAAACTAAACTTGTTTCGGGTGGAGACCAGCGTATTGTTTGGACGAGCATAATGTAGCATTTTGACAAGTGTGGCAAGTATCTATAGCCATTGTGACAAAAACAAAAGGGAGAAAGTGCGCCCTATACTGCGAGCATCGCTAAAAGCCTACAGCACTTGGTATTCCTAGGAAGTCTCCCAACCAAGTACTAACCAGGCCAGACCCAGCTTAGCTTCCGAGATCAGACGAGATCGGGCGATCTTCGGGTAGTATGGCCGTAAGCCGAGACGCAGTCCTCAGAATTCAATTTTTAGATGTGGTAAGCTGGTTGACAGGACCTTTCTGCAATGAGCTACACGTGTGTGATACAATAATCACTGCTCTTTTTCTCAGCCTATGTAACTCTTTGGACTTTTGCCCCACTGTTAGCACTGAAGTGCCTTGAGGCACATGGGTCACTGTTGGCGACACTGCAAATCTTGCTATAAATTTCAGACCGAGTCAAAACTAAACATGTTTTGGGTGGAGACCAGCGTTTTGTTTGGACGAGCATAATGTAGCGTTTTGACAAGTGTGGCAAGTATCTATAGCCATTGTGACAGAAACAAAAGGGAGAAAGTGCGCCCTATACTGGGAGCATCGCTAAAAGCTTACAGCACCTGGTATTCCTAGGCAGTCTCCCATCCAAGCACTAACCAGGCCAGACCCAGCTTAGCTTCCGAGATCAGACGAGATCGGGCTATCTTCGGGTAGTATGGCCGTAAGCCGAGAGGCAGTCCTCAGAATTCAATTTTTAAATGTGGCAAGCTGGTTGACAGGACCTTTCTGCAATTAGCTACACGTGTGTGATACAATAATCACTGCTCTTTTTCTCAGCCTATGTAACTCTTTGGACTTTTGCCCCACTGTTAGCACTGAAGTGCCTTGAGGCACATGGGTCACTGTTGGCGACACTGCAAATCTTGCTATAAATTTCAGACCGAGTCAAAACTAAACAAACATGTTTTGGGTGGAGACCAGCGGTTTGTTTGGACGAGCATAATGTAGCGTTTTGACAAATGTGGCAAGTATCTATAGCCATTGTGACAAAAACAAAAGGGAGAAAGTGCGCCCTATACTGGGAGCATCGCTAAAAGCCTACAGCACCTGGTATTCCTAGGCAGTCTCCCATCCAAGTACTAACCAGGCCAGACCCAGCTTAGCTTCCGAGATCAGACGAGATCGGGCGATCTTCGGGTAGTATGACCGTAAGCCGAGACGCAGGCCTCAGACTTCAATTTTTAAATGTGGGAAGTTGGTTGACAGGACCTTTCTGCAATGAGCTACACGTGTGTGATACAATAATCACTACTCTTTTTCTCAGCCTATGTAACTCTTTGGACTTTTGCCCCACTGTTAGCACTGAAGTGCCTTGAGGCACATGGGTCACTGTTGGCGACACTGCAAATCTTGCTATAAATTTCAGACCGAGTCAAAACTAAACGTGTTTTGGGTGGAGACCAGCGTTTTGTTTGGACGAGCATAATGTAGCGTTTTGACAAGTGTGGCAAGTATCTATAGCCATTGTGAAAAAAACAAAAGGGAGAAAGTGCGCCCTATACTGGTAGCATCGCCAAAAGCCTACAGCACCTGGTATTCCTAGGCAGTCTCCCAACCAAGTACTAACCAGGCCGGACCCAGCTTAGCTTCCGAGATCAGACGAGATCGGGCGATCTTCGGGTAGTATGGCAGTAAGCCGAGAGGTAGTCCTCAGAATTCAATTTTTAAATGTGGCAAGCTGGTTGACAGGACCTTTCTGCAATGAGCTACACGTGTGTGATACAATTATCACTGCTCTTTTTCTCAGCCTATGTAACTCTTTGGACTTTTGCCCCACTGTTAGCACTGAAGTGCCTTGAGGCACATGGGTCACTGTTGGCGACACTGCAAATCTTGCTATAAATTTCAGACCGAGTCAAAACTAAACAAACATGTTTTGGGTGGAGACCAGCGGTTTGTTTGGACGAGCATAATGTAGCGTTTTGACAAGTGTGGCAAGTATCTCTAGCCATTGTGACAAAAACAAAAGGGAGAAAGTGCGCCCTATACTGGGAGCATCGCTAAAAGCCTACAGCACCTGGTATTCCTAGGCAGTCTCCCATCCAAGTACTAACCAGGCCAGACCCAGCTTAGCATCCGAGCTCAGACGAGATCGGGCGATCTTCGGGTAGTATGGCCGTAAGCCGAGACGCAGTCCTCAGACTTCAATTTTTAAATGTGGCAAGCTGGTTGACAGGACCTTTCTGCAATGAGCTACACGTGTGTGATACAATAATCACTACTCTTTTTCTCAGCCTATGTAACTCTTTGGACTTTTGCCCCACTGTTAGCACTGAAGTGCCTTGAGGCACATGGGTCACTGTTGGCGACACTGCAAATCTTGCTATAAATTTCAGACCGAATCAAAACTAAACATTTTTTGGGTGGAGACCAGTGTTTTGTTTGGACAAGCATAAACGTAGCGTTTTGACAAGTGTGGCAAGTATCTATAGCCATTGTGACAAAAACAAAAGGGAGAAAGTGCGCCCTATACTGGGAGCATCGCTAAAAGCCTACAGCACCTGGTATTCCTAGGCAGTCTCCCATCCAAGTACTAACCAGGCCAGACCCAGCTTAGCTTACGAGCTCAGACGAGATCGGGCGATCTTCGGGTAGTATGGCCGTAAGCCGAGACGCAGTCCTCAGACTTCAATTTTTAAATGTGGGAAGCTGGTTGACAGGACCTTTCTGCAATGAGCTACACGTGTGTGATACAATAATCACTACTCTTTTTCTCAGCCTATGTAACTCTTTGGACTTTTGCCCCACTCTTAGCACTGAAGTGCCTTGAGGCACATGGGTCACTGTTGGCGACACTGCAAATCTTGCTATAAATTTCAGACCGAGTCAAAACTAAACATGTTTTGGGTGGAGACCAGCGTTTTGTTTGGACGAGCATAATGTAGCGTTTTGACAAGTGTGGCAAGTATCTATAGCCATTGTGACAAAAACAAAAGGGAGAAAGTGCGCCCTATACTGGGAGCATCGCTAAAAGCTTACAGCACCTGGTATTCCTAGGCAGTCTCCCATCCAAGTACTAACCAGGCCAGACCCAGCTTAGCTTCCGAGATCAGACGAGATCGGGCGATCTTCGGGTAGTATGGCCGTAAGCCGAGAGGCAGTCCTCAGAATTAAATTTTTAAATGTGGCAAGCTGGTTGACAGGACCTTTCTGCACTTAGCTACACGTGTGTGATACAATAATCACTGCTCTTTTTCTCAGCCTATGTAACTCTTTGGACTTTTGCCCCACTGTTAGCACTGAAGTGCCTTGAGGCACATGGGTCACTGTTGGCGACACTGCAAATCTTGCTATAAATTTCAGACAGAGTCAAAACTAAACAAACATGTTTTGGGTGGAGACCAGCGGTTTGTTTGGACGAGCATAATGTAGCGTTTTGACAAGTGTGGCAAGTATCTATAGCCATTGTGAAAAAAACAAAAGGGAGAAAGTGCGCCCTATACTGGGAGCATCGCTAAAAGCCTACAGCACCTGGTATTCCTAGGCAGTCTCCCATCCAAGTACTAAACAGGCCAGACCCAGCTTAGCTTCCGAGATCAGACGAGATCAGGCGATCTTCGGGTAGTATGGCCGTAAGCCGAGAGGGAGTCCTCAGAATTCAATTTTTAAATGTGGCAAGCTGGTTGACAGGACCTTTCTGCAATGAGCTACACGTGTGTGATACAATAATCACTGCTCTTTTTCTCAGCCTATGTAACTCTTTGGACTTTTGCCCCAATGTTAGCACTGAAGTGCCTTGAGGCACATGGGTCACTGTTGGCGACACTGCAAATCTTGCTATAAATTTCAGACCAAGTCAAAACTAAACAAACATGTTTTGGGTGGAGACCAGCGGTTTGTTTGGGCGAGCATAATGTAGCGTTTTGACAAGTGTGGCAAGTATCTATAGCCATTGTGAAAAAAACAAAAGGGAGAAAGTGCGCCCTATACTGGTAGCATCGCTAAAAGCCTACAGCCCCTGGTATTCCTAGGCAGCCTCCCAACCAAGTACTAACCAGGACAGACCCAGCTTAGCTTCCGAGATCAGACGAGATCGGGCGATCTTCGGGTAGTATGGCCGTAAGCCGAGAGGCAGTCCTCAGAATTCAATTTTTAAATGTGGCAAGCTGGTTGACAGGACCTTTCTGCAATGAGCTACACGTGTGTGATACAATAATCACTGCTCTTTTTCTCAGCCTATGTAACTCTTTGGACTTTTGCCCCACTGTTAGCACTGAAGTGCCTTGAGGCACATGGGTCACTGTTGGCGACACTGCAAATCTTGCTATAAATTTCAGACCGAGTCAAAACTAAACTTGTTTTGGGTGGAGACCAGCGTTTTGTTTGGACGAGCATAATGTAGCGTTTTGACAAGTGTGGCAAGTATCTATAGCCATTGTGACAAAAACTAAAGGGAGAAAGTGCGCCCTCTACTGGGAGCATCGCTAAAAGCCTACAGCACCTGGTATTCCTAGGCAGTCTCCCATCCAAGTACTGACCAGGCCAGACCCAGCTTAGCTTCCGAGATCAGACGAGATCAGGCGATCTTCGGGTAGTATGGCCGTAAGCCGAGATGCAGTCCTCAGAATTCAATTTTTAAATGTGGCAAGCTGGTTGACAGGACCTTTCTGCAATCAGCTACACGTGTGTGATACAATAATCACTGGCCTTTTTCTCAGCCTATGTAACTCTTTGGACTTTTGCCCCAATGTTAGCACTGAAGTGCCTTGAGGCACATGGGTCACTGTTGGCGACACTGCAAATCTTGCTATAAATTTCAGACCGAGTCAAAACTAAACAAACATGTTTTGGGTGGAGACCAGCGGTTTGTTTGGACGAGCATAATGTAGCGTTTTGACAAGTGTGGCAAGTATCTATAGCCATTGTGAAAAAAACAAAAGGGAGAAAGTGTGCCCTATACTGGTAGCATCGCTAAAAGTCTACAGCACCTGCTATTCCTAGGCAGTCTCCCAACCAAGTACTAACCAGGCCAGACCCAGCTTAGCTTCCGAGATCAGACGAGATCGGGCGATCTTCGGGTAGTATGGCCGTAAGCCGAGAGGGAGTCCTCAGAATTCAATTTTTAAATGTGGCAAGCTGGTTGACAGGACCTTTCTGCAATGAGCTACACGTGTGTGATACAATAATCACTGCTCTTTTTCTCAGCCTATGTAACTCTTTGGACTTTTGCCCCACTGTTAGCACTGAAGTGCCTTGAGGCACATGGGTCACTGTTGGCGACACTGCAAATCTTGCTATAAATTTCAGACCGAGTCAAAACTAAACATGTTTTGGGTGGAGACCAGTGTTTTTTTTGGACGAGCATAAACGTAGCCTTTTGACAAGTGTGGCAAGTATCTATAGCCATTGTGACAAAAACAAAAGGGAGAAAGTGCGCCCTATACTGGGAGCATCGCTAAAAGCCTACAGCACCTGGTATTCCTAGGCAGTCTCCCATCCAAGTACTAACCAGGCCAGACCCAGCTTAGCTTCCGAGATCAGACGAGATCGGGCGATCTTCGGGTAGTATGGCCGTAAGCCGAGACGCAGTCCTCAGACTTCAATTTTTAAATGTGGCAAGCTGGTTGACAGGAACTTTCTACAATGAGCTACACGTGTGTGATACAATAATCACTACTCTTTTTCTCAGCCTATGTAACTCTTTGGACTTTTGCCCCACTGTTAGCACTGAAGTGCCTTGAGGCAAATGGGTCACTGTTGGCGACACTGCCAATCTTGCTATAAATTTCAGACCGAGTCAAAACTAAACATGTTTTGGGTGGAGACCAGCGTTTTGTTTGGACGAGCATAATGTAGCGTTTTGACAAGTGTGGCAAGTATCTATAGCCTTTGTGACAAAAACAAAAGGGAGAAAGTGCGCCCTATACTGGGAGCATCGCTAAAAGCCTACAGCGCCTGGTATTCCTAGGCAGTCTCCCATCCAAGTACTAACCAGGCCAGACCCAGCTTAGCTTCCGAGATCAGACGAGATCAGGCGATCTTCGGGAAGTATGGCCGTAAGCCGAGAGGGAGTCCTCAGAATTCAATTTTTAAATGTGGCAAGCTGGTTGACAGGACCTTTCTGCAATGAGCTACACGTGTGTGATACAATAATCACTGCTCTTTTTCTTAGCCTATGTAACTCTTTGGACTTTTGCCCCACTGTTAGCACTGAAGTGCCTTGAGGCACATGGGTCACTGTTGGCGACACTGCAAATCTTGCTATCAATTTCAGACCGAGTCAAAACTAAACAAACATGTTTTGGGTGGAGACCAGCGGTTTGTTTGGACGAGCATAATGTAGCGTTTTGACAAGTGTGGCAAGTATCTATAGCCATTGTGAAAAAAACAAAAGGGAGAAAGTGCGCCCTATACTGGGAGCATCGCTAAAAGCCTACAGCACCTGGTATTCCTAGGCAGTCTCCCATCCAAGTACTAACCAGGCTAGACACAGCTTAGCTTCCGAGATCAGACGAGATCGGGCGATCTTCGGGTAGTATGGCCGTAAGCCGAGAGGCAGGCCTCAGAATTCAATTTTTAAATGTGGCAAGCTGGTTGACAGGACCTTTCTGCAATGAGCTACACGTGTGTGATACAATAATCACTGCTCTTTTTCTCAGCCAATGTAACTCTTTGGACTTTTGCCCCACTGTTAGCACTGAAGTGCCTTGAGGCACATGGGTCACTGTTGGCGACACTGCAAATCTTGCTATAAATTTCAGACCGAGTCAAAACTAAACATGTTTTGGGTGGAGACCAGTGTTTTTTTTGGACGAGCATAAACGTAGCGTTTTGACAAGTGTGGCAAGTATCTATAGCCATTGTGACAAAAACAAAAGGGAGAAAGTGCGCCCTATACTGGGAGCATCGCTAAAAGCCTACAGCACCTGGTATTCCTAGGCAGTCTCCCATCCAAGTACTAACCAGGCCAGACCCAGCTTAGCTTCCGAGCTCAGACGAGATCGGGCGATCTTCGGGTAGTATGGCCGTAAGCCGAGACGCAGTCCTCAGACTTCAATTTTTAAATGTGGCAAGCTGGTTGACAGGACCTTTCTACAATGAGCTACACGTGTGTGATACAATAATCACTACTCTTTTTCTCAGCCTATGTAACTCTTTGGACTTTTGCCCCACTGTTAGCACTGAAGTGCCTTGAGGCACATGGGTCACTGTTGGCGACACTGCAAATCTTGCTATAAATTTCAGACCGAGTCAAAACTAAACATGTTTTGGGTGGAGACCAGCGTTTTGTTTGGACGAGCATAATGTAGCATTTTGACAAGTGTGGCAAGTATCTATAGCCATTGTGACAAAAACAAAAGGGAGAAAGTGCGCCCTATACTGGGAGCATCGCTAAAAGCCTACAGCGCCTGGTATTCCTATGCAGTCTCCCATCCAAGTACTAACCAGGCCAGACCCAGCTTAGCTTCCGAGATCAGACGAGATCAGGCGATCTTCGGGAAGTATGGCCGTAAGCCGAGAGGGAGTCCTCAGAATTCAATTTTTAAATGTGGCAAGCTGGTTGACAGGACCTTTCTGCAATGAGCTACACGTGTGTGATACAATAATCACTGCTCTTTTTCTCAGCCTATGTAACTCTTTGGACTTTTGCCCCACTGTTAGCACTGAAGTGCCTTGAGGCACATGGGTCACTGTTGGCGACACTGCAAATATTGCTATAAATTTCAGACCGAGTCAAAACTAAACTTGTTTTGGGTGGAGACCAGCGTTTTGTTTGGACGGGCATAATGTAGCGTTTTGACAAGTGTGGCAAGTATCTATAGCCTTTTTGAGAAAAACAAAAGGGAGAAAGTGCGCCCTATACTGGGAGCATCGCTAAAAGCCTACGGCACTTGGTATTCCTAGGCAGTCTCCCAACCAAGTACTAACCAGGCCAGACCCAGCTTAGCTTCCGAGATCAGACGAGATCGGGAGATCTTCAGGTAGTATGGCCGTAAGCCGAGACGCAGTCCTCAGAATTCAATTTTTAAATGTGGCAAGCTGGTTGACAGGACCTTTCTGCAATGAGCTACACGTGTGTGATACAATAATCACTGCTCTTTTTCTCAGCCTATGTAACTCTTTGGACTCTTGGCCCACTGTTAGCACCGAAGTGCCTTGAGGCACATGGGTGACTTTTGGCGACACTGCATATCTTGCTATAAATTACAGACCGATTCAAAACTAAACATGTTTTGGGTGGAGACCAGCGTTTTGTTTGGACGAGCATAATGTAGCGTTTTGACAAGTGTGGCAAGTATCTATAGCCATTGTGACAAAAACAAAAGGGAGAAAGTGCGCCCTATACTGGGAGCATCGCTAAAAGCCTAAAGCACCTGGTATTCCTAGGCAGTTTCCCATCCAAGTAATAACCAGGCCGGACCCAGCTTAGCTTCCGACATCAGACGAGATCAGGCGATCTTCGGGTAGTATGGCCGTAAGCCGAGAGGGAGTCCTCAGAATTCAATTTTTAAATGTGGCAAGCTGGTCGACAGGACCTTTCTGCAATGAGCTACACGTGTGTGATACAATAATCACTGCTCTTTTTCTTAGCCTATGTAACTCTTTGGACTTTTGCCCCACTGTTAGCACTGAAGTGCCTTGAGGCACATGGGTCACTGTTGGCGACACTGCAAATCTTGCTATAAATTTCAGACCGAGTCAAAACTAAACAAACATGTTTTGGGTGGAGACCAGCGGTTTGTTTGGACGAGCATAATGTAGCGTTTTGACAAGTGTGGCAAGTATCTATAGCCATTGTGAAAAAAACAAAAGGGAGAAAGTGCGCCCTATACTGGGAGCATCGCTAAAAGCCTACAGCACCTGGTATTCCTAGGCAGTCTCCCATCCAAGTACTAACCAGGCCAGACCCAGCTTAGCTTCCGAGATCAGACGAGATCGGGCGATCTTCGGGTAGTATGGCCGTAAGCCGAGAGGCTGTCCTCAGAATTCAATTTTTAAATGTGGCAAGCTGGTTGACAGGACCTTTCTGCAATGAGCTACACGTGTGTGATACAATAATCACTGCTCTTTTTCTCAGCCTATGTAACTCTTTGGACTTTTGCCCCACTGTTAGCACTGAAGTGCCTTGAGGCACATGGGTCACTGTTGGCGACACTGCAAATCTTGCTATAAATTTCAGACCGAGTCAAAACTAAACATGTTTTGGGTGGAGACCAGTGTTTTGTTTGGACAAGCATAAACGTAGCGTTTTGACAAGTGTGGCAAGTATCTATAGCCATTGTGACAAAAACAAAAGGGAGAAAGTGCGCCCTATACTGGGAGCATCGCTAAAAGCCTACAGCACCTGGTGTTCCTAGGCAGTCTCCCATCCAAGTACTAACCAGGCCAGACCCAGCTTAGCTTCCGAGCTCAGACGAGATCGGGCGATCTTCGGGTAGTATGGCCGTAAGCCGAGACGCAGTCCTCAGACTTCAATTTTTAAATGTGGCAAGCTGGTTGACAGGACCTTTCTACAATGAGCTACACGTGTGTGATACAATAATCACTACTCTTTTTCTCAGCCTATGTAACCCTTTGGACTTTTGCCCCACTGTTAGCACTGAAGTGCCTTGAGGCACATGGGTCACTGTTGGCGACACTGCAAATCTTGCTATAAATTTCAGACCGAGTCAAAACTAAACTTGTTTTGGGTGGAGACCAGCGTATTGTTTGGACGAGCATAATGTAGCATTTTGACAAGTGTGGCAAGTATCTATAGCCATTGTGACAAAAACAAAAGGGAGAAAGTGCGCCCTATACTGGGAGCATCGCTAAAAGCCTACAGCACTTGGTATTCCTAGGCAGTCTCCCAACCAAGTACTAACCAGGCCAGACCCAGCTTAGCTTCCGAGATCAGACGAGATCGGGCGATCTTCGGGTAGCATGGCCGTAAGCCGAGACGCAGTCCTCAGAATTCAATTTTTAAATGTGGCAAGCTGGTTGACAGGACCTTTCAGCAATGAGCTACACGTGTGTGATACAATAATCACTGCTCTTTTTCTCAATCTATGTAACTCTTTGGACTCTTGGCCCACTGTTAGCACTGAAGTGCCTTGAGGCACATGGGTGACTGTTGGCGACACTGCAAATCTTGCTATAAATTTCAGACCGAGTCAAAACTAAACATGTTTTGGGTGGAGACCAGTGTTTTGTTTGGACGAGCATAAACGTAGCGTTTTGACAAGTGTGGCAAGTATCTATAGCCATTGTGACAACAACAAAAGGGAGAAAGTGCGCCCTATACTGGGAGCATCGCTAAAAGCTTACAGCACCTGGTATTCCTAGGTAGTCTCCCATCCAAGTACTAACCAGGCCAGACCCAGCTTAGCTTCCGAGATCAGACGAGATCGGGCTATCTTCGGGTAGTATGGCCGTAAGCCGAGAGGCAGTCCTCAGAATTCAATTTTTAAATGTGGCAAGCTGGTTGACAGGACCTTTCTGCAATTAGCTACACGTGTGTGATACAATAATCACTGCTCTTTTTCTCAGCCTATGTAACTCTTTGGACTTTTGCCCCACTGTTAGCACTGAAGTGCCTTGAGGCACATGGGTCACTGTTGGCGACACTGCAAATCTTGCTATAAATTTCAGACCGAGTCAAAACTAAACAAACATGTTTTGGGTGGAGACCAGCGGTTTGTTTGGATGAGCATAATGTAGCGTTTTGACAAGTGTGGCAAGTATCTCTAGCCATTGTGAAAAAAACAAAAGGGAGAAAGTGCGCCCTATACTGGTAGCATCGCTAAAAGCCTACAGCACCTGGTATTCCTAGGCAGTCTCCCAACCAAGTACTAACCAGGCCAGACCCAACTTAGCTTCGGAGATCAGACGAGATCGGGCGATCTTCGGGTAGTATGGCCGTAAGCCGAGAGGCAGTCCTCAGAATTCAATTTTTAAATGTGGCAAGCTGGTTGACAGGACCTTTCTGCAATGAGCTACACGTGTGTGATACAATAATCACTGCTCTTTTTCTCAGCCTATGTAACTCTTTGGACTTTTGCCCCACTGTTAGCACTGAAGTGCCTTGAGGCACATGGGTCACTGTTGGCGACACTGCAAATCTTGCTATAAATTTCAGACCGAGTCAAAACTAAACATGTTTTGGGTGGAGACCAGCGTTTTGTTTGGACGAGCATAATGTAGCGTTTTGACAAGTGTGGCAAGTATCTATAGCCATTGTGAGAAAAACAAAAGGGAGAAAGTGCGCCCTATACTGGGAGCATCGCTAAAAGCCTACGGCACTTGGTATTCCTAGGCAGTCTCCCAACCAAGTACTAACCAGGCCGGACCCAGCTTAGCTTCCGAGATCAGACGAGATCGGGAGATCTTCAGGTAGTATGGCCGTAAGCGAGACGCAGTCCTCAGAATTCAATTTTTAAATGTGGCAAGCTGGTTGACAGGACCTTTCTGCAATGAGCTACACGTGTGTGATACAATAATCACTGCTCTTTTTCTCAGCCTATGTAACTCTTTGGACTTTTGCCCCACTGTTAGCACTGAAGTGCCTTGAGGCACATGGGTCACTGTTGGCGACACTGCAAATCTTGCTATAAATTTCAGAACGAGTCAAAACTAAACATGTTTTGGGTGGAGACCAGTGTTTTGTTTGGACAAGCATAAACGTAGCGTTTTGACAAGTGTGGCAAGTATCTATAGCCATTGTGACAAAAACAAAAGGGAGAAAGTGCGCCCTATACTGGGAGCATCGCTAAAAGCCTACAGCACCTGGTATTCCTAGGCAGTCTCCCATCCAAGTACTAACCAGGACAGACCCAGCTTAGCTTCCGAGATCAGACGAGATCGGGCGATCTTCGGGTAGTATGGCCGTAAGCCGAGACGCAGTCCTCAGACTTCAATTTTTAAATGTGGCAAGCTGGTTGACAGGAACTTTCTACAATGAGCTACACGTGTGTGATACAATAATCACTACTCTTTTTCTCAGCCTATGTAACTCTTTGGACTTTTGCCCCACTGTTAGCACTGAAGTGCCTTGAGGCAAATGGGTCACTGTTGGCGACACTGCCAATCTTGCTATAAATTTCAGACCGAGTCAAAACTAAACATGTTTTGGGTGGAGACCAGCGTTTTGTTTGGACGAGCATAATGTAGCGTTTTGACAAGTGTGGCAAGTATCTATAGCCTTTGTGACAAAAACAAAAGGGAGAAAGTGCGCCCTATACTGGGAGCATCGCTAAAAGCCTACAGCGCCTGGTATTCCTAGGCAGTCTCCCATCCAAGTACTAACCAGGCCAGACCCAGCTTAGCTTCCGAGATCAGACGAGATCAGGCGATCTTCGGGAAGTATGGCCGTAAGCCGAGAGGGAGTCCTCAGAATTCAATTTTTAAATGTGGCAAGCTGGTTGACAGGACCTTTCTGCAATGAGCTACACGTGTGTGATACAATAATCACTGCTCTTTTTCTTAGCCTATGTAACTCTTTGGACTTTTGCCCCACTGTTAGCACTGAAGTGCCTTGAGGCACATGGGTCACTGTTGGCGACACTGCAAATCTTGCTATCAATTTCAGACCGAGTCAAAACTAAACAAACATGTTTTGGGTGGAGACCAGCGGTTTGTTTGGACGAGCATAATGTAGCGTTTTGACAAGTGTGGCAAGTATCTATAGCCATTGTGAAAAAAACAAAAGGGAGAAAGTGCGCCCTATACTGGGAGCATCGCTAAAAGCCTACAGCACCTGGTATTCCTAGGCAGTCTCCCATCCAAGTACTAACCAGGCTAGACACAGCTTAGCTTCCGAGATCAGACGAGATCGGGCGATCTTCGGGAAGTATGGCCGTAAGCCGAGAGGCAGGCCTCAGAATTCAATTTTTAAATGTGGCAAGCTGGTTGACAGGACCTTTCTGCAATGAGCTACACGTGTGTGATACAATAATCACTGCTCTTTTTCTCAGCCAATGTAACTCTTTGGACTTTTGCCCCACTGTTAGCACTGAAGTGCCTTGAGGCACATGGGTCACTGTTGGCGACACTGCAAATCTTGCTATAAATTTCAGACCGAGTCAAAACTAAACATGTTTTGGGTGGAGACCAGTGTTTTTTTTGGACGAGCATAAACGTAGCGTTTTGACAAGTGTGGCAAGTATCTATAGCCATTGTGACAAAAACAAAAGGGAGAAAGTGCGCCCTATACTGGGAGCATCGCTAAAAGCCTACAGCACCTGGTATTCCTAGGCAGTCTCCCATCCAAGTACTAACCAGGCCAGACCCAGCTTAGCTTCCGAGCTCAGACGAGATCGGGCGATCTTCGGGTAGTATGGCCGTAAGCCGAGACGCAGTCCTCAGACTTCAATTTTTAAATGTGGCAAGCTGGTTGACAGGACCTTTCTACAATGAGCTACACGTGTGTGATACAATAATCACTACTCTTTTTCTCAGCCTATGTAACTCTTTGGACTTTTGCCCCACTGTTAGCACTGAAGTGCCTTGAGGCACATGGGTCACTGTTGGCGACACTGCAAATCTTGCTATAAATTTCAGACCGAGTCAAAACTAAACATGTTTTGGGTGGAGACCAGCGTTTTGTTTGGACGAGCATAATGTAGCATTTTGACAAGTGTGGCAAGTATCTATAGCCATTGTGACAAAACAAAAGGGAGAAAGTGCGCCCTATACTGGGAGCATCGCTAAAAGCCTACAGCGCCTGGTATTCCTATGCAGTCTCCCATCCAAGTACTAACCAGGCCAGACCCAGCTTAGCTTCCGAGATCAGACGAGATCAGGCGATCTTCGGGAAGTATGGCCGTAAGCCGAGAGGGAGTCCTCAGAATTCAATTTTTAAATGTGGCAAGCTGGTTGACAGGACCTTTCTGCAATGAGCTACACGTGTGTGATACAATAATCACTGCTCTTTTTCTCAGCCTATGTAACTCTTTGGACTTTTGCCCCACTGTTAGCACTGAAGTGCCTTGAGGCACATGGGTCACTGTTGGCGACACTGCAAATATTGCTATAAATTTCAGACCGAGTCAAAACTAAACTTGTTTTGGGTGGAGACCAGCGTTTTGTTTGGACGGGCATAATGTAGCGTTTTGACAAGTGTGGCAAGTATCTATAGCCTTTTGAGAAAAACAAAAGGGAGAAAGTGCGCCCTATACTGGGAGCATCGCTAAAAGCCTACGGCACTTGGTATTCCTAGGCAGTCTCCCAACCAAGTACTAACCAGGCCAGACCCAGCTTAGCTTCCGAGATCAGACGAGATCGGGAGATCTTCAGGTAGTATGGCCGTAAGCCGAGACGCAGTCCTCAGAATTCAATTTTTAAATGTGGCAAGCTGGTTGACAGGACCTTTCTGCAATGAGCTACACGTGTGTGATACAATAATCACTGCTCTTTTTCTCAGCCTATGTAACTCTTTGGACTCTTGGCCCACTGTTAGCACCGAAGTGCCTTGAGGCACATGGGTGACTTTTGGCGACACTGCATATCTTGCTATAAATTACAGACCGATTCAAAACTAAACATGTTTTGGGTGGAGACCAGCGTTTTGTTTGGACGAGCATAATGTAGCGTTTTGACAAGTGTGGCAAGTATCTATAGCCATTGTGACAAAAACAAAAGGGAGAAAGTGCGCCCTATACTGGGAGCATCGCTAAAAGCCTAAAGCACCTGGTATTCCTAGGCAGTTTCCCATCCAAGTAATAACCAGGCCGGACCCAGCTTAGCTTCCGACATCAGACGAGATCAGGCGATCTTCGGGTAGTATGGCCGTAAGCCGAGAGGGAGTCCTCAGAATTCAATTTTTAAATGTGGCAAGCTGGTCGACAGGACCTTTCTGCAATGAGCTACACGTGTGTGATACAATAATCACTGCTCTTTTTCTTAGCCTATGTAACTCTTTGGACTTTTGCCCCACTGTTAGCACTGAAGTGCCTTGAGGCACATGGGTCACTGTTGGCGACACTGCAAATCTTGCTATAAATTTCAGACCGAGTCAAAACTAAACAAACATGTTTTGGGTGGAGACCAGCGGTTTGTTTGGACGAGCATAATGTAGCGTTTTGACAAGTGTGGCAAGTATCTATAGCCATTGTGAAAAAAACAAAAGGGAGAAAGTGCGCCCTATACTGGGAGCATCGCTAAAAGCCTACAGCACCTGGTATTCCTAGGCAGTCTCCCATCCAAGTACTAACCAGGCCAGACCCAGCTTAGCTTCCGAGATCAGACGAGATCGGGCGATCTTCGGGTAGTATGGCCGTAAGCCGAGAGGCTGTCCTCAGAATTCAATTTTTAAATGTGGCAAGCTGGTTGACAGGACCTTTCTGCAATGAGCTACACGTGTGTGATACAATAATCACTGCTCTTTTTCTCAGCCTATGTAACTCTTTGGACTTTTGCCCCACTGTTAGCACTGAAGTGCCTTGAGGCACATGGGTCACTGTTGGCGACACTGCAAATCTTGCTATAAATTTCAGACCGAGTCAAAACTAAACATGTTTTGGGTGGAGACCAGTGTTTTGTTTGGACAAGCATAAACGTAGCGTTTTGACAAGTGTGGCAAGTATCTATAGCCATTGTGACAAAAACAAAAGGGAGAAAGTGCGCCCTATACTGGGAGCATCGCTAAAAGCCTACAGCACCTGGTGTTCCTAGGCAGTCTCCCATCCAAGTACTAACCAGGCCAGACCCAGCTTAGCTTCCGAGCTCAGACGAGATCGGGCGATCTTCGGGTAGTATGGCCGTAAGCCGAGACGCAGTCCTCAGACTTCAATTTTTAAATGTGGCAAGCTGGTTGACAGGACCTTTCTACAATGAGCTACACGTGTGTGATACAATAATCACTACTCTTTTTCTCAGCCTATGTAACCCTTTGGACTTTTGCCCCACTGTTAGCACTGAAGTGCCTTGAGGCACATGGGTCACTGTTGGCGACACTGCAAATCTTGCTATAAATTTCAGACCGAGTCAAAACTAAACTTGTTTTGGGTGGAGACCAGCGTATTGTTTGGACGAGCATAATGTAGCATTTTGACAAGTGTGGCAAGTATCTATAGCCATTGTGACAAAAACAAAAGGGAGAAAGTGCGCCCTATACTGGGAGCATCGCTAAAAGCCTACAGCACTTGGTATTCCTAGGCAGTCTCCCAACCAAGTACTAACCAGGCCAGACCCAGCTTAGCTTCCGAGATCAGACGAGATCGGGCGATCTTCGGGTAGCATGGCCGTAAGCCGAGACGCAGTCCTCAGAATTCAATTTTTAAATGTGGCAAGCTGGTTGACAGGACCTTTCAGCAATGAGCTACACGTGTGTGATACAATAATCACTGCTCTTTTTCTCAATCTATGTAACTCTTTGGACTCTTGGCCCACTGTTAGCACTGAAGTGCCTTGAGGCACATGGGTGACTGTTGGCGACACTGCAAATCTTGCTATAAATTTCAGACCGAGTCAAAACTAAACATGTTTTGGGTGGAGACCAGTGTTTTGTTTGGACGAGCATAAACGTAGCGTTTTGACAAGTGTGGCAAGTATCTATAGCCATTGTGACAACAACAAAAGGGAGAAAGTGCGCCCTATACTGGGAGCATCGCTAAAAGCTTACAGCACCTGGTATTCCTAGGTAGTCTCCCATCCAAGTACTAACCAGGCCAGACCCAGCTTAGCTTCCGAGATCAGACGAGATCGGGCTATCTTCGGGTAGTATGGCCGTAAGCCGAGAGGCAGTCCTCAGAATTCAATTTTTAAATGTGGCAAGCTGGTTGACAGGACCTTTCTGCAATTAGCTACACGTGTGTGATACAATAATCACTGCTCTTTTTCTCAGCCTATGTAACTCTTTGGACTTTTGCCCCACTGTTAGCACTGAAGTGCCTTGAGGCACATGGGTCACTGTTGGCGACACTGCAAATCTTGCTATAAATTTCAGACCGAGTCAAAACTAAACAAACATGTTTTGGGTGGAGACCAGCGGTTTGTTTGGATGAGCATAATGTAGCGTTTTGACAAGTGTGGCAAGTATCTCTAGCCATTGTGAAAAAAACAAAAGGGAGAAAGTGCGCCCTATACTGGTAGCATCGCTAAAAGCCTACAGCACCTGGTATTCCTAGGCAGTCTCCCAACCAAGTACTAACCAGGCCAGACCCAACTTAGCTTCGGAGATCAGACGAGATCGGGCGATCTTCGGGTAGTATGGCCGTAAGCCGAGAGGCAGTCCTCAGAATTCAATTTTTAAATGTGGCAAGCTGGTTGACAGGACCTTTCTGCAATGAGCTACACGTGTGTGATACAATAATCACTGCTCTTTTTCTCAGCCTATGTAACTCTTTGGACTTTTGCCCCACTGTTAGCACTGAAGTGCCTTGAGGCACATGGGTCACTGTTGGCGACACTGCAAATCTTGCTATAAATTTCAGACCGAGTCAAAACTAAACATGTTTTGGGTGGAGACCAGCGTTTTGTTTGGACGAGCATAATGTAGCGTTTTGACAAGTGTGGCAAGTATCTATAGCCATTGTGAGAAAAACAAAAGGGAGAAAGTGCGCCCTATACTGGGAGCATCGCTAAAAGCCTACGGCACTTGGTATTCCTAGGCAGTCTCCCAACCAAGTACTAACCAGGCCGGACCCAGCTTAGCTTCCGAGATCAGACGAGATCGGGAGATCTTCAGGTAGTATGGCCGTAAGCGAGACGCAGTCCTCAGAATTCAATTTTTAAATGTGGCAAGCTGGTTGACAGGACCTTTCTGCAATGAGCTACACGTGTGTGATACAATAATCACTGCTCTTTTTCTCAGCCTATGTAACTCTTTGGACTTTTGCCCCACTGTTAGCACTGAAGTGCCTTGAGGCACATGGGTCACTGTTGGCGACACTGCAAATCTTGCTATAAATTTCAGAACGAGTCAAAACTAAACATGTTTTGGGTGGAGACCAGTGTTTTGTTTGGACAAGCATAAACGTAGCGTTTTGACAAGTGTGGCAAGTATCTATAGCCATTGTGACAAAAACAAAAGGGAGAAAGTGCGCCCTATACTGGGAGCATCGCTAAAAGCCTACAGCACCTGGTATTCCTAGGCAGTCTCCCATCCAAGTACTAACCAGGACAGACCCAGCTTAGCTTCCGAGATCAGACGAGATCGGGCGATCTTCGGGTAGTATGGCCGTAAGCCGAGACGCAGTCCTCAGACTTCAATTTTTAAATGTGGCAAGCTGGTTGACAGGAACTTTCTACAATGAGCTACACGTGTGTGATACAATAATCACTACTCTTTTTCTCAGCCTATGTAACTCTTTGGACTTTTGCCCCACTGTTAGCACTGAAGTGCCTTGAGGCAAATGGGTCACTGTTGGCGACACTGCCAATCTTGCTATAAATTTCAGACCGAGTCAAAACTAAACATGTTTTGGGTGGAGACCAGCGTTTTGTTTGGACGAGCATAATGTAGCGTTTTGACAAGTGTGGCAAGTATCTATAGCCTTTGTGACAAAAACAAAAGGGAGAAAGTGCGCCCTATACTGGGAGCATCGCTAAAAGCCTACAGCGCCTGGTATTCCTAGGCAGTCTCCCATCCAAGTACTAACCAGGCCAGACCCAGCTTAGCTTCCGAGATCAGACGAGATCAGGCGATCTTCGGGAAGTATGGCCGTAAGCCGAGAGGGAGTCCTCAGAATTCAATTTTTAAATGTGGCAAGCTGGTTGACAGGACCTTTCTGCAATGAGCTACACGTGTGTGATACAATAATCACTGCTCTTTTTCTTAGCCTATGTAACTCTTTGGACTTTTGCCCCACTGTTAGCACTGAAGTGCCTTGAGGCACATGGGTCACTGTTGGCGACACTGCAAATCTTGCTATCAATTTCAGACCGAGTCAAAACTAAACAAACATGTTTTGGGTGGAGACCAGCGGTTTGTTTGGACGAGCATAATGTAGCGTTTTGACAAGTGTGGCAAGTATCTATAGCCATTGTGAAAAAAACAAAAGGGAGAAAGTGCGCCCTATACTGGGAGCATCGCTAAAAGCCTACAGCACCTGGTATTCCTAGGCAGTCTCCCATCCAAGTACTAACCAGGCTAGACACAGCTTAGCTTCCGAGATCAGACGAGATCGGGCGATCTTCGGGAAGTATGGCCGTAAGCCGAGAGGCAGGCCTCAGAATTCAATTTTTAAATGTGGCAAGCTGGTTGACAGGACCTTTCTGCAATGAGCTACACGTGTGTGATACAATAATCACTGCTCTTTTTCTCAGCCAATGTAACTCTTTGGACTTTTGCCCCACTGTTAGCACTGAAGTGCCTTGAGGCACATGGGTCACTGTTGGCGACACTGCAAATCTTGCTATCAATTTCAGACCGAGTCAAAACTAAACAAACATGTTTTGGGTGGAGACCAGCGGTTTGTTTGGACGAGCATAATGTAGCGTTTTGACAAGTGTGGCAAGTATCTATAGCCATTGTGAAAAAAACAAAAGGGAGAAAGTGCGCCCTATACTGGGAGCATCGCTAAAAGCCTACAGCACCTGGTATTCCTAGGCAGTCTCCCATCCAAGTACTAACCAGGCTAGACACAGCTTAGCTTCCGAGATCAGACGAGATCGGGCGATCTTCGGGTAGTATGGCCGTAAGCCGAGAGGCAGGCCTCAGAATTCAATTTTTAAATGTGGCAAGCTGGTTGACAGGACCTTTCTGCAATGAGCTACACGTGTGTGATACAATAATCACTGCTCTTTTTCTCAGCCAATGTAACTCTTTGGACTTTTGCCCCACTGTTAGCACTGAAGTGCCTTGAGGCACATGGGTCACTGTTGGCGACACTGCAAATCTTGCTATAAATTTCAGACCGAGTCAAAACTAAACATGTTTTGGGTGGAGACCAGTGTTTTTTTTGGACGAGCATAAACGTAGCGTTTTGACAAGTGTGGCAAGTATCTATAGCCATTGTGACAAAAACAAAAGGGAGAAAGTGCGCCCTATACTGGGAGCATCGCTAAAAGCCTACAGCACCTGGTATTCCTAGGCAGTCTCCCATCCAAGTACTAACCAGGCCAGACCCAGCTTAGCTTCCGAGCTCAGACGAGATCGGGCGATCTTCGGGTAGTATGGCCGTAAGCCGAGACGCAGTCCTCAGACTTCAATTTTTAAATGTGGCAAGCTGGTTGACAGGACCTTTCTACAATGAGCTACACGTGTGTGATACAATAATCACTACTCTTTTTCTCAGCCTATGTAACTCTTTGGACTTTTGCCCCACTGTTAGCACTGAAGTGCCTTGAGGCACATGGGTCACTGTTGGCGACACTGCAAATCTTGCTATAAATTTCAGACCGAGTCAAAACTAAACATGTTTTGGGTGGAGACCAGCGTTTTGTTTGGACGAGCATAATGTAGCATTTTGACAAGTGTGGCAAGTATCTATAGCCATTGTGACAAAAACAAAAGGGAGAAAGTGCGCCCTATACTGGGAGCATCGCTAAAAGCCTACAGCGCCTGGTATTCCTATGCAGTCTCCCATCCAAGTACTAACCAGGCCAGACCCAGCTTAGCTTCCGAGATCAGACGAGATGAGGCGATCTTCGGGAAGTATGGCCGTAAGCCGAGAGGGAGTCCTCAGAATTCAATTTTTAAATGTGGCAAGCTGGTTGACAGGACCTTTCTGCAATGAGCTACACGTGTGTGATACAATAATCACTGCTCTTTTTCTCAGCCTATGTAACTCTTTGGACTTTTGCCCCACTGTTAGCACTGAAGTGCCTTGAGGCACATGGGTCACTGTTGGCGACACTGCAAATATTGCTATAAATTTCAGACCGAGTCAAAACTAAACTTGTTTTGGGTGGAGACCAGCGTTTTGTTTGGACGGGCATAATGTAGCGTTTTGACAAGTGTGGCAAGTATCTATAGCCTTTTTGAGAAAAAAAAAAAGGGAGAAAGTGCGCCCTATACTGGGAGCATCGCTAAAAGCCTACGGCACTTGGTATTCCTAGGCAGTCTCCCAACCAAGTACTAACCAGGCCAGACCCAGCTTAGCTTCCGAGATCAGACGAGATCGGGAGATCTTCAGGTAGTATGGCCGTAAGCCGAGACGCAGTCCTCAGAATTCAATTTTTAAATGTGGCAAGCTGGTTGACAGGACCTTTCTGCAATGAGCTACACGTGTGTGATACAATAATCACTGCTCTTTTTCTCAGCCTATGTAACTCTTTGGACTCTTGGCCCACTGTTAGCACCGAAGTGCCTTGAGGCACATGGGTGACTTTTGGCGACACTGCATATCTTGCTATAAATTACAGACCGATTCAAAACTAAACATGTTTTGGGTGGAGACCAGCGTTTTGTTTGGACGAGCATAATGTAGCGTTTTGACAAGTGTGGCAAGTATCTATAGCCATTGTGACAAAAACAAAAGGGAGAAAGTGCGCCCTATACTGGGAGCATCGCTAAAAGCCTAAAGCACCTGGTATTCCTAGGCAGTCTCCCATCCAAGTACTAACCAGGACAGACCCAGCTTAGCTTCCGAGATCAGACGAGATCGGGCGATCTTCGGGTAGTATGGCCGTAAGCCGAGACGCAGTCCTCAGACTTCAATTTTTAAATGTGGCAAGCTGGTTGACAGGAACTTTCTACAATGAGCTACACGTGTGTGATACAATAATCACTACTCTTTTTCTCAGCCTATGTAACTCTTTGGACTTTTGCCCCACTGTTAGCACTGAAGTGCCTTGAGGCAAATGGGTCACTGTTGGCGACACTGCCAATCTTGCTATAAATTTCAGACCGAGTCAAAACTAAACATGTTTTGGGTGGAGACCAGCGTTTTGTTTGGACGAGCATAATGTAGCGTTTTGACAAGTGTGGCAAGTATCTATAGCCTTTGTGACAAAAACAAAAGGGAGAAAGTGCGCCCTATACTGGGAGCATCGCTAAAAGCCTACAGCGCCTGGTATTCCTAGGCAGTCTCCCATCCAAGTACTAACCAGGCCAGACCCAGCTTAGCTTCCGAGATCAGACGAGATCAGGCGATCTTCGGGAAGTATGGCCGTAAGCCGAGAGGGAGTCCTCAGAATTCAATTTTTAAATGTGGCAAGCTGGTTGACAGGACCTTTCTGCAATGAGCTACACGTGTGTGATACAATAATCACTGCTCTTTTTCTTAGCCTATGTAACTCTTTGGACTTTTGCCCCACTGTTAGCACTGAAGTGCCTTGAGGCACATGGGTCACTGTTGGCGACACTGCAAATCTTGCTATCAATTTCAGACCGAGTCAAAACTAAACAAACATGTTTTGGGTGGAGACCAGCGGTTTGTTTGGACGAGCATAATGTAGCGTTTTGACAAGTGTGGCAAGTATCTATAGCCATTGTGAAAAAAACAAAAGGGAGAAAGTGCGCCCTATACTGGGAGCATCGCTAAAAGCCTACAGCACCTGGTATTCCTAGGCAGTCTCCCATCCAAGTACTAACCAGGCTAGACACAGCTTAGCTTCCGAGATCAGACGAGATCGGGCGATCTTCGGGAAGTATGGCCGTAAGCCGAGAGGCAGGCCTCAGAATTCAATTTTTAAATGTGGCAAGCTGGTTGACAGGACCTTTCTGCAATGAGCTACACGTGTGTGATACAATAATCACTGCTCTTTTTCTCAGCCAATGTAACTCTTTGGACTTTTGCCCCACTGTTAGCACTGAAGTGCCTTGAGGCACATGGGTCACTGTTGGCGACACTGCAAATCTTGCTATCAATTTCAGACCGAGTCAAAACTAAACAAACATGTTTTGGGTGGAGACCAGCGGTTTGTTTGGACGAGCATAATGTAGCGTTTTGACAAGTGTGGCAAGTATCTATAGCCATTGTGAAAAAAACAAAAGGGAGAAAGTGCGCCCTATACTGGGAGCATCGCTAAAAGCCTACAGCACCTGGTATTCCTAGGCAGTCTCCCATCCAAGTACTAACCAGGCTAGACACAGCTTAGCTTCCGAGATCAGACGAGATCGGGCGATCTTCGGGTAGTATGGCCGTAAGCCGAGAGGCAGGCCTCAGAATTCAATTTTTAAATGTGGCAAGCTGGTTGACAGGACCTTTCTGCAATGAGCTACACGTGTGTGATACAATAATCACTGCTCTTTTTCTCAGCCAATGTAACTCTTTGGACTTTTGCCCCACTGTTAGCACTGAAGTGCCTTGAGGCACATGGGTCACTGTTGGCGACACTGCAAATCTTGCTATAAATTTCAGACCGAGTCAAAACTAAACATGTTTTGGGTGGAGACCAGTGTTTTTTTTGGACGAGCATAAACGTAGCGTTTTGACAAGTGTGGCAAGTATCTATAGCCATTGTGACAAAAACAAAAGGGAGAAAGTGCGCCCTATACTGGGAGCATCGCTAAAAGCCTACAGCACCTGGTATTCCTAGGCAGTCTCCCATCCAAGTACTAACCAGGGCAGACCCAGCTTAGCTTCCGAGCTCAGACGAGATCGGGCGATCTTCGGGTAGTATGGCCGTAAGCCGAGACGCAGTCCTCAGACTTCAATTTTTAAATGTGGCAAGCTGGTTGACAGGACCTTTCTACAATGAGCTACACGTGTGTGATACAATAATCACTACTCTTTTTCTCAGCCTATGTAACTCTTTGGACTTTTGCCCCACTGTTAGCACTGAAGTGCCTTGAGGCACATGGGTCACTGTTGGCGACACTGCAAATCTTGCTATAAATTTCAGACCGAGTCAAAACTAAACATGTTTTGGGTGGAGACCAGCGTTTTGTTTGGACGAGCATAATGTAGCATTTTGACAAGTGTGGCAAGTATCTATAGCCATTGTGACAAAAACAAAAGGGAGAAAGTGCGCCCTATACTGGGAGCATCGCTAAAAGCCTACAGCGCCTGGTATTCCTATGCAGTCTCCCATCCAAGTACTAACCAGGCCAGACCCAGCTTAGCTTCCGAGATCAGACGAGATGAGGCGATCTTCGGGAAGTATGGCCGTAAGCCGAGAGGGAGTCCTCAGAATTCAATTTTTAAATGTGGCAAGCTGGTTGACAGGACCTTTCTGCAATGAGCTACACGTGTGTGATACAATAATCACTGCTCTTTTTCTCAGCCTATGTAACTCTTTGGACTTTTGCCCCACTGTTAGCACTGAAGTGCCTTGAGGCACATGGGTCACTGTTGGCGACACTGCAAATATTGCTATAAATTTCAGACCGAGTCAAAACTAAACTTGTTTTGGGTGGAGACCAGCGTTTTGTTTGGACGGGCATAATGTAGCGTTTTGACAAGTGTGGCAAGTATCTATAGCCTTTTTGAGAAAAAAAAAAAGGGAGAAAGTGCGCCCTATACTGGGAGCATCGCTAAAAGCCTACGGCACTTGGTATTCCTAGGCAGTCTCCCAACCAAGTACTAACCAGGCCAGACCCAGCTTAGCTTCCGAGATCAGACGAGATCGGGAGATCTTCAGGTAGTATGGCCGTAAGCCGAGACGCAGTCCTCAGAATTCAATTTTTAAATGTGGCAAGCTGGTTGACAGGACCTTTCTGCAATGAGCTACACGTGTGTGATACAATAATCACTGCTCTTTTTCTCAGCCTATGTAACTCTTTGGACTCTTGGCCCACTGTTAGCACCGAAGTGCCTTGAGGCACATGGGTGACTTTTGGCGACACTGCATATCTTGCTATAAATTACAGACCGATTCAAAACTAAACATGTTTTGGGTGGAGACCAGCGTTTTGTTTGGACGAGCATAATGTAGCGTTTTGACAAGTGTGGCAAGTATCTATAGCCATTGTGACAAAAACAAAAGGGAGAAAGTGCGCCCTATACTGGGAGCATCGCTAAAAGCCTAAAGCACCTGGTATTCCTAGGCAGTCTCCCATCCAAGTAATAACCAGGCCGGACTCAGCTTAGCTTCCGAGATCAGACGAGATCAGGCGATCTTCGGGTAGTATGGCCGTAAGCCGAGAGGGAGTCCTCAGAATTCAATTTTTAAATGTGGCAAGCTGGTCGACAGGACCTTTCTGCAATGAGCTACACGTGTGTGATACAATAATCACTGCTCTTTTTCTTAGCCTATGTAACTCTTTGGACTTTTGCCCCACTGTTAGCACTGAAGTGCCTTGAGGCACATGGGTCACTGTTGGCGACACTGCAAATCTTGCTATAAATTTCAGACCGAGTCAAAACTAAACAAACATGTTTTGGGTGGAGACCAGCGGTTTGTTTGGACGAGCATAATGTAGCGTTTTGACAAGTGTGGCAAGTATCTATAGCCATTGTGAAAAAAACAAAAGGGAGAAAGTGCGCCCTATACTGGGAGCATCGCTAAAAGCCTACAGCACCTGGTATTCCTAGGCAGTCTCCCATCCAAGTACTAACCAGGCCAGACCCAGCTTAGCTTCCGAGCTCAGACGAGATCGGGCGATCTTCGGGTAGTATGGCCGTAAGCCGAGAGGCTGTCCTCAGAATTCAATTTTTAAATGTGGCAAGCTGGTTGACAGGACCTTTCTGCAATGAGCTACACGTGTGTGATACAATAATCACTGCTCTTTTTCTCAGCCTATGTAACTCTTTGGACTTTTGCCCCACTGTTAGCACTGAAGTGCCTTGAGGCACATGGGTCACTGTTGGCGACACTGCAAATCTTGCTATAAATTTCAGACCGAGTCAAAACTAAACATGTTTTGGGTGGAGACCAGTGTTTTGTTTGGACAAGCATAAACGTAGCGTTTTGACAAGTGTGGCAAGTATCTATAGCCATTGTGACAAAAAAAAAAGGGAGAAAGTGCGCCCTATACTGGGAGCATCGCTAAAAGCCTACAGCACCTGGTGTTCCTAGGCAGTCTCCCATCCAAGTACTAACCAGGCCAGACCCAGCTTAGCTTCCGAGCTCAGACGAGATCGGGCGATCTTCGGGTAGTATGGCCGTAAGCCGAGACGCAGTCCTCAGACTTCAATTTTTAAATGTGGCAAGCTGGTTGACAGGACCTTTCTACAATGAGCTACACGTGTGTGATACAATAATCACTACTCTTTTTCTCAGCCTATGTAACCCTTTGGACTTTTGCCCCACTGTTAGCACTGAAGTGCCTTGAGGCACATGGGTCACTGTTGGCGACACTGCAAATCTTGCTATAAATTTCAGACCGAGTCAAAACTAAACTTGTTTTGGGTGGAGACCAGCGTATTGTTTGGACGAGCATAATGTAGCATTTTGACAAGTGTGGCAAGTATCTATAGCCATTGTGACAAAAACAAAAGGGAGAAAGTGCGCCCTATACTGGGAGCATCGCTAAAAGCCTACAGCACTTGGTATTCCTAGGCAGTCTCCCAACCAAGTACTAACCAGGCCAGACCCAGCTTAGCTTCCGAGATCAGACGAGATCGGGCGATCTTCGGGTAGCATGGCCGTAAGCCGAGACGCAGTCCTCAGAATTCAATTTTTAAATGTGGCAAGCTGGTTGACAGGACCTTTCAGCAATGAGCTACACGTGTGTGATACAATAATCACTGCTCTTTTTCTCAATCTATGTAACTCTTTGGACTCTTGGCCCACTGTTAGCACTGAAGTGCCTTGAGGCACATGGGTGACTGTTGGCGACACTGCAAATCATGCTATAAATTTCAGACCGAGTCAAAACTAAACATGTTTTGGGTGGAGACCAGTGTTTTGTTTGGACGAGCATAAACGTAGCGTTTTGACAAGTGTGGCAAGTATCTATAGCCATTGTGACAAAAACAAAAGGGAGAAAGTGCGCCCTATACTGGGAGCATCGCTAAAAGCTTACAGCACCTGGTATTCCTAGGCAGTCTCCCATCCAAGTACTAACCAGGCCAGACCCAGCTTAGCTTCCGAGATCAGACGAGATCGGGCTATCTTCGGGTAGTATGGCCGTAAGCCGAGAGGCAGTCCTCAGAATTCAATTTTTAAATGTGGCAAGCTGGTTGACAGGACCTTTCTGCAATTAGCTACACGTGTGTGATACAATAATCACTGCTCTTTTTCTCAGCCTATGTAACTCTTTGGACTTTTGCCCCACTGTTAGCACTGAAGTGCCTTGAGGCACATGGGTCACTGTTGGCGACACTGCAAATCTTGCTATAAATTTCAGACCGAGTCAAAACTAAACAAACATGTTTTGGGTGGAGACCAGCGGTTTGTTTGGATGAGCATAATGTAGCGTTTTGACAAGTGTGGCAAGTATCTCTAGCCATTGTGAAAAAAACAAAAGGGAGAAAGTGCGCCCTATACTGGTAGCATCGCTAAAAGCCTACAGCACCTGGTATTCCTAGGCAGTCTCCCAACCAAGTACTAACCAGGCCAGACCCAACTTAGCTTCCGAGATCAGACGAGATCGGGCGATCTTCGGGTAGTATGGCCGTAAGCCGAGAGGCAGTCCTCAGAATTCAATTTTTAAATGTGGCAAGCTGGTTGACAGGACCTTTCTGCAATGAGCTACACGTGTGTGATACAATAATCACTGCTCTTTTTCTCAGCCTATGTAACTCTTTGGACTTTTGCCCCACTGTTAGCACTGAAGTGCCTTGAGGCACATGGGTCACTGTTGGCGACACTGCAAATCTTGCTATAAATTTCAGACCGAGTCAAAACTAAACATGTTTTGGGTGGAGACCAGCGTTTTGTTTGGACGAGCATAATGTAGCGTTTTGACAAGTGTGGCAAGTATCTATAGCCATTGTGAGAAAAACAAAAGGGAGAAAGTGCGCCCTATACTGGGAGCATCGCTAAAAGCCTACGGCACTTGGTATTCCTAGGCAGTCTCCCAACCAAGTACTAACCAGGCCGGACCCAGCTTAGCTTCCGAGATCAGACGAGATCGGGAGATCTTCAGGTAGTATGGCCGTAAGCGAGACGCAGTCCTCAGAATTCAATTTTTAAATGTGGCAAGCTGGTTGACAGGACCTTTCTGCAATGAGCTACACGTGTGTGATACAATAATCACTGCTCTTTTTCTCAGCCTATGTAACTCTTTGGACTTTTGCCCCACTGTTAGCACTGAAGTGCCTTGAGGCACATGGGTCACTGTTGGCGACACTGCAAATCTTGCTATAAATTTCAGACCGAGTCAAAACTAAACATGTTTTGGGTGGAGACCAGTGTTTTGTTTGGACAGGCATAAACGTAGCGTTTTGACAAGTGTGGCAAGTATCTATAGCCATTGTGACAAAAACAAAAGGGAGAAAGTGCGCCCTATACTGGGAGCATCGCTAAAAGCCTACAGCACCTGGTATTCCTAGGCAGTCTCCCATCCAAGTACTAACCAGGCCAGACCCAGCTTAGCTTCCGAGCTCAGACGAGATCGGGCGATCTTCGGGTAGTATGGCCGTAAGCCGAGACGCAGTCCTCAGACTTCAATTTTTAAATGTGGCAAGCTGGTTGACAGGACCTTTCTACAATGAGCTACACGTGTGTGATACAATAATCACTACTCTTTTTCTCAGCCTCTGTAACTCTTTGGACTTTTGCCCCACTGTTAGCACTGAAGTGCCTTGAGGCACATGGGTCACTGTTGGCGACACTGCAAATCTTGCTATAAATTTCAGACCGAGTCAAAACTAAACTTGTTTTGGGTGGAGACCAGCGTATTGTTTGGACGAGCATAATGTAGCATTTTGACAAGTGTGGCAAGTATCTATAGCCATTGTGACAAAAACAAAAGGGAGAAAGTGCGCCCTATACTGGGAGCATCGCTAAAAGCCTACAGCACCTGGTATTCCTAGGCAGTCTCCCATCCAAGTACTAACCAGGACAGACCCAGCTTAGCTTCCGAGATCAGACGAGATCGGGCGATCTTCGGATAGTATGGCCGTAAGCCGAGAGGCAGTCCTCAGAATTCAATTTTTAAATGTGGCAAGCTGGTTGACAGGACATTTCTGCAATGAGCTACACGCGTGTGATACAATAATCACTGCTCTTTTTCTCAGCCTATGTAACTCTTTGGACTTTTGCCCCACTGTTAGCACCGAAGTGCCTCTTGAGGCACATGGGTCACTGTTGGCGACACTGCAAATCTTGCTATAAATTTCAGACCGAGTCGAAACTAAACATGTTTTGTGTGGAGACCAGCGTTTTGTTTGGACGAGCATAATGTAGCGTTTTGATAAGTGTGGCAAGTATCTATAGCCATTGTGAGAAAAACAAAAGGGAGAAAGTTCGCCCTATACTGGGAGCATCGCTAAAAGCCTACAGCACTTGGTATTCCTAGGTAGTCTCCCAACCAAGTACTAACCAGGCCGGACCCAGCTTAGCTTCCGAGATCAGACGAGATCGGGCGATCTTCGGGTAGTATGGCCGTAAGCCGAGACGCAGTCCTCAGATTTCAATTTTTAAATGTGGCAAGCTGGTTGACAGGACCTTTCTGCAATGAGCTACACGTGTGTGATACAATAATCACTGCTCTTTTTCTCAATCTATGTAACTCTTTGGACTCTTGGCCCACTGTTAGCACTGAAGTGCCTTGAGGCACATGGGTGACTGTTGGCGACACTGCAAATCTTGCTATAAATTTCAGACCGAGTCAAAACTAAACATGTTTTGGGTGGAGACCAGTGTTTTGTTTGGACGAGCATAAACGTTGCGTTTTGACAAGTGTGGCAAGTATCTATAGCCATTGTGACAAAAACAAAAGGGAGAAAGTGCGCCCTATACTGGGAGCATCGCTAAAAGCTTACAGCACCTGGTATTCCTAGGCAGTCTCCCATCCAAGTACTAACCAGGCCAGACCCAGCTTAGCTTCCGAGATCAGACGAGATCGGGCTATCTTCGGGTAGTATGGCCGTAAGCCGAGAAGAAGTCCTCAGAATTCAATTTTTAAATGTGGCAAGCTGGTTGACAGGACCTTTCTGCAATTAGCTACACGTGTGTGATACAATAATCACTGCTCTTTTTCTCAGCCTATGTAACTCTTTGGACTTTTGCCCCACTGTTAGCACTGAAGTGCCTTGAGGCACATGGGTCACTGTTGGCGACACTGCAAATCTTGCTATAAATTTCAGACCGAGTCAAAACTAAACAAACATGTTTTGGGTGGAGACCAGCGGTTTGTTTGGACGAGCACAATGTAGCGTTTTGACAAGTGTGGCAAGTATCTATAGCCATTGTGACAAAAACAAAAGGGAGAAAGTGCGCCCTATACTGGGAGCATCGCTAAAAGCCTACAGCACCTGGTATTCCTAGGCAGTCTCCCATCCAAGTACTAACCAGGCCAGACCCAGCTTAGCTTCCGAGATCAGACGAGATCGGGCGATCTTCGGGTAGTATGGCCGTAAGCCGAGAGGCAGTCCTCAGAATTCAATTTTTAAATGTGGCAAGCTGGTTGACAGGACCTTTCTGCAATGAGCTACACGTGTGTGATACAATAATCACTGCTCTTTTTCTCAGCCTATGTATCTCTTTGGACTTTTGCCCCACTGTTAGCACTGAAGTGCCTTGAGGCACATGGGTCACTGTTGGCGACACTGCAAATCTTGCTATAAATTTCAGACCGAGTCAAAACTAAACAAACATGTTTTGGGTGGAGACCAGCGGTTTGTTTGGACGAGCATAATGTAGCGTTTTGACAAGTGTGGCAAGTATCTCTAGCCATTGTGAAAAAAACAAAAGGGAGAAAGTGCGCCCTATACTGGTAGCATCGCTAAAAGCCTACAGCACCTGGTATTCCTAGGCAGTCTCCCAACCAAGTACTAACCAGGCCAGACCCAACTTAGCTTCCGAGATCAGACGAGATCGGGCGATCTTCGGGTAGTATGGCCGTAAGCCGAGAGGTAGTCCTCAGAATTCAATTTTTAAATGTGGCAAGCTGGTTGACAGGACCTTTCTGCAATGAGCTACACGTGTGTGATACAATAATCACTGCTCTTTTTCTCAGCCTATGTAACTCTTTGGACTTTTGCCCCACTGTTAGCACTGAAGTGCCTTGAGGCACATGGGTCACTGTTGGCGACACTGCAAATCTTGCTATAAATTACAGACCGAGTCAAAACTAAACTTGTTTTGGGTGTAGAACAGCGTTTTGTTTGGACGAGCATAATGTAGCGTTTTGACAAGTGTGGCAAGTATCTATAGCCATTGTGACAAAAACAAAAGGGAGAAAGTGCGCCCTATACTGGGAGCATCGCTAAAAGCCTACAGAACCTGGTATTCCTAGGCAGTCTCCTATCCAAGTACTAACCAGGACAGACCCAGCTTAGCTTCCGAGATCAGACGAGATCGGGCTATCTTCGGGTAGTATGGCCGTTAGCCGAGATGAAGTCCTCAGAATTCAATTTTTAAATGTGGCAAGCTGGTTGACAGGACCTTTCTGCAATTAGCTACACGTGTGTGATACAATAATCACTGCTCTTTTTCTCAGCCTATGTAACTCTTTGGACTTTTGCCCCACTGTTAGCACTGAAGTGCCTTGAGGTACATGGGTCACTGTTGACGACACTGCAAATCTTGCTATAAATTTCAGACCGAGTCAAAACTAAACATGTTTTGGGTGGAGACCAGCGTTTTGTTTGGACGAGCATAATGTAGCGTTTTGACAAGTGTGGCAAGTATCTATAGCCATTGTGAGAAAAAAAAAAGGGAGAAAGTGCGCCCTATACTGGGAGCATCGCTAAAAGCCTACGGCACTTGGTATTCCTAGGCAGTCTCCCATCCAAGTACTAAACAGGCCAGACCCAGCTTAGCTTACGAGATCAGACGAGATCGGGCGATCTTCGGGTAGTATGGCCGTAAGCCGAGAGACAGTCCTCAGAATTCAATTTTTAAATGTGGCAAGCTGGTTGACAGGACCTTTCTGCAATGAGCTACACGTGTGTGATACAATAATCACTGCTCTTTTTCTCAGCCTATGTAACTCTTTGGACTTTTGCCCCACTGTTAGCACTGAAGTGCCTTGAGGCACATGGGTCACTGTTGGCGACACTGCAAATCTTGCTATAAATTTCAGACCGAGTCAAAACTAAACAAACATGTTTTGGGTGGAGACCAGCGGTTTGTTTGGACGAGCATAATGTAGCGTTTTGACAAGTGTGGCAAATATCTATAGCCATTGTGAAAAAAACAAAAGGGAGAAAGTGCGCCCTATACTGGTAGCATCGCTAAAAGCCTACAGCACCTGGTATTCCTAGGCAGTCTCCCAACCAAGTACTAACCAGGCCAGACCCAGCTTATCTTCCGTGATCAGACGAGATGGGGCGATCTTCGGGTAGTATGGCCGTAAGCCGAGAGGCAGTCCTCAGAATAAAATTTTTAAATGTGGCAAGCTGGTTGACAGGACCTTTCTGCAATGAGCTACACGTGTGTGATACAATAATCACTGCTCTTTTTCTCAGCCTATGTAACTCTTTGGACTTTTGCCCCACTGTTAGCACTGAAGTGCCTTGAGGCACATGGGTCACTGTTGGCGACACTGCAAATCTTGCTATAAATTTCAGACCGAGTCAAAACTAAACATGTTTTGGTTGGAGACCAGCGTTTTGTTTGGACGAGCATAATGTAGCGTTTTGACAAGTGTGGCAAGTATCTATAGCCATTGTGAAAAAAACAAAAGGGAGAAAGTGCGCCCTATACTGGTAGCATCGCTAAAAGCCTACAGCACCTGGTATTCCTAGGCAGTCTCCCAACCAAGTACTAACAAGGCCAGACCCAGCTCAGCTTCCGAGATCAGACGAGATGGGGCGATCTTCGGGTAGTATGGCCGTAAGCCGAGAGGCAGTCCTCAGAATTCAATTTTTAAATGTGGCAAGCTGGTTGACAGGACCTTTCTGCAATGAGCTACACGTGTGTGATACAATAATCACTGCTCTTTTTCTCAGCCTATGTAACTCTTTGGACTTTTGCCCCACTGTTAGCACTGAAGTGCCTTGAGGCACATGGGTCACTGTTGGCGACACTGCCAATCTTGCTATAAATTTCAGAACGAGTCAAAACCAAACATGTTTTGGTTGGAGACCAGCGTTTTGTTTGGACGAGCATAATGTAGCGTTTTGACAAGTGTGGCAAGTATCTATAGCCATTGTGAAAAAAACAAAAGGGAGAAAGTGCGCCCTATACTGGTAGCATCGCTAAAAGCTTACAGCACCTGGTATTCCTAGGGAGTCTCCCAACCAAGTACTAACCAGGCCAGACCCAGCTTAGCTTCCGAGATCAGACGAGATCGGGCGATCTTCGGGTAGTATGGCCGTAAGCCGAAAGGCAGTCCTCAGAATTCAATTTTTAAATGTGGCAAGCTGGTTGACAGGACCTTTCTGCAATGAGCTACACGTGTGTGATACAATAATCACTGCTCTTTTTCTTAGTTTCTCAGCCTATGTAACTCTTTGGACTTTTGCCCCACTGTTAGCACTGAAGTGCCTTGAGGCACATGGGTCACTGTTGGCGACACTGCAAATCTTGCTATAAATTTCAGACCGAGTCAAAACTAAACATGTTTTGGGTGGAGACCAGTGTTTTGTTTGGACGAGCATAATGTAGCGTTTTGACAAGTGTGGCAAGTATCTATAGCCATTGTGAGAAAAACAAAAGGGAGAAAGTGCGCCCTATACTGGGGGCATCGCTAAAAGCCTACAGCACTTGGTATTCCTCGGCAGTCTCCCAACCAAGTACTAACCAGGCCGGACCCAGCTTAGCTTCCGAGATCAGACGAGATCGGGGGATCTTCGGGTAGTATGGCCGTAAGGAGAGAGGCAGTCCTCAGAATTCAATTTTTGAATGTGGCAAGCTGGTTGACAGGACCTTTCTGCAATGAGCTACACATGTGTGATACAATAATCATTGCTTTTTTTCTCAGCCCATGTAACTCTTTGGACTTTTGCCCCACTGTTAGCACTGAAGTGCCTTGAGGCACATGGGTCAATGTTGGCGACACTGCAAATATTGCTATAAATTTCAGACCGAGTCAAAACTTAACATGTTTTGGGTGGAGACCAGCGTTTAGTTTGGACGAGCATAATGGAGCGTTTTGACAAGTGTGGCAAGTATCTATAGCTATTGTGACAAAAACAAAAGGGAGAAAATGCGCCCTATACTGGGAGCATCGCTAAAAGCCTACAGCACCTGGTATTCCTAGGCAGTCTCCCATCCAAGTACTAACCAGGCCAGACCCAGCTTAGCTTCCGAGCTCAGACGAGATCGGGCGATCTTCGGGTAGTATGGCCGTAAGCCGAGATGCGGTCATCAGAATTCTATTTTTAAATGTGGCAAGCTGGTTGACAGGACCTTTCTGCAATGAGCTACACGTGTGTGATACAATAATCACTGCTCTTTTTCTGAGCCTATGTAACTCTTTGGACTTTTGCCCCACTGTTAGCACTGAAGTGCCTTGAGGCACATGGGTCACTGTTGGCGACACTGCAAATCTTGCTATAAATTTCAGACCGAGTCAAAACTAATCAAACATGTTTTGGGTGGAGACCAGCGTTTTGTTTGGACGAGCATAATGTAGCGTTTTGACAAGTGTGGCAAGTATCTATAGCCATTGTGAGAAAAACAAAAGGGAGAAAGTGCGCCCTATACTGGGAGCATCGCTAAAATCCTACAGCACCTGGTATTCCTAGGCAGTCTCCCATTCAAGTACTAACCAGGCCAGAAACAGCTTAACATCCGAGATCAGACGAGATCATGCGATCTTCGGGTAGTATGGCCGTAAGGCGAGAGGCAGTCCTCAGAATTCAATTTTTAAATGTGGCAAGCTGGTTGACAGGACCTTTCTGCAATGAGCTACACGTGTGTGATACAATAATCACTACTCTTTTTCTCAGCCTATGTAACTCTTTGGACTTTTGCCCCACTGTTAGCACTGAAGTGCCTTCAGGCACATGGGTCACTGTTGGCGACACTGCAAATCTTGCTATAAATTTCAGACCGAGTCAAAACTAAACAAACATGTTTTGGGTGGAGACCAGCGGTTTGTTTGGACGAGCATAATGTAGCGTTTTGACAAGTGTGGCAAGTATCTATAGCCATTGTGACAAACACAAAAGGGAGAAAGTGCGCCCTATACTGGGGGCATCGCTAAAAGCCTACAGCACCTGGTATTCCTAGGCAGTCTCCCATCCCAGTACTAACCAGGCCAGACCCAGCTTAGCTTCCGAGATCAGACGAGATCGGGCGATCTTTGGGTAGTATGGCCGTAAGCCGAGAGGCAGTCCTCAGAATTCAATTTTTAAATGTGGCAAGCTGGTTGACAGGACCTTTCTGCAATGAGCTACACGTGTGTTATACAATAATCACTTCTGTTTTTCTCAGCCTATGTAACTCTTTGGACTTTTGCCCCACTCTTAGCACTGAAGTGCCTTGAGGCACATGGGTCACTGTTGGCGACACTGCAAATCTTGCTATAAATTTCAGACCGAGTCAAAACTAAACATGTTTTGGGTGGAGACCAGCGTTTTGTTTGGACGAGCATAATGTAGCGTTTTGACAAGTGTGGCAAGTATCTATAGCCATTGTGACAAAAACAAAAGGGAGAAAGTGCGCCCTATACTGGGAGCATCGCTAAAAGCCTACAGCACCTGGTATTCCTAGGCAGTCTCCCATCCAAGTACTAACCAGGACGGACCCAGCTTAGCTTCCGAGATCAGACGAGATCGGGGGATCTTCGGGTAGTATGGCCGTAAGCCAAGAGGCAGTCCTCAGAATTCAATTTTTAAATGTGGCAAGCTGGTTGACAGGAACTTTCTGCAATGAGCTACACGTGTGTGATACAATAATCACTGCTCTTTTTCTCAGCCTATGTAACTCTTTGGACTTTTGCCCCACTGTTAGCACTGAAGTGCCTTGAGGCACATGGGTCACTGTTGGCGACACTGCAAATCTTGCTATAAATTTCAGACCGAGTCAAAACTAAACAAACATGTTTTGGGTGGAGACCAGCGGTTTGTTTGGACGAGCATAATGTAGCGTTTTGACAAGTGTGGCAAATATCTATAGCCATTGTGACAAAAACAAAAGGGAGAAAGTGCGCTCTATACTGGGAGCATCGCTAAAAGCCTACAGCACCTGGTATTCCTAGGCAGTCTCCCATCCAAGTACTAACCAGGTCCGACCCAGCTTAGCTTCCGAGATCAGACGAGATCGGGCGATCTTCGGGTAGTATGGCCGTAAGCCGAGAGACAGTCCTCAGAATTCAAGTTTTAAATGTGGCAAGCTGGTTGACAGGACCTTTCTGCAATGAGCTACACGTGTGTGATACAATAATCACTGCTCTTTTTCTCAGCCTATGTAACCCTTTGGACTTTTGCCCCAATGTTAGCACTGAAGTGCCTTGAGGCACATGGGTCACTGTTGGCGACACTGCAAATCTTGCTATAAATTTCAGACCGAGTCAAAACTAAACAAACATGTTTTGGGTGGAGACCAGCGGTTTGTTTGGACGAGCATAATGTAGCGTTTTGACAAGTGTGGCAAATATCTATAGCCATTGTGAAAAAAACAAAAGGGAGAAAGTGCGCCCTATACTGGTAGCATCGCTAAAAGCCTACAGCACCTGGTATTCCTAGGCAGTCTCCCAACCAAGTACTAACCAGGCCAGACCCAGCTTAGCTTCCGAGATCAGACGAGATCGGGCGATCTTCGGGTAGTATGGCCGTAAGACGAGAGGCAGTCCTCAGAATTCAATTTTTAAATGTGCCAATCTGGTTGACAGGACCTTTCTGCAATGAGCTACACGTGTGTGATACAATAATCACTGCTCTTTTTCTCAGCCTATGTAACTCTTACGACTTTTGCCCCACTGTTAGCACTGAAGTGCCTTGAGGCACATGGGTCACTATTGGCGACACTGCAAATCTTGCTATAAATTTCAGACCGATTCAAAACTAAACATGTTTTGGGTGGAGACCAGAGTTTTGTTTGGACGAGCATAATGTAGCGTTTTGACAAGTGTGGCAAGTATCTATAGCCATTGTGACAAAAACAAAAGGGAGAAAGTGCGCCCTATACTGGGAGCATCGCTAAAAGCCTACAGCACCTGGTATTCCTAGGAAGTCTCCCATCCAAGTACTAACCAGGCAGGACCCAGCTTATCTTCCGAGATCAGACGAGATCGGGGGATCTTCGGGTAGTATGGCCGTAAGCCGAGAGGCAGGCCTCAGAATTAAATTTTTAAATGTGGCAAGCTGGTTGACAGGACCTTTCTGCAATGAGCTACACGTGTGTGATACAATAATCACTGCTCTTTTTCTTAGTTTCTCAGCCTATGTAACTCTTTGGACTTTTGCCCCACTGTTAGCACTGAAGTGCCTTGAGGCACATGGGTCACTGTTGGCGACACTGCAAATCTTGCTATAAATTTCAGACCGAGTCAAAACTAAACTTGTTTTGGGTGGAGACCAGCGTTTTGTTTGGACGAGCATAATGTAGCGTTTTGACAAGTGTGGCAAGTATCAATAGCCATTGTGACAAAAACCAAAGGGAGAAAGTGCGCCCTATACTGGGAGCATCGCTAAAAGCCTACAGCACCTGGTATTCCTAGGTAGTCTCCCAACCAAGTACTAACCAGGCCAGACCCAGCTTAGCTTCCGAGATCAGACGAGATCGGGCGATCTTCGGGTAGTATGGCCGTAAGCCGAGAGGCTGTTCTCAGAATTCAATTTTTAAATGTGGCAAGCTGGTTGACAGGACCTTTCTGCAATGAGCTACACGTGTGTGATACAATAATCACTACTCTTTTTCTCAGCCTATGTAACTCTTTGGACTTTTGCCCCACTGTTAGCACTGAAGTGCCTTGAGGCACATGGGTCACTGTTGGCGACACTGCAAATCTTGCTATAAATTTCAGACCGAGTCAAAACTAAACAAACATGTTTTGGGTGGAGACCAGCGGTTTGTTTGGACGAGCATAATGTAGCGTTTTGACAAGTGTGGCAAGTATCCATAGCCATTGTGACAAACACAAAAGGGAGAAAGTGCGCCCTATACTGGGGGCATCGCTAAAAGCCTACAGCACCTGGTATTCCTAGGCAGTCTCCCATCCCAGTACTAACCAGGCCAGACCCAGCTTAGCTTCCGAGATCAGACGAGATCGGGCGATCTTTGGGTAGTATGGCCGTAAGCCGAGAGGCAGTCCTCAGAATTCAATTTTTAAATGTGGCAAGCTGGTTGACAGGACCTTTCTGCAATGAGCTACACGTGTGTTATACAATAATCACTTCTGTTTTTCTCAGCCTATGTAACTCTTTGGACTTTTGCCCCACTCTTAGCACTGAAGTGCCTTGAGGCACATGGGTCACTGTTGGCGACACTGCAAATCTTGCTATAAATTTCAGACCGAGTCAAAACTAAACATGTTTTGGGTGGAGACCAGCGTTTTGTTTGGACGAGCATAATGTAGCGTTTTGACAAGTGTGGCAAGTATCTATAGCCATTGTGACAAAAACAAAAGGGAGAAAGTGCGCCCTATACTGGGAGCATCGCTAAAAGCCTACAGCACCTGGTATTCCTAGGCAGTCTCCCATCCAAGTACTAACCAGGACGGACCCAGCTTAGCTTCCGAGATCAGACGAGATCGGGGGATCTTCGGGTAGTATGGCCGTAAGCCAAGAGGCAGTCCTCAGAATTCAATTTTTAAATGTGGCAAGCTGGTTGACAGGAACTTTCTGCAATGAGCTACACGTGTGTGATACAATAATCACTGCTCTTTTTCTCAGCCTATGTAACTCTTTGGACTTTTGCCCCACTGTTAGCACTGAAGTGCCTTGAGGCACATGGGTCACTGTTGGCGACACTGCAAATCTTGCTATAAATTTCAGACCGAGTCAAAACTAAACAAACATGTTTTGGGTGGAGACCAGCGGTTTGTTTGGACGAGCATAATGTAGCGTTTTGACAAGTGTGGCAAATATCTATAGCCATTGTGACAAAAACAAAAGGGAGAAAGTGCGCTCTATACTGGGAGCATCGCTAAAAGCCTACAGCACCTGGTATTCCTAGGCAGTCTCCCATCCAAGTACTAACCAGGTCCGACCCAGCTTAGCTTCCGAGATCAGACGAGATCGGGCGATCTTCGGGTAGTATGGCCGTAAGCCGAGAGACAGTCCTCAGAATTCAAGTTTTAAATGTGGCAAGCTGGTTGACAGGACCTTTCTGCAATGAGCTACACGTGTGTGATACAATAATCACTGCTCTTTTTCTCAGCCTATGTAACCCTTTGGACTTTTGCCCCAATGTTAGCACTGAAGTGCCTTGAGGCACATGGGTCACTGTTGGCGACACTGCAAATCTTGCTATAAATTTCAGACCGAGTCAAAACTAAACAAACATGTTTTGGGTGGAGACCAGCGGTTTGTTTGGACGAGCATAATGTAGCGTTTTGACAAGTGTGGCAAATATCTATAGCCATTGTGAAAAAAACAAAAGGGAGAAAGTGCGCCCTATACTGGTAGCATCGCTAAAAGCCTACAGCACCTGGTATTCCTAGGCAGTCTCCCAACCAAGTACTAACCAGGCCAGACCCAGCTTAGCTTCCGAGATCAGACGAGATCGGGCGATCTTCGGGTAGTATGGCCGTAAGACGAGAGGCAGTCCTCAGAATTCAATTTTTAAATGTGCCAATCTGGTTGACAGGACCTTTCTGCAATGAGCTACACGTGTGTGATACAATAATCACTGCTCTTTTTCTCAGCCTATGTAACTCTTACGACTTTTGCCCCACTGTTAGCACTGAAGTGCCTTGAGGCACATGGGTCACTATTGGCGACACTGCAAATCTTGCTATAAATTTCAGACCGATTCAAAACTAAACATGTTTTGGGTGGAGACCAGAGTTTTGTTTGGACGAGCATAATGTAGCGTTTTGACAAGTGTGGCAAGTATCTATAGCCATTGTGACAAAAACAAAAGGGAGAAAGTGCGCCCTATACTGGGAGCATCGCTAAAAGCCTACAGCACCTGGTATTCCTAGGAAGTCTCCCATCCAAGTACTAACCAGGCAGGACCCAGCTTATCTTCCGAGATCAGACGAGATCGGGGGATCTTCGGGTAGTATGGCCGTAAGCCGAGAGGCAGGCCTCAGAATTAAATTTTTAAATGTGGCAAGCTGGTTGACAGGACCTTTCTGCAATGAGCTACACGTGTGTGATACAATAATCACTGCTCTTTTTCTTAGTTTCTCAGCCTATGTAACTCTTTGGACTTTTGCCCCACTGTTAGCACTGAAGTGCCTTGAGGCACATGGGTCACTGTTGGCGACACTGCAAATCTTGCTATAAATTTCAGACCGAGTCAAAACTAAACTTGTTTTGGGTGGAGACCAGCGTTTTGTTTGGACGAGCATAATGTAGCGTTTTGACAAGTGTGGCAAGTATCAATAGCCATTGTGACAAAAACCAAAGGGAGAAAGTGCGCCCTATACTGGGAGCATCGCTAAAAGCCTACAGCACCTGGTATTCCTAGGTAGTCTCCCAACCAAGTACTAACCAGGCCAGACCCAGCTTAGCTTCCGAGATCAGACGAGATCGGGCGATCTTCGGGTAGTATGGCCGTAAGCCGAGAGGCTGTTCTCAGAATTCAATTTTTAAATGTGGCAAGCTGGTTGACAGGACCTTTCTGCAATGAGCTACACGTGTGTGATACAATAATCACTACTCTTTTTCTCAGCCTATGTAACTCTTTGGACTTTTGCCCCACTGTTAGCACTGAAGTGCCTTGAGGCACATGGGTCACTGTTGGCGACACTGCAAATCTTGCTATAAATTTCAGACCGAGTCAAAACTAAACAAACATGTTTTGGGTGGAGACCAGCGGTTTGTTTGGACGAGCATAATGTAGCGTTTTGACAAGTGTGGCAAGTATCCATAGCCATTGTGACAAACACAAAAGGGAGAAAGTGCGCCCTATACTGGGAGCATCGCTAAAAGCCTACAGCACCTGGTATTCCTAGGCAGTCTCCCATCCAAGTACTAACCAGGCCAGAAACAGCTTAACTTCCGAGATCAGACGAGATCATGCGATCTTCGGGTAGTATGGCCGTAAGGCGAGAGGCAGTCCTCAGAATTCAATTTTTAAATGTGGCAAGCTGGTTGACAGGACCTTTCTGCAATGAGCTACACGTGTGTGATACAATAATCACTACTCTTTTTCTCAGCCTATGTAACTCTTTGGACTTTTGCCCCACTGTTAGCACTGAAGTGCCTTGAGGCACATGGGTCACTGTTGGCGACACTGCAAATCTTGCTATAAATTTCAGACCGAGTCAAAACTAAACAAACATGTTTTGGGTGGAGACCAGCGGTTTGTTTGGACGAGCATAATGTAGCGTTTTGACAAGTGTGGCAAGTATCTATAGCCATTGTGACAAACACAAAAGGGAGAAAGTGCGCCCTATACTGGGAGCATCGCTAAAAGCCTACAGCACCTGGTATTCCTAGGCAGTCTCCCATCCAAGTACTAACCAGGCCAGACACAGCTTAGCTTCCGAGATCAGACGAGATCGGGCGATCTTTGGGTAGTATGGCCGTAAGCCGAGAGGCAGTCCTCAGAATTCAATTTTTAAATGTGGCAAGCTGGTTGACAGGACCTTTCTGCAATGAGCTACACGTGTGTTATACAATAATCACTTCTGTTTTTCTCAGCCTATGTAACTCTTTGGACTTTTGCCCCACTCTTAGCACTGAAGTGCCTTGAGGCACATGGGTCACTGTTGGCGACACTGCAAATCTTGCTATAAATTTCAGACCGAGTCAAAACTAAACATGTTTTGGGTGGAGACCAGCGTTTTGTTTGGACGAGCATAATGTAGCGTTTTGACAAGTGTGGCAAGTATCTATAGCCATTGTGACAAAAACAAAAGGGAGAAAGTGCGCCCTATACTGGGAGCATCGCTAAAAGCCTACAGCACCTGGTATTCCTAGGCAGTCTCCCATCCAAGTACTAACCAGGACGGACCCAGCTTAGCTTCCGAGATCAGACGAGATCGGGGGATCTTCGGGTAGTATGGCCGTAAGCCAAAAGGCAGTCCTCAGAATTCAATTTTTAAATGTGGCAAGCTGGTTGACAGGAACTTTCTGCAATGAGCTACACGTGTGTGATACAATAATCACTGCTCTTTTTCTCAGCCTATGTAACTCTTTGGACTTTTGCCCCACTGTTAGCACTGAAGTGCCTTGAGGCACATGGGTCACTGTTGGCGACACTGCAAATCTTGCTATAAATTTCAGACCGAGTCAAAACTAAACAAACATGTTTTGGGTGGAGACCAGCGGTTTGTTTGGACGAGCATAATGTAGCGTTTTGACAAGTGTGGCAAATATCTATAGCCATTGTGACAAAAACAAAAGGGAGAAAGTGCGCCCTATACTGGGAGCATCGCTAAAAGCCTACAGCACCTGGTATTCCTAGGCAGTCTCCCATCCAAGTACTAACCAGGCCAGACCCAGCTTAGCTTCCGAGATCAGACGAGATCGGGCGATCTTCGGGTAGTATGGCCGTAAGCCGAGAGACAGTCCTCAGAATTCAAGTTTTAAATGTGGCAAGCTGGTTGACAGGACCTTTCTGCAATGAGCTACACGTGTGTGATACAATAATCACTGCTCTTTTTCTCAGCCTATGTAACCCTTTGGACTTTTGCCCCAATGTTAGCACTGAAGTGCCTTGAGGCACATGGGTCACTGTTGGCGACACTGCAAATCTTGCTATAAATTTCAGACCGAGTCAAAACTAAACAAACATGTTTTGGGTGGAGACCAGCGGTTTGTTTGGACGAGCATAATGTAGCGTTTTGACAAGTGTGGCAAATATCTATAGCCATTGTGAAAAAAACAAAAGGGAGAAAGTGCGCCCTATACTGTTAGCATCGCTAAAAGCCTACAGCACCTGGTATTCCTAGGCAGTCTCCCAACCAAGTACTAACCAGGCCAGACCCAGCTTAGCTTCCGAGATCAGACGAGATCGGGCGATCTTCGGGTAGTATGGCCGTAAGACGAGAGGCAGTCCTCAGAATTCAATTTTTAAATGTGCCAATCTGGTTGACAGGACCTTTCTGCAATGAGCTACACGTGTGTGATACAATAATCACTGCTCTTTTTCTCAGCCTATGTAACTCTTACGACTTTTGCCCCACTGTTAGCACTGAAGTGCCTTGAGGCACATGGGTCACTATTGGCGACACTGCAAATCTTGCTATAAATTTCAGACCGATTCAAAACTAAACATGTTTTGGGTGGAGACCAGAGTTTTGTTTGGACGAGCATAATGTAGCGTTTTGACAAGTGTGGCAAGTATCTATAGCCATTGTGACAAAAACAAAAGGGAGAAAGTGCGCCCTATACTGGGAGCATCGCTAAAAGCCTACAGCACCTGGTATTCCTAGGAAGTCTCCCATCCAAGTACTAACCAGGCCGGACCCAGCTTATCTTCCGAGATCAGACGAGATCGGGGGATCTTCGGGTAGTATGGCCGTAAGCCGAGAGGCAGGCCTCAGAATTAAATTTTTAAATGTGGCAAGCTGGTTGACAGGACCTTTCTGCAATGAGCTACACGTGTGTGATACAATAATCACTGCTCTTTTTCTTAGTTTCTCAGCCTATGTAACTCTTTGGACTTTTGCCCCACTGTTAGCACTGAAGTGCCTTGAGGCACATGGGTCACTGTTGGCGACACTGCAAATCTTGCTATAAATTTCAGACCGAGTCAAAACTAAACTTGTTTTGGGTGGAGACCAGCGTTTTGTTTGGACGAGCATAATGTAGCGTTTTGACAAGTGTGGCAAGTATCAATAGCCATTGTGACAAAAACAAAAGGGAGAAAGTGCGCCCTATACTGGGAGCATCGCTAAAAGCCTACAGCACCTGGTATTCCGAGGTAGTCTCCCAACCAAGTACTAACCAGGCCAGACCCAGCTTAGCTTCCGAGATCAGACGAGATCGGGCGATCTTCGGGTAGTATGGCCGTAAGCCGAGAGGCTGTTCTCAGAATTCAATTTTTAAATGTGGCAAGCTGGTTGACAGGACCTTTCTGCAATGAGCTACACGTGTGTGATACAATAATCACTACTCTTTTTCTCAACCTATGTAACTCTTTGGACTTTTGCCCCACTGTTAGCACTGAAGTGCCTTGAGGCACATGGGTCACTGTTGGCGACACTGCAAATCTTGCTATAAATTTCAGACCGAGTCAAAACTAAACAAACATGTTTTGGGTGGAGACCAGCGGTTTGTTTGGACGAGCATAATGTAGCGTTTTGACAAGTGTGGCAAGTATCCATAGCCATTGTGACAAACACAAAAGGGAGAAAGTGCGCCCTATACTGGGAGCATCGCTAAAAGCCTACAGCACCTGGTATTCCTAGGCAGTCTCCCATCCAAGTACTAACCAGGCCAGAAACAGCTTAACTTCCGAGATCAGACGAGATCATGCGATCTTCGGGTAGTATGGCCGTAAGCCGAGAGGCAGTCCTCAGAATTCAATTTTTAAATGTGGCAAGCTGGTTGACAGGACCTTTCTGCAATGAGCTACACGTGTGTGATACAATAATCACTACTCTTTTTCTCAGCCTATGTAACTCTTTGGACTTTTGCCCCACTGTTAGCACTGAAGTGCCTTGAGGCACATGGGTCACTGTTGGCGACACTGCAAATCTTGCTATAAATTTCAGACCGAGTCAAAACTAAACAAACAAGTTTTGGGTGGAGACCAGCGGTTTGTTTGGACGAGCATAATGTAGCGTTTTGACAAGTGTGGCAAGTATCTATAGCCATTGGGGCCAACACAAAAGGGAGAAAGTGCGCCCTATACTGGGAGCATCGCTAAAAGCCTACAGCACCTGGTATTCCTAGGCAGTCTCCCATCCAAGTACTAACCAGGCCAGACCCAGCTTAGCTTCCGAGATCAGACGAGATCGGGCGATCTTCGGGTAGGATGGCCGTAAGCCGAGAGGCAGTCCTCAGAATTCAATTTTTAAATGTGGCAAGCTGGTTGACAGGACCTTTCTGCAATGAGCTACACGTGTGTTATACAATAATCACTTCTGTTTTTCTCAGCCTATGTAACTCTTTGGACTTTTGCCCCACTCTTAGCACTGAAGTGCCTTGAGGCACATGGGTCACTGTTGGCAACACTGCAAATCTTGCTATAAATTTCAGACCGAGTCCAAACTAAACATGTTTTGGGTGGAGACCAGCGTTTTGTTTGGACGAGCATAATGTAGCGTTTTGACAAGTGTGGCAAGTATCTATAGTCATTGTGACAAAAACAAAAGGGAGAAAGTGCGCCCTATACTGGGAGCATCGCTAAAAGCCTACAGCACCTGGTATTCCTAGGCAGTCTCCCATCCAAGTACTAACCAGGACGGACCCAGCTTAGCTTCCGAGATCAGACGAGATCGGGGGATCTTCGGGTAGTATGGCCGTAAGCCGAGAGGCAGTCCTCAGAATTCAATTTTTAAATGTGGCAAGCTGGTTGACAGGAACTTTCTGCAATGAGCTACACGTGTGTGATACAATAATCACTGCTCTTTTTCTCAGCCTATGTAACTCTTTGGACTTTTGCCCCACTGTTAGCACTGAAGTGCCTTGAGGCACATGGGTCACTGTTGGCGACACTGCAAATCTTGCTATAAATTTCAGACCGAGTCAAAACTAAACTTGTTTTGGGTGGAGACCAGCGTTTTGTTTGGACGAGCATAATGTAGCGTTTTGACAAGTGTGGCAAGTATCAATAGCCATTGTGACAAAAACAATAGGTAGAAAGTGCGCCCTATACTGGTAGCATCGCTAAAAGCCAACAGCACCTGGTATTCCTAGGCAGTCTCCCAACCAAGTACTAACCAGGCCAGACCCAGCTTAGCTTCCGAGATCAGACGAGATCGGGCGATCTTCGGGTAGTATGGCCGTAAGCCGAGAGGCAGTCCTCAGAATCCAATTTTTAAATGTGGCAAGCTGGTTGACAGGACCTTTCTGCAATGAGCTACACGTGTGTGATACAATAATCACTGCTCTTTTTCTCAGCCTATGTAACTCTTTGGACTTTTGCCCCACTGTTAGCACTGAAGTGCCTTGAGGCACATGGGTCACTGTTGGCGACACTGCAAATCTTGCTATAAATTTCAGACCGAGTCAAAACTAAACTTGTTTTGGGTGGAGACCAGCGTTTTGTTTGGACGAGCATAATGTAGCGTTTTGACAAGTGTGGCAAGTATCTATAGCCATTGTGACAAAAACAAAAGGGAGAAAGTGCGCCCTATACTGGGAGCATCGCTAAAAGCCTACAGCAACAGGTATTCCTAGGCAGCCTCCCATCCAAGTACTAACCAGGCCAGACCCAGCTTAGCTTCCGAGATCAGACGAGATCGGTCGATCTTCGGGCAGTATGGCCGTAAGCCGAGAGGCAGTCCTCAGAATTCAATTTTTAAATGTGGCAAGCTGGTTGACAGGACCTTTCTGCAATGAGCTACACGTGTGTGATACAATAATCACTGCTCTTTTTCTCAGCCTCTGTAACTCTTTGGACTTTTGCCCCAATGTTAGCACTGAAGTGCCTTGAGGCACATGGGTCACTGTTGGCGACACTGCAAATCTTGCTATAAATTTCAGACCGAGTCAAAACTAAACAAACATGTTTTGGGTGGAGACCAGCGGTTTGTTTGGACGAGCATAATGTAGCGTTTTGACAAGTGTGGCAAATATCTATAGCCATTGTGAAAAAAACAAAAGGGAGAAAGTGCGCCCTTTACGACTTTTGCCCCACTGTTAGCACTGAAGTGCCTTGAGGCACATGGGTGACTGTTGGCGACACTGCAAATCTTGCTATAAATTTCAGACCGAGTCAAAACTAAACATGTTTTGGGTGGAGACAAGTGTTTTGTTTGGACGAGCATAAACGTAGCGTTTTGACAAGTGTGGCAAGTATCTAGAGCCATTGTGACAAAAACAAAAGGGAGAAAGTGCGCCCTATACTGGGAGCATCGCTAAAAGCCTACAGCACCTGGTATTCCTAGGCAGTCTCCCATCCAAGTACTAACCAGGCCAGACCCAGCTTAGCTTCCGAGATCAGACGAGATCAGGCGATCTTCGGGCAGTATGGCCGTAAGCCGAGAGGCAGTCCTCAGAATTCAATTTTTAAATGTGGCAAGCTGGTTGACAGGACCTTTCTGCAATGAGCTACACGTGTGTGATACAATAATCACTGCTCTTTTTCTCAGCCTATGTAACTCTTTGGACTTTTGCCCCAATGTTAGCACTGAAGTGCCTTGAGGCACATGGGTCACTGTTGGCGACACTGCAAATCTTGCTATAAATTTCAGACCGAGTCAAAACTAAACAAACATGTTTTGGGTGGAGACCAGCGGTTTGTTTGGACGAGCATAATGTAACGTTTTGACAAGTGTGGCAAATATCTATAGCCATTGTGAAAAAAACAAAAGGGAGAAAGTGCGCCCTATACTGGTAGCATCGCTAAAATCCTACAGCACCTGGTATTCCTAGGCAGTCTCCCAACCAAGTACTAACCAGGCCAGACCCAGCTTAGCTTCCGAGATCAGACGAGATCGGGCGATCTTCGGGTAGTATGGCCGTAAACCGAGAGGCAGTCCTCAGAATTCAATTTTTGAATGTGGCAAGCTGGTTGACAGGACCTTTCTGCAATGAGCTACACGTGTGTGATACAATAATCACTGCTCTTTTTCTCAGCCTATGTAACTCTTTGGACTTTTGCTCCACTGTTAGCACTGAAGTGCCTTGAGGCACATGGGTCACTGTTGGCGACACTGGAAATCTTGCTATAAATTTCAGACCGAGTCAAAACTAAACTTGTTTTGGGTGGAGAACAGCGTTTTGTTTGGACGAGCATAATGTAGCGTTTTGACAAGTGTGGCAAGTATCTATAGCCATTCTGACAAAAACAAAAGGGAGAAAGTGCGCCCTATACTGGGAGCATCGCTAAAAGCCTACAGCACCTGGTATTCCTAGGCAGTCTCCCATCCAAGTACTAACCAGGCCAGACCCAGCTTAGCTTCCGAGATCAGACGAGATCGGTCGATCTTCGGGCAGTATGGCCGTAAGCCGAGAGGCAGTCCTCAGAATTCAATTTTTAAATGTGGCAAGCTGGTTGACAGGACCTTTCTGCAATGAGTTACACGTGTGTGATACAATAATCACTGCCCTTTTTCTCAGCCTATGTAACTCTTACGACTTTTGCCCCACTGTTAGCACTGAAGTGCCTTGAGGCACATGGGTCACTATTGGCGACACTGCAAATCTTGCTATAAATTTCAGACCGAGTCAAAACTAAACATGTTTTGGGTGGAGACCAGCGTTTTGTTTGGACGAGCATAATGTAGCGTTTTGACAAGTGTGGCAAGTATCTATAGCCATTGTGACAAAAACAAAAGGGAGAAAGTGCGCCCTATACTGGGAGCATCGCTAAAAACCTACAGCACCTGGTATTCCTAGGCAGTCTCCCATCCAAGTACTAACCAGGCCAGACCCAGCTTAGCTTCCGAGATCAGACGAGATCGGGCGATCTTCGGGTAGTATGGCCGTAAGCCGAGAGGCAGTCCTCAGAATTCAATTTTTAAATGTGGCAAGCTGGTTGACAGAACATTTCTGCAATGAGCTACACGTGTGTGATACAATAATCACTGCTCTTTTTCTCAGCCTATGTAACTCTTTGGACTTTTGCCCCACTGTTAGCACTGAAGTGCCTTGAGGCACATGGGTCACTGTTGGCGACACTGCAAATCTTGCTATAAATTTCAGACCGAGTCAAAACTAAACAAACATGTTTTGGGTGGAGACCAGCGTTTTGTTTGGACGAGCATCATGTAGCGTTTTGACAAGTGTGGCAAGTATCTATAGCCATTGTGAAAAAAACAAAAGGGAGAAAGTGCGCCCTATACTGGTAGCATCGCTAAAAGCCTACAGCACCTGGTATTCCTAGGCAGTCTCCCAACCAAGTACTAACCAGGCCAGACCCAGCTTAGCTTCCGAGATCAGACGAGATCGGGTGATCTTCGGGTAGTATGGCCGTGAGCCGAGAGGCAGGCCTCAGAATTAAATTTTTAAATGTGGCAAGCTGGTTGACAGGACCTTTCTGCATTGAGCTACACGTGTGTGATACAATAATCACTGCTCTTTTCTCAGCTTATGTAACTCTTTGGACTTTTGCCCCACTGTTAGCACTGAAGTGCCTTGAGGCACATGGATGACTGTTGGCGACACTGCAAATCTTGCTATAAATTTCAGACCGAGTCAAAACTAAACTTGTTTTGGGTGGAGACCAGCGTTTTGTTTGGACGAGCATAATGTAGCGTTTTGACAAGTGTGGCAAGTATCAATAGGCATTGTGACAAAAACAAAAGGGAGAAAGTGCGCCCTATACTGGGAGCATCGCTAAAAGCCTACAGCACCTGGTATTCCTAGGCAGTCTCCCAACCAAGTACTAACCAGGCCAGACCCAGCTTAGCTTCCGAGATCAGACGAGATCGGGCGATCTTCGGGTAGTATGGCCGTAAGCCGAGAGGCAGTCCTCAGAATCCAATTTTTAAATGTGGCAAGCTGGTTGACAGGAACTTTCTGCAATGAGCTACACGTGTGTGATACAATAATCACTGCTCTTTTTCTCAGCCTATGTAACTCTTTGGACTTTTGCCCCACTGTTAGCACTGAAGTGCCTTGAGGCACATGGGTCACTGTTGGCGACACTGGAAATCTTGCTATAAATTTCAGACCGAGTCAAAACTAAACATGTTTTGGGTGGAGACCAGCGTTTTGTTTGGACGAGCATCATGTAGCGTTTTGACAAGTGTGTCAAGTATCTATAGCCATTGTGACAAAAACAAAAGGGAGAAATTGCGCCCTATACTGGGAGCATCGCTAAAAGCCTACAGCACCTGGTATTCCTAGGCAGCCTCCCAACCAAGTACTAACCAGGACAGACCCAGCTTAGCTTCCGAGATCAGACGAGATCGGGCGATCTTCGGGCAGTATGGCCGTAAGCCGAGAGGCAGTCCTCAGAATTCAATTTTTAAATGTGGCAAGCTGGTTGACAGGACCTTTCTGCAATGAGCTACACGTGTGTGATACAATAATCACTGCTCTTTTTCTCAGCCTATGTAACTCTTTGGACTTTTGCCCCAATGTTAGCACTGAAGTGCCTTGAGGCACATGGGTCACTGTTGGCGACACTGCAAATCTTGCTATAAATTTCAGACCGAGTCAAAACTAAACAAACATGTTTTGGGTGGAGACCAGCGGTTTGTTTGGACGAGCATAATGTAGCGTTTTGACAAGTGTGGCAAATATCTATAGCCATTGTGACAAAAACAAAAGGGAGAAAGTGCGCCCTATACTGGGAGCATCGCTAAAAGCCTACAGCACCTGGTATTCCTAGGCAGTCTCCCAACCAAGTACTAACCAGGACAGACCCAGCTTAGCTTCCGAGATCAGACGAGATCGGGCGATCTTCGGGTAGTATGGCCGTAAGCCGAGAGGCAGTCCTCAGAATTCAACTTTTAAATGTGGCAAGCTGGTTGACAGGACCTTTCTGCAATGAGCTACACGTGTGTGATACGATAATCACTGCTCTTTTTCTCAGCCTATGTAACTCTTTGGACTTTTGCCCCACTGTTAGCACTGAAGTGCCTTGCGGCACATGGGTCACTGTTGGCGACACTGCAAATCTTGCTATAAATTTCAGACCGAGTCAAAACTAAACATGTTTTGGGTGGAGACCAGAGTTTTGTTTGGACGAGCATAATGTAGCGTTTTGACAAGTGTGGCAAGTATCTATAGCCATTGTGAGAAAAACAAAAGGGAGAAAGTGCGCCCTATACTGGGGGCATCGCTAAAAGCCTACAGCACTTGGTATTCCTAGGGAGTCTCCCAACCAAGTACTAACCAGGCCAGACCCAGCTTAGCTTCCGAGATCAGACGAGATCGGGCGATCTTCGGGTAGTATGGCCGTAAGCCGAGACGCAATCCTGAGAATTCAATTTTTAAATGTGGCAAGCTGGTTGACAGGACCTTTCTGCAATGAGTTACACGTGTGTGATACAATAATCACTGCTCTTTTTCTCAGCCTATGTAACTTTTACGACTTTTGCCCCACTGTTAGCACTGAAGTGCCTTGAGGCACATGGGTCACTATTGGCGACACTGCAAATCTTGCTATAAATTTCAGACCGAGTCAAAACTAAACATGTTTTGGGTGGAGACCAGCGTTTTGTTTGGACGAGCATAATGTAGCGTTTTGACAAGTGTGGCAAGTATCTATAGCCATTGTGACAAAAACAAAAGGGAGAAAGTGCGCCCTATACTGGGAGCATCGCTAAAAGCCTACAGCACCTGGTATTCCTAGGCAGTCTCCCATCCAAGTACTAACCAGGCCAGACCCATCTTAGCTTCCGAGATCAGACGAGATCGGGCGATCTTCGGGTAGTATGGCCGTAAGCCGAGAGGCAGTCCTCAGAATCCAATTTTTAAAAGTGGCAAGCTGGTTGACAGGACCTTTCTGCAATGAGCTACACGTGTGTGATACAATAATCACTGATCTTTTTCTCAGCCTATGTAACTCTTTGGACTTTTGCCCCACTGTTAGCACTGAAGTGCCTTGAGGCACATGGGTCACTGTTGGCGACACTGCAAATCTTGCTATAAATTTCAGACCGAGTCAAAACTAAACTTGTTTTGGGTGGAGACCAGCGTTTTGTTTGGACGAGCATAATGTAGCGTTTTGACAAGTGTGGCAAGTATCTATAGCCATTGTGACAAAAACAAAAGGGAGAAAGTGCGCCCTATACTGGGAGCATCGCTAAAAGCCTACAGCACCTGGTATTCCTAGGCAGCCTCCCATCCAAGTACTAACCAGGCCAGACCCAGCTTAGCTTCCGAGATCAGACGAGATCGTGCGATCTTCGGGTAGTATGGCCGTAAGCCGAGAGGCAGTCCTCAGAATTAAATTTTTAAATGTGGCAAGCTGGTTGACAGGACCTTTCTGCAATGAGCTACACGTGTGTGATACAATAATCACTGCTCTTTTTCTCAGCCTATGTAACTCTTTGGACTTTTGCCCCACTGTTAGCACTGAAGTGCCTTGAGGCACATGGGTCACTGTTGGCGACACTGCAAATCTTGCTATAAATTTCAGACCGAGTCAAAACTAAACTTGTTTTGGGTGGAGACCAACGTTTTGTTTGGACGAGCATAATGTAGCGTTTTGACAAGTGTGGCAAGTATCAATAGCCATTGTGACAAAAACAAAAGGGAGAAAGTGCGCCCTATACTGGGAGCATCGCTAAAAGCCTACAGCACCTGGTATTCCTAGGCAGTCTCCCAACCAAGTACTAACCAGGCCAGACCCAGCTTAGCTTCCGAGATCAGACGAGATCGGGCGATATTCGGGTAGTATGGCAGTAAGCCGAGACGCAGTCCTCAGACTTCAATTTTTAAATGTGGCAAGCTGGTTGACAGGACCTTTCTACAATGAGCTACACGTGTGTGATACAATAATCACTACTCTTTTTCTCAGCCTATGTAACTCTTTGGACTTTTGCCCCACTGTTAGCACTGAAGTGCCTTGAGGCACATGGGTCACTGTTGGCGACACTGCAAATCTTGCTATAAATTTCAGACCGAGTCAAAACTAAACATGTTTTGGGTGGAGACCAGCGTTTTGTTTGGACGAGCATAATGTAGCGTTTTGACAAGTGTGGCAAGTATCTATAGCCATTGTGACAAAAACAAAAGGGAGAAAGTGCGCCCTATACTGGGAGCATCGCTAAAAACCTACAGCACCTGGTATTCCTAGGCAGTCTCCCATCCAAGTACTAAACAGGCCAGACCCAGCTTAGCTTCCGAGATCAGACGAGATCGGGCGATCTTCGGGTAGTATGGCCGTAAGCCGAGAGGCAGTCCTCAGAATTCAATTTTTAAATGTGGCAAGCTGGTTGACAGGACCTTTCTGCAATGAGCTACACGTGTGAGATACAATAATCAAAGCTCTTTTTCTCAGCCTATGTATCTCTTTGGACTTTTGCCCCACTGTTAGCACTGACGTGCCTTGAGGCACATGGGTCACTGTTGGCGACACTGCAAATCTTGCTATAAATTTCAGACCGAGTCCAAACTAAACAAACATGTTTTGGGTGGAGACCAGCGGTTTGTTTGGACGAGCATAATGTAGCGTTTTGACAAGTGTGTCAAGTATCTCTAGCCATTGTGACAAAAACAAAAGGGAGAAAGTGCGCCCTATACTGGGAGCATCGCTAAAAGCCTACAGCACCTGGTATTCCTAGGCAGTCTCCCATCCAAGTACTAACCAGGCCAGACCCAGCTTAGCTTCCGAGCTCAGACGAGATCGGGCGATCTTCGGGTAGTATGGCCGTAAGCCGAGACGCAGTCCTCAGACTTCAATTTTTAAATGTGGGAAGCTGGTTGACAGGACCTTTCTGCAATGAGCTACACGTGTGTGATACAATAATCACTACTCTTTTTCTCAGCCTATGTAACTCTTTGGACTTTTGCCCCACTGTTAGCACTGAAGTGCCTTGAAGCACATGGGTCACTGTTGGCGACACTGCAAATCTTGCTATAAATTTCAGACCGAGTCAAAACTAAACATGTTTTGGGTGGAGACCAGCGTTTTGTTTGGACGAGCATAATGTAGCGTTTTGAATAGTGTGGCAAGTATCTATAGCCATTGTGACAAAAACAAAAGGGAGAAAGTGCGCCCTATACTGGGAGCATCGCTAAACGCTTACAGGACCTGGTATTCCTAGGCAGTCTCCCATCCAAGTACTAACCAGGCCAGACCCAGCTTAGCTTCCGAGATCAGATGAGATCGGGCGATCTTCGGGTAGTATGGCCGTAAGCCGAGAGGCAGTCCTCAGAATTCAATTTTTAAATGTGGCAAGCTGGTTGACAGGACCTTTCTGCAATTAGCTACACGTGTGTGATACAATAATCACTGCTCTTTTTCTCAGCCTATGTAACTCTTTGGACTTTTGCCCCACTGTTAGCACTGAAGTGCCTTGAGGCACATGGGTCACTGTTGGCGACACTGCAAATCTTGCTATAAATTTCAGACCGAGTCAAAACTAAACATGTTTTGGGTGGAGACCAGCGTTTTGTTTGGACGGGCATAATGTAGCGTTTTGACAAGTGTGGCAAGTATCTATAGCCATTGTGACAGAAACAAAAGGGAGAAAGTGCGCCCTATACTGGGAGCATCGCTAAAAGCTTACAGCACCTGGTATTCCTAGGCAGTCTCCCATCCAAGCACTAACCATGACAGACCCAGCTTAGCTTCCGAGATCAGACCAGATCGGGCTATCTTCGGGTAGTATGGCCGTAAGCCGAGAGGCAGTCCTCAGAATTCAATTTTTAAATGTGGCAAGCTGGTTGACAGGACCTTTCTGCAATTAGCTACACGTGTGTGATACAATAATCACTGCTCTTTTTCTCAGCCTATGTAACTCTTTGGGCTTTTGCCCCACTGTTAGCACTGAAGTGCCTTGAGGCACATGGGTCACTGTTGGCGACACTGCAAATCTTGCTATAAATTTCAGACCGAGTCAAAACTAAACAAACATGTTTTGGGTGGAGACCAGCGGTTTGTTTGGACGAGCATAATGTAGCGTTTTGACAAGTGTGGCAAGTATCTATAGCCATTGTGACAAAAACAAAAGGGAGAAAGTGCGCCCTATACTGGGAGCATCGCTAAAAGCCTACAGCACCTGGTATTCCTAGGCAGTCTCCCATCCAAGTACTAACCAGGCCAGACCCAGCTTAGCTTCCGAGATCAGACGAGATCGGGCGATCTTCGGGTAGTATGGCCGTAAGCTGAGAGGCAGTCCTCAGAATTAAATTTTTAAATGTGGCCAGCTGGTTGACAGGACCTTTCTGCAATCAGCTACACGTGTGTGATACAATAATCACTGCTCTTTTTCTCAGCCTATGTAACTCTTTGGACTTTTGCCCCACTGTTAGCACTGAAGTTCTTGAGGCACATGGGTCACTGTTGGCGACACTGCAAATCTTGCTATAAATTTCAGACCGAGTCAAAACTAAACAAACATGTTTTGGGTGGAGACCAGCGGTTTGTTTGGACGAGCATAATGTAGCGTTTTGACAAGTGTGGCAAGTATCTATAGCCATTGTGAAAAAAACAAAAGGGAGAAAGTGTGCCCTATACTGGTAGCATCGCTAAAAGTCTACAGCACCTGGTATTCCTAGGCAGTCTCCCAACCAAGTACTAACCAGGCCAGACCCAGCTTAGCTTCCGAGATCAGACGAGATCAGGCGATCTTCGGGTAGTATGGCCGTAAGCCGAGAGGGAGTCCTCAGAATTCAATTTTTAAATGTGGCAAGCTGGTTGACAGGACCTTTCTGCAATGAGCTACACGTGTGTGATACAATAATCACTGCTCTTTTTCTCAGCCTATGTAACTCTTTGGACTTTTGCCCCACTGTTAGCACTGAAATGCCTTGAGGCACATGGGTCACTGTTGGCGACACTGCAAATCTTGCTATAAATTTCAGACCGAGTCAAAACTAAACTTGTTTTGGGTGTAGAACAGCGTTTTGTTTGGACGAGCATAATGTAGCGTTTTGACAAGTGTGGCAAGTATCTATAGCCATTGTGACAAAAACAAAAGGGAGAAAGTGCGCCCTATACTGGGAGCATCGCTAAAAGCCTACAGCACCTGGTATTCCTAGGCAGTCTCCCATCCAAGTACTAACCAGGCCAGACCCAGCTTAGCTTCCGAGATCAGACGAGATCGGGCGATCTTGGGGTAGTATGGCCGTAAGCCGAGAGGCAGTCCTCAGAATTCAATTTTTAAATGTGGCAAGCTGGTTGACAGGACCTTTCTGCAATGAGCTACACGTGTGTGATACAATAATCACTGCTCTTTTTCTCAGCCTATGTAACTCTTTGGACTTTTGCCCCACTGTTAGCAATGAAGTGCCTTGAGGCACATGGGTCACTGTTGGCGACACTGCAAATCTTGCTATAAATTTCAGACCGAGTCAAAACTAAACATGTTTTGGTTGGAGACCAGCGTTTTGTTTGGACGAGCATAATGTAGCGTTTTGACAAGTGTGGCAAGTATCTATAGCCATTGTGAAAAAAACAAAAGGGAGAAAGTACGCCCTATACTGGTAGCATCGCTAAAAGCTTACAGCACCTGGTATTCCTAGGCAGTCTCCCAACCAAGTACTAATCAGGCCAGACCCAGCTTAGCTTCCAAGATCAGACGAGATCGGGCGATCTTCGGGTAGTATGGCCGTAAGCCGAGAGGCAGTCCTCAGAATTCAATTTTTAAATTTGGCAAGCTGGTTGACAGGACCTTTCTGCAATGAGCTACACGTGTGTGATACAATAATCACTGCTCTTTTTCTCAGCCTATGTAACTCTTACGACTTTTGCCCCACTGTTAGCACTGAAGTGCCTTGAGGCACATGGGTCACTATTGGCGACACTGCAAATCTTGCTATAAATTTCAGACCGAGTCAAAACTAAACAAACATGTTTTGGGTGGAGACCAGCGGTTTGTTTGGACAAGTGTGGCAAGTATCTATAGCCATTGTGAAAAAAACAAAAGGGAGAAAGTGCGCCCTATACTGGTAGCATCGCTAAAAGCCTACAGCACCTGGTATTCCTAGGCAGTCTCCCAACCAAGTACTAACCAGGCCAGACCCAGCTTAGCTTCCGAGATCAGACGAGATCGGGCGATACTCGGGTAGTATGGCCGTAAGCCGAGAGGCAGTCCTCATAATTCAATTTTTAAATTTGGCAAGCTGGTTGACAGGACCTTTCTGCAATGAGCTACACGTGTGTGATACAATAATCACTGCTCTTTTTCTCAGCCTATGTAACTCTTACGACTTTTGCCCCACTGTTAGCACTGAAGTGCCTTGAGGCACATGGGTCACTATTGGCGACACTGCAAATCTTGCTATAAATTTCAGACCGAGTCAAAACTAAACAAACATGTTTTGGGTGGAGACCAGCGGTTTGTTTGGGCGAGCATAATGTAGCGTTTTGACAAGTGTGGCAAGTATCTATAGCCATTGTGAAAAAAACAAAAGGGAGAAAGTGCGCCCTATACTGGTAGCATCGCTAAAAGCCTACAGCACCTGGTATTCCTAGGCAGTCTCCCAACCAAGTACTAACCAGGCCAGACCCAGCTTAGCTTCCGAGATCAGACGAGATCGGGCGATACTCGGGTAGTATGGCCGTAAGCCGAGAGGTAGTCCTCAGAATTCAATTTTTAAATGTGGCAAGCTGGTTGACAGGACCTTTCTGCAATGAGCGACACGTGTGTGATACAATAATCACTGCTCTTTTTCTCAGCCTATGTAACTCTTACGACTTTTGCCCCACTGTTAGCACTGAAGTGCCTTGAGGCACATGGGTCACTGTTGGCGACACTGCAAATCTTGCTATAAATTTCAGACCGAGTCAAAACTAAACATGTTTTGGGTGGAGACCAGCGTTTTGTTTGGACGAGCATAATGTAGCGTTTTGACAAGTGTGGCAAGTATCTATAGCCATTGTGAAAAAAACAAAAGGGAGAAAGTGCGCCCTATACTGGTAGCATCGCTAAAAGCTTACAGCACCTGGTATTCCTAGGCAGTCTCCCAACCAAATACTAACCAGGCCAGACCCAGCTTAGCTTCCGAGATCAGACGAGATGGGGCGATCTTCGGGTAGTATGGCCGTAAGCCGAGAGGCAGTCCTCAGAATTCAATTTTTAAATGTGGCAAGCTGGTTGACAGGACCTTTCTGCAATGAGCTACACGTGTGTGATACAATAATCACTGCTCTTTTTCTCAGCCTATGTAACTCTTTGGACTTTTGCCCCACTGTTAGCACTGAATTGCCTTGAGGCACATGGGTCACTGTTGGCGACACTGCAAATCTTGCTATAAATTTCAGACCGAGTCAAAACTAAACATGTTTTGGGTGGAGACCAGCGTTTTGTTTGGACGAGCATAATGTAGCGTTTTGACAAGTGTGGCAAGTATCTAAAGCCATTGTGACAAAAACAAAAGGGAGAAAGTGCGCCCTATACTGGGAGCATCGCTAAAAGCCTACAGCACCTGGTATTCCTAGGCAGTCTCCCATCCAAGTACTAACCAGGCCAGACCCAGCTTAGCTTCCGAGATCAGACGAGATCGGGCGATCTTCGGGTAGTATGGCCGTAAGCCGAGAGGCAGTCCTCAGAATCCAATTTTTAAATGTGGCAAGCTGGTTGACAGGACCTTTCTGCAATGAGCTACACGTGTGTGATACAATAATCACTGCTCTTTTTCTCAGCCTATGTAACTCTTTGGACTTTTGCCCCACTGTTAGCACTGAAGTGCCTTGAGGCACATGGGTCACTGTTGGCGACACTGCAAATCTTGCTATAAATTTCAGACCGAGTCAAAACTAAACTTGTTTTGGGTGGAGACCAACGTTTTGTTTGGACGAGCATAATGTAGCGTTTTGACAAGTGTGGCAAGTATCAATAGCCATTGTGACAAAAACAAAAGGGAGAAAGTGCGCCCTATACTGGTAGCATCGCTAAAAGCCTACAGCACCTGGTATTCCTAGGCAGTCTCCCAACCAAGTACTAACCAGGCCAGACCCAGCTTAGCTTCCGAGATCAGACGAGATCGGGCGATCTTCGGGTAGTATGGCCGTAAGCCGAGAGGCAGTCCTCAGAATCCAATTTTTAAATGTGGCAAGCTGGTTGACAGGACCTTTCTGCAATGAGCTACACGTGTGTGATACAATAATCACTGCTCTTTTTCTCAGCCTATGTAACTCTTCGGACTTTTGCCCCACTGTTAGCACTGAAGTGCCTTGAGGCACATGGGTCACTGTTGGCGACACTGCAAATCTTGCTATAAACTTCAGACCGAGTCAAAACTAAACTTGTTTTGGGTGGAGACCAGCGTTTTGTTTGGACGAGCATAATGTAGCGTTTTGACAAGTGTGGCAAGTATCTATAGCCATTGTGAGAGAAACAAAAGGGAGAAAGTGCGCCCTATACTGGGGGCATCGCTAAAAGCCTACAGCACTTGGTATTCCTAAGGAGTCTCCCAACCAAGTACTAACCAGGCCAGACCCAGGTTAGCTTCCGAGATCAGACGAGATCGGGCGATCTTCGGGCAGTATGGCCGTAAGCCGAGAAACAGTCCTCAGAATTCAATTTTTAAATGTGGCAAGCTGGTTGACAGGACCTTTCTGCAATGAGCTACACGTGTGTGATACAATAATCACTGCTCTTTTTCTCAGCCTATGTAACTCTTTGGACTTTTGCCCCAATGTTAGCACTGAAGTGCCTTGAGGCACATGGGTCACTGTTGGCGACACTGCAAATCTTGCTATAAATTTCAGACCGAGTCAAAAATAAACAAACATGTTTTGGGTGGAGACCAGCGGTTTGTTTGGACGAGCATAATGTAGCGTTTTGACAAGTGTGGCAAATATCTATAGCCATTGTGAAAAAAACAAAAGGGAGAAAGTGCGCCCTATACTAGTAGCATCGCTAAAAGCCTACAGCACCTGGTATTCCTAGGGAGTCTCCCAACCAAGTACTAACCAGGCCAGACCCAGCTTAGCTTCCAAGATCAGACGAGATCGGGCGATCTTCGGGTAGTATGGCCGTAAGCCGAGAGGCAATCCTCAGAATTCAATTTTTAAATGTGGCAAGCTGGTTGACAGGACCTTTCTGCAATGAGCTACACGTGTGTGATACAATAATCACTGCTCTTTTTCTCAGCCTATGTAACTCTTTGGACTTTTGCCCCACTGTTAGCACTGAATTGCCTTGAGGCACATGGGTCACTGTTGGCGACACTGCAAATCTTGCTATAAATTTCAGACCGAGTCAAAACTAAACATGTTTTGGGTGGAGACCAGCGTTTTGTTTGGACGAGCATAATGTAGCGTTTTGACAAGTGTGGCAAGTATCTATAGCCATTGTGACAAAAACAAAAGGGAGAAAGTGCGCCCTATACTGGGAGCATCGCTAAAAGCCTACAGCACCTGGTATTCCTAGGCAGTCTCCCATCCAAGTACTAACAAGGCCAGACCCAGCTTAGCTTCCGAGATCAGACGAGATCGGGCGATCTTCGGGTAGTATGGCCATAAGCCGAGAGGCAGTCCTCAGAATTAAATTTTTAAATGTGGCAAGCTGGTTGACAGGACCTTTCTGCAATGAGCTACACGTGTGTGATACAATAATCACTGCTCTTTTTCTCAGCCTATGTAACTCTTTGGACTTTTGCCCCACTGTTAGCACTGAAGTGCCTTGAGGCACATGGGTCACTGTTGGCGACACTGCAAATCTTGCTATAAATTTCAGACCGAGTCAAAACTAAACTTGTTTTGGTTGGAGACCAACGTTTTGTTTGGACGAGCATAATGTAGCGTTTTGACAAGTGTGGCAAGTATCAATAGCCATTGTGACAAAACAAAAGGGAGAAAGTGCGCCCTATACTGGGAGCATCGCTAAGAGCCTACAGCACCTGGTATTCCTAGGCAGTCTCCCAACCAAGTACTAACCAGGCCAGACCCAGCTTAGCTTCCGAGATCAGACGAGATCGGGCGATCTTCGGGTAGTATGGCCGTAAGCCGAGAGGCAGTCCTCAGAATCCAATTTTTAAATGTGGCAAGCTGGTTGACAGGACCTTTCTGCAATGAGCTACACGTGTGTGATACAATAATCACTGCTCTTTTTCTCAGCCTATGTAACTCTTTGGACTTTTGCCCCACTGTTAGCACTGAAGTGCCTTGAGGCACATGGGTCACTGTTGGCGACACTGCAAATCTTGCTATAAACTTCAGACCGAGTCAAAACTAAACTTGTTTTGGGTGGAGACCAGCGTTTTGTTTGGACGAGCATAATGTAGCGTTTTGACAAGTGTGGCAAGTATCTATAGCCATTGTGAGAAAAACAAAAGGGAGAAAGTGCGCCCTATACTGGGGGCATCGCTAAAAGCCTACAGCACTTGGTATTCCTAAGGAGTCTCCCAACCAAGTACTAACCAGGCCAGACCCAGGTTAGCTTCCGAGATCAGACGAGATCGGGCGATCTTCGGGCAGTATGGCCGTAAGCCGAGAGGCAGTCCTCAGAATTAAATTTTTAAATGTGGCAAGCTGGTTGACAGGACCTTTCTGCAATGAGCTACACGTGTGTGATACAATAATCACTGCTCTTTTTCTCAGCCTATGTAACTCTTTGGACTTTTGCCCCAATGTTAGCACTGAAGTGCCTTGAGGCACATGGGTCACTGTTGGCGACACTGCAAATCTTGCTATAAATTTCAGACCGAGTCAAAAATAAACAAACATGTTTTGGGTGGAGACCAGCGGTTTGTTTGGACGAGCATAATGTAGCGTTTTGACAAGTGTGGCAAATATCTATAGCCATTGTGAAAAAAACAAAAGGGAGAAAGTGCGCCCTATACTGGTAGCATCGCTAAAAGCCTACAGCACCTGGTATTCCTAGGGAGTCTCCCAACCAAGTACTAACCAGGCCAGACCCAGCTTAGCTTCCGAGATCAGACGAGATCGGGCGATCTTCGGGTAGTATGGCCGTAAGCCGAGAGGCAATCCTCAGAATTCAATTTTTAAATGTGGCAAGCTGGTTGACAGGACCTTTCTGCAATGAGCTACACGTGTGTGGTACAATAATCACTGCTCTTTTTCTCAGCCTATGTAACTCTTTGGACTTTTGCCCCACTGTTAGCACTGAATTGCCTTGAGGCACATGGGTCACTGTTGGCGACACTGCAAATCTTGCTATAAATTTCAGACCGAGTCAAAACTAAACATGTTTTGGGTGGAGACCAGCGTTTTGTTTGGACGAGCATAATGTAGCGTTTTGACAAGTGTGGCAAGTATCTATAGCCATTGTGACAAAAACAAAAGGGAGAAAGTGCGCCCTATACTGGGAGCATCGCTAAAAGCCTACAGCACCTGGTATTCCTAGGCAGTCTCCCATCCAAGTACTAACCAGGCCAGACCCAGCTTAGCTTCCGAAATCAGACGAGATCGGGCAATCTTCGGGTAGTATGGCCGTAAGCCGAGAGGCAGTCCTCAGAATTCAATTTTTAAATGTGGCAAGCTGGTTGACAGAACCTTTCTGCAATGAGCTACACGTGTGTGATACAATAATCACTGCTCTTTTTCTCAGCCTATGTAACTCTTTGGACTTTTGCCCCACTGTTAGCACTGAAGTGCCTTGAGGCACATGGGTCACTGTTGGCGACACTGCAAATCTTGCTATAAATTTCAGACCGAGTCAAAACTAAACATGTTTTGGGTGGAGACCAGCGTTTTGTTTGGACGAGCATAATGTAGCGTTTTGACAAGTGTGGCAAGTATCTATAGCCATTGTGACAAAAACAAAAGGGAGAAAGTGCGCCCTATACTGGGAGCATCGCTAAAAGCCTACAGCACCTGGTATTCCTAGGCAGTCTCGCATCCAAGTACTAACCAGGCCGGACCCAGCTTAGCTTCCGAGATCAGACGAGATCGGGGGATCTTCGGGTAGTATGGCCGTAAGCCGAGAGGCAGTCCTCAGAATTCAATTTTTAAATGTGGCAAGCTGTTTGACAGGAACTTTCTGCAATGAGCTACACGCGTGTGATACAATAATCACTGCTCTTTTTCTCAGCCTATGTAACTCTTTGGACTTTTGCCCCACTGTTAGCACTGAAGTGCCTTGAGGCACATGGGTGACTGTTGGCGACACTGCAAATCTTGCTATAAATTTCAGACCGAGTCAAAACTAAACAAACATGTTTTGGGTGGAGACCAGCGGTTTGTTTGGGCGAGCATAATGTAGCGTTTTGACAAGTGTGGCAAGTATCTATAGCCATTGTGACAAAAACAAAAGGGAGAAAGTGCGCCCTATACTGGGAGCATCGCTAAAAGCCTAAAGCACCTGGTATTCCTAGGCAGTCTCCTATCCAAGTAATAACCAGGCCAGACCCAGCTTAGCTTCCGAGATAAGACGAGATCGGGCGATCTTCGGGTAGTATGGCCGTAAGCCGAGAGGCAATCCTCAGAATTCAATTTTTAAATGTGGCAAGCTGGTTGACAGGACCTTTCTGCAATGAGCTACACGTGTGTGATACAATAATCACTGCTCTTTTTCTCAGCCTATGTATCTCTTTGGACTTTTGCCCCACTGTTAGCACTGAAGTGCCTTGAGGCACATGGGTCACTGTTGGCGACACTGCAAATCTTGCTATAAATTTCAGACCGAGTCAAAACTAAACATGTTTTGGGTGGAGACCAGCGTTTTGTTTGGACGAGCATAATGTAGCGTTTTGACAAGTGTGGCAAGTATCTATAGTCATTGTGACAAAAACAAAAGGGAGAAAGTGCGCCCTATACTGGGAGCATCGCTAAAAGCCTACAGCACCTGGTATTCCTAGGCAGTCTCCCATCCAAGTACTAACCAGGGCAGACCCAGCTTAGCTTCCGAGATCAGACGAGATCGGGGGATCTTCGGGTAGTATGGCCGTAAGCCGAGAGGCAATCCTCAGAATTCAATTTTTAAATGTGGCAAGCTGGTTGACAGGACCTTTCTGCAATGAGCTACACGTGTGTGATACAATAATCACTGCTCTTTTTCTCAGCCTATGTAACTCTTTGGACTTTTGCCCCAATGTTAGCACTGAAGTGCCTTGAGGCACATGGGTCACTGTTGGCGACACTGCAAATCTTGCTATAAATTTCAGACCGAGTCAAAAATAAACAAACATGTTTTGGGTGGAGACCAGCGGTTTGTTTGGACGAGCATAATGTAGCGTTTTGACAAGTGTGGCAAATATCTATAGCCATTGTGAAAAAAACAAAAGGGAGAAAGTGCGCCCTATACTGGTAGCATCGCTAAAAGCCTACAGCACCTGGTATTCCTAGGGAGTCTCCCAACCATGTACTAACCAGGCCAGACCCAGCTTAGCTTCCGAGATCGGGCGATCTTCGGGTAGTATGGCCGTAAGCCGAGAGGCAATCCTCAGAATTCAATTTTTAAATGTGGCAAGCTGGTTGACAGGACCTTTCTGCAATGAGCTACACGTGTGTGATACAATAATCACTGCTCTTTTTCTCAGCCTATGTAACTCTTTGGACTTTTGCCCCACTGTTAGCACTGAAGTGCCTTGAGGCACATGGGTCACTGTTGGCGACACTGCAAATCTTGCTATAAATTTCAGACCGAGTCAAAACTAAACATGTTTTGGGTGGAGACCAGCGTTTTGTTTGGACGAGCATAATGTAGCGTTTTGACAAGTGTTGCAAGTATCTATAGCCATTGTGACAAAAACAAAAGGGAGAAAGTGCGCCCTATACTGGGGGCATCGCTAAAAGCCTACAGCACTTGGTATTCCTAGGCAGTCTCCCAACCAAGTACTAACCAGGCCAGACCCAGCTTAGCTTCCAAGATCAGACGAGATCGGGCGATCTTCGGGTAGTATGGCCGTAAGCCGAGACGCAGTCCTCAGAATTCAATTTTTAAATGTGGCAAGCTGGTTGACAGGACCTTTCTGCAATGAGCTACACGTGTGTGATACAATAATCACTGCTCTTTTTCTCAGCCTATGTAACTCTTTGGACTTTTGCCCCAATGTTAGCACTGAAGTGCCTTGAGGCACATGGGTCACTGTTGGCGACACTGCAAATCTTGCTATAAATTTCAGACCGAGTCAAAACTAAACAAACATGTTTTGGGTGGAGACCAGCGTTTTGTTTGGACGAGCATAATGTAGCGTTTTGACAAGTGTGGCAAATATCTATAGCCATTGTGAAAAAAACAAAAGGGAGAAAGTGCGCCCTATACTGGGAGCATCGCTAAAAGCCTACAGCGCCTGGTATTCCTAGGCAGTCTCCCATCCAAGTACTAACCAGGCCGGACCCAGCTTAGCTTCCGAGATCAGACGAGATCGGGCAATCTTCGGGTAGTATGGCCGTAAGCCGAGAGGCAATCCTCAGAATTCAATTTTTAAATGTGGCAAGCTGGTTGACAGGACCTTTCTGCAATGAGCTACACGTAGTGTGTGATACAATAATCACTGCTCTTTTTCTCAGCCTATGTAACTCTTTGGACTTTTGCCCCACTGTTAGCACTGAAGTGCCTTGAGGCACATGGGTCACTGTTGGCGACACTGCAAATCTTGCTATAAATTTCAGACCGAGTCAAAACTAAACATGTTTTGGGTGGAGACCAGCGTTTTGTTTGGACGAGCATAATGTAGCGTTTTGACAAGTGTGGCAAGTATCTATAGCCATTGTGACAAAAACAAAAGGGAGAAAGTGCGCCCTATACTGGGAGCATCGCTAAAAGCCTACAGCACCTGGTATTCCTAGGCAGTCTCCCATCCAAGTACTAACCAGGCCAGACCCAGCTTAGCTTCCGAGATCAGACGAGATCGGGCGATCTTCGGGTAGTATGGCCGTAAGCCGAGAGGCAGTCCTCAGAATTCAATTTTTAAATGTGGCAAGCTGGTTGACAGAACCTTTCTGCAATGAGCTACACGTGTGTGATACAATAATCACTGCTCTTTTTCTCAGCCTATGTAACTCTTTGGACTTTTGCCCCACTGTTAGCACTGAAGTGCCTTGAGGCACATGGGTCACTGTTGGCGACACTGCAAATCTTGCTATAAATTTCAGACCGAGTCAAAACTAAACATGTTTTGGGTGGAGACCAGCGGTTTGTTTGGGCGAGCATAATGTAGCGTTTTGACAAGTGTGGCAAGTATCTATATCCATTGTGAAAAAAACAAAAGGGAGAAAGTGCGCCCTATACTGGTTGCATCGCTAAAAGCCTACAGCACCTGGTATTCCTAGGCAGTCTCCCATCCAAGTACTAACCAGGCCAGACCCAGTTTAGCTTCCGAGATCGGGCGATCTTCGGGTAGTATGGCCGTAAGCCGAGAGGCAGTCCTCAGAATTCAATTTTTAAATGTGGCAAGCTGTTTGACAGGAACTTTCTGCAATGAGCTACACGTGTGTGATACAATAATCACTGCTCTTTTTCTCAGCCTATGTAACTCTTTGGACTTTTGCCCCACTGTTAGCACTGAAGTGCCTTGAGGCACATGGGTGACTGTTGGCGACACTGCAAATCTTGCTATAAATTTCAGACCGAGTCAAAACTAAACATGTTTTGGGTGGAGACCAGTGTTTTGTTTGGACGAGCATGAACATAACGTTTTGACAAGTGTGGCAAGTATCTAGAGCCATTGTGACAAAAACAAAAGGGAGAAAGTGCGCCCTATACTGGGAGCATCGCTAAAAGCCTACAGCACCTGGTATTCCTAGGCAGTCTCCCATCCAAGTACTAACCAGGCCAGACCCAGTTTAACTTCCGAGATCAGACGAGATCGGGGGATCTTCGGGTAGTATGGCCGTAAGCCGAGAGGCTGTCCTCAGAATTAAATTTTTAAATGTGGCAAGCTGGTTGACAGGACCTTTCAACAATGAGCTACACGTGTGTGAAACAATAATCACTGCTCTTTTTCTCAGCTTATGTAACTCTTTGGACTTTTGCCCCACTGTTAGCACTGAAGTGCCTTGAGGCACATGGGTCACTGTTGGCGACACTGCAAATCTTGCTATAAATTTCAGACCGAGTCACAACTAAACTTGTTTTGGGTGGAGACCAGCGTTTTGTTTGGACGAGCATAATGTAGCATTTTGACACGTGTGGCGAGTATCAATAGCCATTGTGACAAAAACAAAAGGGAGAAAGTGCGCCCTATACTGGGAGCATCGCTAAAAGCCTACAGCACCTGGTATTCCTAGGCAGTCTCCCAACCAAGTACTAACCAGGCCAGACCCAGCTTAGCTTCCGAGATCAGACGAGATCGGGCGATCTTCGGGTAGTATGGCCGTAAGCCGAGAGGCAGTCCTCAGAATCCAATTTTCAAATGTGGCAAGCTGGTTGACAGGAACTTTCTGCAATGAGCTACACGTGTGTGATACAATAATCACTGCTCTTTTTCTCAGCCTATGTAACTCTTTGGACTTTTGCCCCACTGTTAGCACTGAAGTGCCTTGAGGCACATGGGTCACTGTTGGCAACACTGCAAATCTTGCTATAAATTTCAGACCGAGTCAAAACTAAACATGTTTTGGGTGGAGACCAGCGTTTTGTTTGGACGAGCATAATGTAGCGTTTTGACAAGTGTGGCAAGTATCTATAGCCATTGTGACAAAAACAAAAGGGAGAAAGTGCGCCCTATACTGGGAGCATCGCTAAAAGCCTACAGCACCTGGTATTCCTAGGCAATCTCCCATCCAAGTACTAACCAGGCCAGACCCAGCTTAGCTTCCGAGATCAGACGAGATCGGGCGATCTTCGGGTAGTATGGCCGTAAGCCGAGAGGCAGTCCTCAGAATTCAATTTTTAAATATGGCAAGCTGGTTGACAGGACCTTTCTGCAATGAGCTACACGTGTGTAATACAATAATCACTGGTCTTTTTCTCAGCCGATGTAACTCTTTGGACTTTTGCCCCACTGTTAGCACTGAAGTGCCTTGAGGCACATGGGTCACTGTTGGCGACACTGCAAATCTTGCTATAAATTTCAGACCGAGTCAAAACTAAATATGTTTTGGGTGGAGACCAGCGTTTTGTTTGGACGAGCATAATGTAGCGTTTTGACAAGTGTGGCAAGTATCTATAGCCATTGTGACAAAAACAAAAGGGAGAAAGTGCGCCCTATACTGGGAGCATCGCTAAAAGCCTACAGCACCTGGTATTCCTAGGCAGTCTCCCATCCAAGTACTAACCAGGCCAGACCCAGCTTAGCTTCCGAGATCAGACGAGATCGGGCGATCTTCGGGTAGTATGGCCGTAAGCCGAGAGGCTGTCCTCAGAATTAAATTTTTAAATGTGGCAAGCTGGTTGACAGGACCTTTCTGCAATGAGCCACACGTGTGTAATACAATAATCACTGCTCTTTTTCTCAGCTTATGTAACTCTTTGGACTTTTGCCCCACTGTTAGCACTGAAGTGCCTTGAGGCACATGGGTCACTGTTGGCGACACTGCAAATCTTGCTATAAATTTCAGACCGAGTCAAAACTAAACTTGTTTTGGGTGGAGACCAGCGTTTTGTTTGGACGAGCATAATGTAGCATTTTGACACGTGTGGCAAGTATCAATAGCCATTGTGACAAAGACAAAAGGGAGAAAGTGCGCCCTATACTGGGAGCATCGCTAAAAGCTGACAGCACCTGGTATTCCTAGGCAGTCTCCCAACCAAGTACTAACCAGGCCAGACCCAGCTTAGCTTCCGAGATCAGACGAGAACGGGTTATCTTCGGGTAGTATGGCCGTAAGCCGAGAGGCAGTCCTCAGAATCCAATTTTCAAATGTGGCAAGCTGGTTGACAGGAACTTTCTGCAATGAGCTACACGTGTGTGATACAATAATCACTGCTCTTTTTCTCAGCCTATGTAACTCTTTGGACTTTTGCCCCACTGTTAGCACTGAAGTGCCTTGAGGCACATGGGTCACTGTTGGCAACACTGCAAATCTTGCTATAAATTTCAGACCGAGTCAAAACTAAACATGTTTTGGGTGGAGACCAGCGTTTTGTTTGGACGAGCATAATGTAGCGTTTTGACAAGTGTGGCAAGTATCTATAGCCATTGTGACAAAAACAAAAGGGAGAAAGTGCGCCCTATACTGGGAGCATCGCTAAAAGCCTACAGCACCTGGTATTCCTAGGCAGTCTCCCATCCAAGTACTAACCAGGCCAGACCCAGCTTAGCTTCCGAGATCAGACGAGATCGGGCGATCTTCGGGTAGTATGGCCGTAAGCCGAGACGCAGTCCTCAGAATTCAATTTTTAAATGTGGCAAGCTGGTTGACAGGACCTTTCTGCAATGAGCTACACGTGTGTAATACAATAATCACTGGTCTTTTTCTCAGCCTATGTAACTCTTTGGACTTTTGCCCCACTGTTAGCACTGAAGTGCCTTGAGGCACATGGGTCACTGTTGGCGACACTGCAAATCTTGCTATAAATTTCAGACCGAGTCAAAACTAGATATGTTTTGGGTGGAGACCAGCGTTTTGTTTGGACGAGCATAATGTAGCGTTTTGACAAGTGTGGCAAGTATCTATAGCCATTGTGACAAAAACAAAAGGGAGAAAGTGCGCCCTATACTGGGAGCATCGCTAAAAGCCTACAGCACCTGGTATTCCTAGGCAGTCTCCCATCCATGTACTAACCAGGCCTGACCCAGCTTAGCTTCCGAGATCAGACGAGATCAGGCGATCATCGGGTAGTATGGCCGTAAGCCGAGAGGCAGTCCTCTGAATCCAATTTTTAAATGTGGCAAGCTGGTTGACAGGACCTTTCTGCAATGAGCTACACGTGTGTGATACAATAATCACTGCTCTTTTTCTCAGCCTATGTAACTCTTTGGACTTTTGCCCCACTGTTAGCACTGAAGTGCCTTGAGGCACATGGGTCACTGTTGGCGACACTGCAAATCTTGCTATAAATTTCAGACCGAGTCAAAACTAAACATGTTTTGGGTGGAGAGCAGCGTTTTGTTTGGATGAGCATAATGTAGCGTTTTGACAAGTGTGGCAAGTATCTATAGCCATTGTGAGAAAAACAAAAGGGAGAAAGTGCGCCCTATACTGGGGGCATCGCTAAAAGCCTACAGCGCTTGGTATTCCTAGGCAGTCTCCCAACCAAGTACTAACCAGGCCAGACCCAGCTTAGCTTCCGAGATCAGACGAGATCGGGCGATCTTCGGGTAGTATGGCCGTAAGCCGAGATGCAGTCCTCAGAATTAAATTTTTAAATGTGGCAAGCTGGTTGACAGGACCTTTCTGCAATGAGTTACACGTGTGTGATACAATAATCACTGCTCTTTTTCTCAGCCTATGTAACCCTTACGACTTTTTCCCCACTGTTAGCACTGAAGTGCCTTGAGGCACATGGGTAACTATTGGCGACACTGCAAATCTTGCTATAAATTTCAGACCGAGTCAAAACTAAACATGTTTTGGGTGGAGACCAGCGTTTTGCTTGGACGAGCATAATGTAGCGTTTTGACAAGTGTGGCAAGTATCTATAGCCATTGTGACAAAAACAAAAGGGAGAAAGTGCGCCCTATACTGGGAGCATCGCTAAAAGCCTACAACACCTGGTATTCCTAGGCAGTCTCCCATCCAAGTACTAACCAGGCCAGACCCAGCTTAGCTTCCGAGATCAGACGAGATCGGGCGATCTTCGGGTATTATGGCCGTAAGCCGAGAGGCAGTCCTCAGAATTCAATTTTTAAATGTGGCAAGCTGGTTGACAGGACCTTTCTGCAATGAGCTACACGTGTGTGATACAATAATCACTGCTCTTTTTCTCAGCCTATGTAACTCTTTAGACTTTTGCCCCACTGTTAGCACTGAAGTGCCTTGAGGCACATGGGTCACTGTTGGCGACACTGCAAATCTTGCTATAAATTTCAGACCGAGTCAAAACTAAACATGTTTTGGGTGGAGACCAGCGTTTTGTTTGGACGAGCATAATGTAGCGTTTTGACAAGTGTGGCAAGTATCTATAGCCATTGTGACAAAAACAAAAGGGAGAAAGTGCGCCCTATACTGGGAGCATCGCTAAAAGCCTACAGCACCTGGTATTCCTAGGCAGTCTCCCATCCAAGTACTAACCAGGCCAGACCCAGCTTAGCTTCCGAGATCAGACGAGATCGGGCGATCTTCGGGTAGTATGGCCGTAAGGCGGGCGATCTTCGGGTAGTATGGCCGTAAGGCGAGAGACAGTTCTCAGAATTCAACTTTTAAATGTGGCAAGCTGGTTGACAGGACCTTTCTGCAATGAGCTACACGTGTGTGATACAATAATCACTGCTCTTTTTCTCAGCCTATGTAACTCTTTGGACTTTTGCCCCACTGTTAGCACTGAAGTGCCTTGAGGCACATGGGTCACTGTTGGCGACACTGCAAATCTTGCTATAAATTTCAGACCGAGTCAAAACTAAACATGTTTTGGGTGGAGACCAGCGTTTTGTTTGGACGAGCATAATGAAGCGTTTTGACAAGTGTGGCAAGTATCTATAGCCATTGTGAAAAAAACAAAAGGGAGAAAGTGCGTCCTATACTGGGGGCATCGCTAAAAGCCTACAGCGCTTGGTATTCCTAGGCAGTCTCCCAACCAAGTACTAACCAGGCCAGACCCAGCTTAGCTTCCGAGATCAGACGAGATCGGGCGATCTTCGGGTAGTATGGCCGTAAGCCGAGATGCAGTCCTCAGAATTAAATTTTTAAATGTGGCAAGCTGGTTGACAGGACCTTTCTGCAATGAGTTACACGTGTGTGATACAATAATCACTGCTTTTTTTCTCAGCCTTTGTAACCCTTACGACTTTTGCCCCACTGTTAGCACTGAAGTGCCTTGAGGCACATGGGTAACTATTGGCGACACTGCAAATCTTGCTATAAATTTCTGACCGAGTCAAAACTAAACATGTTTTGGGTGGAGACCAGCGTTTTGCTTGGACGAGCATAATGTAGCATTTTGACAAGTGTGGCAAGTATCTATAGCCATTGTGACAAAAACAAAAGGGAGAAAGTGCGCCCTATACTGGGAGCATCGCTAAAAGCCTACAACACCTGGTATTCCTAGGTAGTCTCCCATCCAAGTACTAACCAGGCCAGACCCAGCTTAGCTTCCGAGATCAGACGAGATCGGGCGATCTTCGGGTATTATGGCCGTAAGCCAAGAGGCAGTCCTCAGAATTCAATTTTTAAATGTGGAAAGCTGTTTGACAGGAACTTTCTGCAATGAGCTATACGTGTGTGATACAATTATCACTGCTCTTTTTCTCAGCCTATGTAACTCTTTGGACTTTTGCCCCACTGTTAGCACTGAAGTGCCTTGAGGCACATGGGTCACTGTTGGCGACACTGCAAATCTTGCTATAAATTTCAGACCGAGTCAAAACTAAACATGTTTTGGGTGGAGACCAGCGTTTTGTTTGGACGAGCATAATGTAGCGTTTTGACAAGTGTAGCAAGTATCTATAGCCATTGTGACAAAAACAAAAGGGAGAAAGTGCGCCCTATACTGGGAGCATCGCTAAAAGCCTACAGCACCTGGTATTCCTAGGCAGTCTCCCATCCAAGTACTAACCAGGCCAGACCCAGCTTAGCATCCGAGATCAGACGAGATCGGGCGATCTTCGGGTAGTATGGCCGTAAGCCGAGAGGCAGTCCTCAGAATTCAATTTTTAAATGTGGCAAGCTGGTTGACAGGAACTTTCTGCAATGAGCTACACGTGTGTGATACAATAATCACTGCTCTTTTTCTCAGCCTATGTAACTCTTTGGACTTTTGCCCCACTGTTAGCACTGACGTGCCTTGAGGCACATGGGTCACTGTTGGCGACACTGCAAATCTTGCTATAAATTTCAGACCGAGTCAAAACTAAACATGTTTTGGGTGGAGACCAGCGTTTTGTTTGGACGAGCATAATGTAGCGTTTTGACAAGTGTGGCAAGTATCTATAGCCATTGTGACAAAAACAAAAGGGAGAAAGTGCGCCCTATACTGGGAGCATCGCTAAAAGCCTACAGCACCTGGTATTCCTAGGCAGTCTCCCATCCAAGTACTAACCAGGCCAGACCTAGCTTAGCTTCCGAGATCAGACGAGATCGGGCGATCTTCGGGTAGTATGGCCGTAAGCCGAGAGGCGGTCCTCAGAATTCAATTTTTAAATGTGGCAAGCTGGTTGACAGGACCTTTCTGCAATGAGCTACACGTGTGTGATACAATAATCACTGCTCTTTTTCTCAGCCTATGTATCTCTTTGGACTTTTGCCCCACTGTTAGCACTGAAGTGCCTTGAGGCACATGGGTCACTGTTGGCGACACTGCAAATCTTGCTATAAATTTCAGACCGAGTCAAAACTAAACAAACATGTTTTGGGTGGAGACCAGCGGTTTGTTTTTGGACGAGCATAATGTAGCGTTTTGACAAGTGTGGCAAGTATCTCTAGCCATTGTGAAAAAAACAAAAGGGAGAAAGTGCGCCCTATACTGGGAGCATCGCTAAAAGCCTACAGCACCTGGTATTCCTAGGCAGTCTCCCATCCAAGTACTAACCAGGCCAGACCCAGCTTAGCTTCCGAGATCAGACGAGATCGGGCGATCTTCGGGTAGTATGGCCGTAAGCCGAGAGGCAATCCTCAGAATTCAATTTTTAAATGTGGCAAGCTGGTTGACAGGACCTTTCTGCAATGAGCTACACGTGTGTGATACAATAATCACTGCTCTTTTTCTCAGCCTATGTAACTCTTTGGACTTTTGCCCCACTGTTAGCACTGAATTGCCTTGAGGCACATGGGTCACTGTTGGCGACACTGCAAATCTTGCTATAAATTTCAGACCGAGTCAAAACTAAACATGTTTTGGGTGGAGACCAGCGTTTTGTTTGGACGAGCATAATGTAGCGTTTTGACAAGTGTGGCAAGTATCTATAGCCATTGTGACAAAAACAAAAGGGAGAAAGTGCGCCCTATACTGGGAGCATCGCTAAAAGCCTGAAGCACGTGGTATTCCTAGGCAGTCTCCTATCCAAGTAATAACCAGGCCAGACCCAGCTTAGCTTCCGAGATCAGACGAGATCGGGCGATCTTCGGGTAGTATGGCCGTAAGCCGAGAGGCAATCCTCAGAATTCAATTTTTAAATGTGGCAAGCTGGTTGACAGGACCTTTCTGCAATGAGCTACACGTGTGTGATACAATAATCACTGCTCTTTTTCTCAGCCTATGTATCTCTTTGGACTTTTGCCCCACTGTTAGCACTGAAGTGCCTTGAGGCACATGGGTGACTGTTGGCGACACTGCAAATCTTGCTATAAATTTCAGACAGAGTCAAAACTAAACAAACATGTTTTGGGTGGAGACCAGCGGTTTGTTTGGGCGAGCATAATGTAGCGTTTTGACAAGTGTGGCAAGTATCTATAGCCATTGTGAAAAAAACAAAAGGGAGAAAGTGCGCCCTATACTGGTAGCATCGCTAAAAGCCTACAGCACCTGGTATTCCTAGGCAGTCTCCCAACCAAGTACTAACCAGGACAGACCCAGCTTAGCTTCCGAGATCAGACGAGATCGGGCGATCTTCGGGTAGTATGGCCGTAAGACGAGAGGCAGACCTCAGAATTAAATTTTTAAATGTGGCAAGCTGGTTGACAGGACCTTTCTGCATTGAGCTACACGTGTGTGATACAATAATCACGGCTCTTTTCTCAGCTTTTGTAACTCTTTGGACTTTTGCCCCACTGTTAGCACTGAAGTGCCTTGAGGCACATGGGTCACTGTTGGCGACACTGCAAATCTTGCTATAAATTTCAGACCGAGTCAAAACTAAACATGTTTTGGGTGGAGACCAGCGTTTTGTTTGGACGAGCATAATGTAGCGTTTTGACAAGTGTGGCAAGTATCTATAGCCATTGTGACAAAAACAAAAGGGAGAAAGTGCGCCCTATACTGGGAGCATCGCTAAAAGCCTACAGCACCTGGTATTCCTAGGCAGTCTCCCATCCAAGTACTAACCAGGCCAGACCCAGCTTAGCTTCCGAAATCAGACGAGATCGGGCAATCTTCGGGTAGTATGGCCGTAAGCCGAGAGGCAGTCCTCAGAATTCAATTTTTAAATGTGGCAAGCTGGTTGACAGAACCTTTCTGCAATGAGCTACACGTGTGTGATACAATAATCACTGCTCTTTTTCTCAGCCTATGTAACTCTTTGGACTTTTGCCCCACTGTTAGCACTGAAGTGCCTTGAGGCACATGGGTCACTGTTGGCGACACTGCAAATCTTGCTATAAATTTCAGACCGAGTCAAAACTAAACATGTTTTGGGTGGAGACCAGCGTTTTGTTTGGACGAGCATAATGTAGCGTTTTGACAAGTGTGGCAAGTATCTATAGCCATTGTGAAAAAAACAAAAGGGAGAAAGTGCGCCCTATACTGGGGGCATCGCTAAAAGCCTACAGCACTTGGTATTCCTAGGCAGTCTCCCAACCAAGTACTAACCAGGCCAGACCCAGCTTAGCTTCCGAGATCAGACGAGATCGGGCGATCTTCGGGTAGTATGGCCGTAAGCCGAGACGCAGTCCTCAGAATTCAATTTTTAAATGTGGCAAGCTGGTTGACAGGACCTTTCTGCAATGAGCTACACGTGTGTGATACAATAATCACTGCTCTTTTTCTCAGCCTATGTAACTCTTTGGACTTTTGCCCCAATGTTAGCACTGAAGTGCCTTGAGGCACATGGGTCACTGTTGGCGACACTGCAAATCTTGCTATAAATTTCAGACCGAGTCAAAACTAAACAAACATGTTTTGGGTGGAGACCAGCGGTTTGTTTGGACGAGCATAATGTAGCGTTTTGACAAGTGTGGCAAATATCTATAGCCATTGTGAAAAAAACAAAAGGGAGAAAGTGCGCCCTATACTGGTAGCATCGCTAAAAGCCTACAGCACCTGGTATTCCTAGGGAGTCTCCCAACCAAGTACTAACCAGGCCAGACCCAGCTTAGCTTCCGAGATCAGACGAGATCGGGCAATCTTCGGGTAGTATGGCCGTAAGCCGAGAGGTAGTCCTCAGAATTCAATTTTTAAATGTGGCAAGCTGGTTGACAGGACCTTTCTGCAATGAGTTACACGTGTGTGATACAATAATCACTGCTCTTTTTCTCAGCCTATGTAACTCTTACGACTTTTGCCCCACTGTTAGCACTGAAGTGCCTTGAGGCACATGGGTCACTATTGGCGACACTGCAAATCTTGCTATAAATTTCAGACCGAGTCAAAACTAAACATGTTTTGGGTGGAGACCAGCGTTTTGTTTGGACGAGCATAATGTAGCGTTTTGACAAGTACGGCAAGTATCTATAGCCATTGTGACAAAAACAAAAGGGAGAAAGTGCGCCCTATACTGGGAGCATCGCTAAAAGCCTACAGCGCCTGGTATTCCTAGGCAGTCTCCCATCCAAGTACTAACCAGGCCGGACCCAGCTTAGCTTCCGAGATCAGACGAGATCGGGCAATCTTCGGGTAGTATGGCCGTAAGCCGAGAGTCAATCCTCAGAATTCAATTTTTAAATGTGGCAAGCTGGTTGACAGGACCTTTCTGCAATGAGCTACACGTGTGTGATACAATAATCACTGCTCTTTTTCTCAGCCTATGTAACTCTTTGGACTTTTGCCCCACTGTTAGCACTGAAGTGCCTTGAGGCACATGGGTCACTGTTGGCGACACTGCAAATCTTGCTATAAATTTCAGACCGAGTCAAAACTAAACATGTTTTGGGTGGAGACCAGCGTTTTGTTTGGACGAGCATAATGTAGCGTTTTGACAAGTGTGGCAAGTATCTATAGCCATTGTGACAAAAACAAAAGGGAGAAAGTGCGCCCTATACTGGGAGCATCGCTAAAAGCCTACAGCACCTGGTATTCCTAGGCAGTCTCCCATCCAAGTACTAACCAGGCCAGACCCAGCTTAGCTTCCGAGATCAGACGAGATCGGGCGATCTTCGGGTAGTATGGCCGTAAGCCGAGAGGCAGTCCTCAGAATTCAATTTTTAAATGTGGCAAGCTGGTTGACAGAACCTTTCTGCAATGAGCTACACGTGTGTGATACAATAATCACTGCTCTTTTTCTCAGCCTATGTAACTCTTTGGACTTTTGCCCCACTGTTAGCACTGAAGTGCCTTGAGGCACATGGGTCACTGTTGGCGACACTGCAAATCTTGCTATAAATTTCAGACCGAGTCAAAACTAAACATGTTTTGGGTGGAGACCAGCGGTTTGTTTGGGCGAGCATAATGTAGCGTTTTGACAAGTGTGGCAAGTATCTATATCCATTGTGAAAAAAACAAAAGGGAGAAAGTGCGCCCTATACTGGTAGCATCGCTAAAAGCCTACAGCACCTGGTATTCCTAGGCAGTCTCCCATCCAAGTACTAACCAGGCCAGACCCAGTTTAGCTTCCAAGATCGGGCGATCTTCGGGTAGTATGGCCGTAAGCCGAGAGGCAGTCCTCAGAATTCAATTTTTAAATGTGGCAAGCTGTTTGACAGGAACTTTCTGCAATGAGCTACACGTGTGTGATACAATAATCACTGCTCTTTTTCTCAGCCTATGTAACTCTTTGGACTTTTGCCCCACTGTTAGCACTGAAGTGCCTTGAGGCACATGGGTGACTGTTGGCGACACTGCAAATCTTGCTATAAATTTCAGACCGAGTCAAAACTAAACATGTTTTGGGTGGAGACCAGTGTTTTGTTTGGACGAGCATGAACATAACGTTTTGACAAGTGTGGCAAGTATCTAGAGCCATTGTGACAAAAACAAAAGGGAGAAAGTGCGCCCTATACTGGGAGCATCGCTAAAAGCCTACAGCACCTGGTATTCCTAGGCAGTCTCCCATCCAAGTACTAACCAGGCCAGACCCAGTTTAACTTCCGAGATCAGACGAGATCGGGGGATCTTCGGGTAGTATGGCCGTAAGCCGAGAGGCTGTCCTCAGAATTAAATTTTTAAATGTGGCAAGCTGGTTGACAGGACCTTTCAACAATGAGCTACACGTGTGTGATACAATAATCACTGCTCTTTTTCTCAGCTTATGTAACTCTTTGGACTTTTGCCCCACTGTTAGCACTGAAGTGCCTTGAGGCACATGGGTCACTGTTGGCGACACTGCAAATCTTGCTATAAATTTCAGACCGAGTCACAACTAAACTTGTTTTGGGTGGAGACCAGCGTTTTGTTTGGACGAGCATAATGTAGCATTTTGACACGTGTGGCAAGTATCAATAGCCATTGTGACAAAAACAAAAGGGAGAAAGTGCGCCCTATACTGGGAGCATCGCTAAAAGCCTACAGCACCTGGTATTCCTAGGCAGTCTCCCAACCAAGTACTAAGCAGGCCAGACCCAGCTTAGCTTCCGAGATCAGACGAGATCGGGCGATCTTCGGGTAGTATGGCCGTAAGCCGAGAGGCAGTCCTCAGAATCCAATTTTCAAATGTGGCAAGCTGGTTGACAGGAACTTTCTGCAATGAGCTACACGTGTGTGATACAATAATCACTGCTCTTTTTCTCAGCCTATGTAACTCTTTGGACTTTTGCCCCACTGTTAGCACTGAAGTGCCTTGAGGCACATGGGTCACTGTTGGCAACACTGCAAATCTTGCTATAAATTTCAGACCGAGTCAAAACTAAACATGTTTTGGGTGGAGACCAGCGTTTTGTTTGGACGAGCATAATGTAGCGTTTTGACAAGTGTGGCAAGTATCTATAGCCATTGTGACAAAAACAAAAGGGAGAAAGTGCGCCCTATACTGGGAGCATCGCTAAAAGCCTACAGCACCTGGTATTCCTAGGCAATCTCCCATCCAAGTACTAACCAGGCCAGACCCAGCTTAGCTTCCGAGATCAGACGAGATCGGGCGATCTTCGGGTAGTATGGCCGTAAGCCGAGAGGCAGTCCTCAGAATTCAATTTTTAAATATGGCAAGCTGGTTGACAGGACCTTTCTGCAATGAGCTACACGTGTGTAATACAATAATATCTGGTCTTTTTCTCAGCCGATGTAACTCTTTGGACTTTTGCCCCACTGTTAGCACTGAAGTGCCTTGAGGCACATGGGTCACTGTTGGCGACACTGCAAATCTTGCTATAAATTTCAGACCGAGTCAAAACTAAATATGTTTTGGGTGGAGACCAGCGTTTTGTTTGGACGAGCATAATGTAGCGTTTTGACAAGTGTGGCAAGTATCTATAGCCATTGTGACAAAAACAAAAGGGAGAAAGTGCGCCCTATACTGGGAGCATCGCTAAAAGCCTACAGCACCTGGTATTCCTAGGCAGTCTCCCATCCAAGTACTAACCAGGCCAGACCCAGCTTAGCTTCCGAGATCAGACGAGATCGGGCGATCTTCGGGTAGTATGGCCGTAAGCCGAGAGGCTGTCCTCAGAATTAAATTTTTAAATGTGGCAAGCTGGTTGACAGGACCTTTCTGCAATGAGCCACACGTGTGTAATACAATAATCACTGCTCTTTTTCTCAGCTTATGTAACTCTTTGGACTTTTGCCCCACTGTTAGCACTGAAGTGCCTTGAGGCACATGGGTCACTGTTGGCGACACTGCAAATCTTGCTATAAATTTCAGACCGAGTCAAAACTAAACTTGTTTTGGGTGGAGACCAGCGTTTTGTTTGGACGAGCATAATGTAGCATTTTGACACGTGTGGCAAGTATCTATAGCCATTGTGACAAAAACAAAAGGGAGAAAGTGCGCCCTATACTGGGAGCATCGCTAAAAGCTTACAGCACCTGGTATTCCTAGGCAGTCTCCCAACCAAGTACTAACCAGGCCAGACCCAGCTTAGCTTCCGAGATCAGACGAGAACGGGCTATCTTCGGGTAGTATGGCCGTAAGCCGAGAGGCAGTCCTCAGAATCCAATTTTCAAATGTGGCAAGCTGGTTGACAGGAACTTTCTGCAATGAGCTACACGTGTGTGATACAATAATCACTGCTCTTTTTCTCAGCCTATGTAACTCTTTGGACTTTTGCCCCACTGTTAGCACTGAAGTGCCTTGAGGCACATGGGTCACTGTTGGCAACACTGCAAATCTTGCTATAAATTTCAGACCGAGTCAAAACTAAACATGTTTTGGGTGGAGACCAGCGTTTTGTTTGGACGAGCATAATGTAGCGTTTTGACAAGTGTGGCAAGTATCTATAGCCATTGTGACAAAAACAAAAGGGAGAAAGTGCGCCCTATACTGGGAGCATCGCTAAAAGCCTACAGCACCTGGTATTCCTAGGCAGTCTCCCATCCAAGTACTAACCAGGCCAGACCCAGCTTAGCTTCCGAGATCAGACGAGATCGGGCGATCTTCGGGTAGTATGGCCGTAAGCCGAGAGGCAGTCCTCAGAATTCAATTTTTAAATGTGGCAAGCTGGTTGACAGGACCTTTCTGCAATGAGCTACACGTGTGTAATACAATAATCACTGGTCTTTTTCTCAGCTTATGTAACTCTTTGGACTTTTGCCCCACTGTTAGCACTGAAGTGCCTTGAGGCACATGGGTCACTGTTGGCGACACTGCAAATCTTGCTATAAATTTCAGACCGAGTCAAAACTAAATATGTTTTGGGTGGAGACCAGCGTTTTGTTTGGACGAGCATAATGTAGCGTTTTGACAAGTGTGGCAAGTATCTATAGCCATTGTGACAAAAACAAAAGGGAGAAAGTGCGCCCTATACTGGGAGCATCGCTAAAAGCCTACAGCACCTGGTATTCCTAGGCAGTCTCCCATCCATGTACTAACCAGGCCTGACCCAGCTTAGCTTCCGAGATCAGACGAGATCAGGCGATCATTGGGTAGTATGGCCGTAAGCCGAGAGGCAGTCCTCTGAATCCAATTTTTAAATGTGGCAAGCTGGTTGACAGGACCTTTCTGCAATGAGCTACACGTGTGTGATACAATAATCACTGCTCTTTTTCTCAGCCTATGTAACTCTTTGGACTTTTGCCCCACTGTTAGCACTGAAGTGCCTTGAGGCACATGGGTCACTGTTGGCGACACTGCAAATCTTGCTATAAATTTCAGACCGAGTCAAAACTAAACATGTTTTGGGTGGAGAGCAGCGTTTTGTTTGGATGAGCATAATGTAGCGTTTTGACAAGTGTGGCAAGTATCTATAGCCATTGTGAGAAAAACAAAAGGGAGAAAGTGCGCCCTATACTGGGGGCATCGCTAAAAGCCTACAGCGCTTGGTATTCCTAGGCAGTCTCCCAACCAAGTACTAACCAGGCCAGACCCAGCTTAGCTTCCGAGATCAGACGAGATCGGGCGATCTTCGGGTAGTATGGCCGTAAGCCGAGATGCAGTCCTCAGAATTAAATTTTTAAATGTGGCAAGCTGGTTGACAGGACCTTTCTGCAATGAGTTACACGTGTGTGATACAATAATCACTGCTCTTTTTCTCAGCCTATGTAACCCTTACGACTTTTTCCCCACTGTTAGCACTGAAGTGCCTTGAGGCACATGGGTAACTATTGGCGACACTGCAAATCTTGCTATAAATTTCAGACCGAGTCAAAACTAAACATGTTTTGGGTGGAGACCAGCGTTTTGCTTGGACGAGCATAATGTAGCGTTTTGACAAGTGTGGCAAGTATCTATAGCCATTGTGACAAAAACAAAAGGGAGAAAGTGCGCCCTATACTGGGAGCATCGCTAAAAGCCTACAACACCTGGTATTCCTAGGCAGTCTCCCATCCAAGTACTAACCAGGCCAGACCCAGCTTAGCTTCCGAGATCAGACGAGATCGGGCGATCTTCGGGTATTATGGCCGTAAGCCGAGAGGCAGTCCTCAGAATTCAATTTTTAAATGTGGCAAGCTGGTTGACAGGACCTTTCTGCAATGAGCTACACGTGTGTGATACAATAATCACTGCTCTTTTTCTCAGCCTATGTAACTCTTTAGACTTTTGCCCCACTGTTAGCACTGAAGTGCCTTGAGGCACATGGGTCACTGTTGGCGACACTGCAAATCTTGCTATAAATTTCAGACCGAGTCAAAACTAAACATGTTTTGGGTGGAGACCAGCGTTTTGTTTGGACGAGCATAATGTAGCGTTTTGACAAGTGTGGCAAGTATCTATAGCCATTGTGACAAAAACAAAAGGGAGAAAGTGCGCCCTATACTGGGAGCATCGCTAAAAGCCTACAGCACCTGGTATTCCTAGGCAGTCTCCCATCCAAGTACTAACCAGGCCAGACCCAGCTTAGCTTCCGAGATCAGACGAGATCGGGCGATCTTCGGGTAGTATGGCCGTAAGGCGGGCGATCTTCGGGTAGTATGGCCGTAAGGCGAGAGACAGTTCTCAGAATTCAACTTTTAAATGTGGCAAGCTGGTTGACAGGACCTTTCTGCAATGAGCTACACGTGTGTGATACAATAATCACTGCTCTTTTTCTCAGCCTATGTAACTCTTTGGACTTTTGCCCCACTGTTAGCACTGAAGTGCCTTGAGGCACATGGGTCACTGTTGGCGACACTGCAAATCTTGCTATAAATTTCAGACCGAGTCAAAACTAAACATGTTTTGGGTGGAGACCAGCGTTTTGTTTGGACGAGCATAATGAAGCGTTTTGACAAGTGTGGCAAGTATCTATAGCCATTGTGATAAAAACAAAAGGGAGAAAGTGCGCCCTATACTGGGGGCATCGCTAAAAGCCTACAGCGCTTGGTATTCCTAGGCAGTCTCCCAACCAAGTACTAACCAGGCCAGACCCAGCTTAGCTTCCGAGATCAGACGAGATCGGGCGATCTTCGGGTAGTATGGCCGTAAGCCGAGATGCAGTCCTCAGAATTAAATTTTTAAATGTGGCAAGCTGGTTGACAGGACCTTTCTGCAATGAGTTACACGTGTGTGATACAATAATCACTGCTTTTTTTCTCAGCCTTTGTAACCCTTACGACTTTTGCCCCACTGTTAGCACTGAAGTGCCTTGAGGCACATGGGTAACTATTGGCGACACTGCAAATCTTGCTATAAATTTCTGACCGAGTCAAAACTAAACATGTTTTGGGTGGAGACCAGCGTTTTGTTTGGACGAGCATAATGTAGCGTTTTGACAAGTGTGGCAAGTATCTATAGCCATTGTGACAAAAACAAAAGGGAGAAAGTGCGCCCTATACTGGGAGCATCGCTAAAAGCCTACAGCACCTGGTATTCCTAGGCAGTCTCCCATCCAAGTACTAACCAGGCCAGACCCAGCTTAGCATCCGAGATCAGACGAGATCGGGCGATCTTCGGGTAGTATGGCCGTAAGCCGAGAGGCAGTCCTCAGAATTCAATTTTTAAATGTGGCAAGCTGGTTGACAGGAACTTTCTGCAATGAGCTACACGTGTGTGATACAATAATCACTGCTCTTTTTCTCAGCCTATGTAACTCTTTGGACTTTTGCCCCACTGTTAGCACTGACGTGCCTTGAGGCACATGGGTCACTGTTGGCGACACTGCAAATCTTGCTATAAATTTCAGACCGAGTCAAAACTAAACATGTTTTGGGTGGAGACCAGCGTTTTGTTTGGACGAGCATAATGTAGCGTTTTGACAAGTGTGGCAAGTATCTATAGCCATTGTGACAAAAACAAAAGGGAGAAAGTGCGCCCTATACTGGGAGCATCGCTAAAAGCCTACAGCACCTGGTATTCCTAGGCAGTCTCCCATCCAAGTACTAACCAGGCCAGACCTAGCTTAGCTTCCGAGATCAGACGAGATCGGGCGATCTTCGGGTAGTATGGCCGTAAGCCGAGAGGCGGTCCTCAGAATTCAATTTTTAAATGTGGCAAGCTGGTTGACAGGACCTTTCTGCAATGAGCTACACGTGTGTGATACAATAATCACTGCTCTTTTTCTCAGCCTATGTATCTCTTTGGACTTTTGCCCCACTGTTAGCACTGAAGTGCCTTGAGGCACATGGGTCACTGTTGGCGACACTGCAAATCTTGCTATAAATTTCAGACCGAGTCAAAACTAAACAAACATGTTTTGGGTGGAGACCAGCGGTTTGTTTTTGGACGAGCATAATGTAGCGTTTTGACAAGTGTGGCAAGTATCTCTAGCCATTGTGAAAAAAACAAAAGGGAGAAAGTGCGCCCTATACTGGGAGCATCGCTAAAAGCCTACAGCACCTGGTATTCCTAGGCAGTCTCCCATCCAAGTACTAACCAGGCCAGACCCAGCTTAGCTTCCGAGATCAGACGAGATCGGGCGATCTTCGGGTAGTATGGCCGTAAGCCGAGAGGCAATCCTCAGAATTCAATTTTTAAATGTGGCAAGCTGGTTGACAGGACCTTTCTGCAATGAGCTACACGTGTGTGATACAATAATCACTGCTCTTTTTCTCAGCCTATGTAACTCTTTGGACTTTTGCCCCACTGTTAGCACTGAATTGCCTTGAGGCACATGGGTCACTGTTGGCGACACTGCAAATCTTGCTATAAATTTCAGACCGAGTCAAAACTAAACATGTTTTGGGTGGAGACCAGCGTTTTGTTTGGACGAGCATAATGTAGCGTTTTGACAAGTGTGGCAAGTATCTATAGCCATTGTGACAAAAACAAAAGGGAGAAAGTGCGCCCTATACTGGGAGCATCGCTAAAAGCCTGAAGCACGTGGTATTCCTAGGCAGTCTCCTATCCAAGTAATAACCAGGCCAGACCCAGCTTAGCTTCCGAGATCAGACGAGATCGGGCGATCTTCGGGTAGTATGGCCGTAAGCCGAGAGGCAATCCTCAGAATTCAATTTTTAAATGTGGCAAGCTGGTTGACAGGACCTTTCTGCAATGAGCTACACGTGTGTGATACAATAATCACTGCTCTTTTTCTCAGCCTATGTATCTCTTTGGACTTTTGCCCCACTGTTAGCACTGAAGTGCCTTGAGGCACATGGGTGACTGTTGGCGACACTGCAAATCTTGCTATAAATTTCAGACAGAGTCAAAACTAAACAAACATGTTTTGGGTGGAGACCAGCGGTTTGTTTGGGCGAGCATAATGTAGCGTTTTGACAAGTGTGGCAAGTATCTATAGCCATTGTGAAAAAAACAAAGGGAGAAAGTGCGCCCTATACTGGTAGCAATCGCTAAAAGCCTACAGCACCTGGTATTCCTAGGCAGTCTCCCAACCAAGTACTAACCAGGACAGGACCCAGCTTAGCTTCCGAGATCAGACGAGATCGGGCGATCTTCGGGTAGTATGGCCGTAAGACGAGAGGCAGACCTCAGAATTAAATTTTTAAATGTGGCAAGCTGGTTGACAGGACCTTTCTGCATTGAGCTACACGTGTGTATACAATAATCACGGCTCTTTTCTCAGCTTTTGTAACTCTTTGGACTTTTGCCCAACTGTTAGCACTGAAGTGCCTTGAGGCACATGGGTCACTGTTGGCGACACTGCAAATCTTGCTATAAATTTTCAGACCGAGTCAAAACTAAACATGTTTTGGGTGGAGACCAGCGTTTTGTTTGACGAGCATAATGTAGCGTTTTGACAAGTGTGGCAAGTATCTATAGCCATTGTGACAAAAACAAAAGGGAGAAGTGCGCCCTATACTGGGAGCATCGCTAAAAGCCTACAGCACCTGGTATTCCTAGGCAGTCTCCCATCCAAGTACTAACCAGCCAGACCCAGCTTAGCTTCCGAAATCAGACGAGATCGGGCAATCTTCGGTAGTATGGCCGTAAGCCGAGAGGCAGTCCTCAGAATTCAATTTTTAAAGTGTGGCAAGCTGGTTGACAGAACCTTTCTGCAATGAGCTACACGTGTGTGATACAATAATCACTGCTCTTTTTTCTAGCCTATGTAACTCTTTGGACTTTTGCCCCACTGTTAGCACTGAAGTGCCTTGAGGCACATGGGTGACTGTTGGCGACACTGCAAATCTTGCTATAAATTTCAGACCGAGTCAAAACTAACATGTTTTGGGTGGAGACCAGTGTTTTGTTTGGACGAGCATGAACATAACGTTTTGACAAGTGTGGCAAGTATCTAGAGCCATTGTGACAAAAACAAAAGGGAGAAAGTGCGCCCTATACTGGGAGCATCGCTAAAAGCCTACAGCACCTGGTATTCCTAGGCAGTCTCCCATCCAAGTACTAACCAGGCCAGACCCAGTTTAACTTCCGAGATCAGACGAGATCGGGGGATCTTCGGGTAGTATGGCCGTAAGCCGAGAGGCTGTCCTCAGAATTAAATTTTTAAATGTGGCAAGCTGGTTGACAGGGACCTTTCAACAATGAGCTACACGTGTGTGATACAATAATCACTGCTCTTTTTCTCAGCTTATGTAACTCTTTTGGACTTTTGCCCCACTGTTAGCACTGAAGTGCCTTGAGGCACATGGGTCACTGTTGGCGACACTGCAAATCTTGCTATAAATTTCAGACCGAGTCACAACTAAACTTGTTTTTGGGTGGAGACCAGCGTTTTGTTTGGACGAGCATAATGTAGCATTTTGACACGTGTGGCAAGTATCAATAGCCATTGTGACAAAAACAAAAGGGAGAAAGTGCGCCCTTATACTGGGGAGCATCGCTAAAAGCCTACAGCACCTGGTATTCCTAGGCAGTCTCCCAACCAAGTACTAAGCAGGCCAGACCCAGCTTAGCTTCCGAGATCAGACGAGATCGGGCGATCTTCGGGTAGTATGGCCGTAAGCCGAGAGGCAAGTCCTCAGAATCCAATTTTCAAATGTGGCAAGCTGGTTGACAGGAACTTTCTGCAATGAGCTACACGTGTGTGATACAATAATCACTGCTCTTTTTCTCAGCCTATGTAACTCTTTGGACTTTTGCCCCACTGTTAGCACTGAAGTGCCTTGAGGCACATGGGTCACTGTTGGCAACACTGCAAATCTTGCTATAAATTTCAGACCGAGTCAAAACTAAACATGTTTGGGTGGAGACCAGCGTTTTGTTTGGACGAGCATAATGTAGCGTTTTGACAAGTGTGGCAAGTATCTATAGCCATTGTGACAAAAACAAAAGGGAGAAAGTGCGCCCTATACTGGGAGCATCGCTAAAAGCCTACAGCACCTGGTATTCCTAGGCAATCTCCCATCCAAGTACTAACCAGGCCAGACCCAGCTTAGCTTCCGAGATCAGACGAGATCGGGCGATCTTCGGGTAGTATGGGCCGTAAGCCGAGAGGCAGTCCTCAGAATTCAATTTTTAAATATGGCAAGCTGGTTGACAGGACCTTCTGCAATGAGCTACACGTGTGTAATACAATAATATCTGGTCTTTTTTCTCAGCCGATGTAACTCTTTGGACTTTTGCCCCACTGTTAGCACTGAAGTGCCTTGAGGCACATGGGTCACTGTTGGCGACACTGCAAATCTTGCTATAAATTTCAGACCGAGTCAAAACTAAATATGTTTTGGGTGGAGACCAGCGTTTTGTTTGGACGAGCATAATGTAGCGTTTTGACAAGTGTGGCAAGTATCTATAGCCATTGTGACAAAAACAAAAGGGAGGAAAGTGCGCCCTATACTGGGAGCATCGCTAAAAGCCTACAGCACCTGGTATTCCTAGGCAGTCTCCCATCCAAGTACTAACCAGGCCAGACCCAGCTTAGCTTCCGAGATCAGACGAGATCGGGCGATCTTCGGGTAGTATGGCCGTAAGCCGAGAGGCTGTCCTCAGAATTAAATTTTTAAATGTGGCAAGCTGGTTGACAGGACCTTTCTGCAATGAGCCACACGTGTGTAATACAATAATCACTGCTCTTTTTCTCAGCTTATGTAACTCTTTGGACTTTTGCCCCACTGTTAGCACTGAGATGCCTTGAGGCACATGGGTCACTGTTGGCGACACTGCAAATCTTGCTATAAATTTCAGACCGAGTCAAAACTAAACTTGTTTTGGGTGGAGACCAGCTTTGTTTGGACGAGCATAATGTAGCATTTTGACACGTGTGGCAAGTATCAATAGCCATTGTGACAAAAACAAAAGGGAGAAAGTGCGCCCTATACTGGGAGCATCGCTAAAAGCTTACAGCACCTGGTATTCCTAGGCAGTCTCCCAACCAAGTACTAACCAGGCCAGACCCAGCTTAGCTTCCGAGATCAGACGAGAACGGGCTATCTTCGGGTAGTATGGCCGTAAGCCGAGAGGCAGTCCTCAGAATCCAATTTTCAAATGTGGCAAGCTGGTTGACAGGAACTTTCTGCAATGAGCTACACGTGTGTGATACAATAATCACTGCTCTTTTTCTCAGCCTATGTAACTCTTTGGACTTTTGCCCCACTGTTAGCACTGAAGTGCCTTGAGGCACATGGGTCACTGTTGGCAACACTGCAAATCTTGCTATAAATTTCAGACCGAGTCAAAACTAAACATGTTTTGGGTGGAGACCAGCGTTTTGTTTGGACGAGCATAATGTAGCGTTTTGACAAGTGTGGCAAGTATCTATAGCCATTGTGACAAAAACAAAAGGGAGAAAGTGCGCCCTATACTGGGAGCATCGCTAAAAGCCTACAGCACCTGGTATTCCTAGGCAGTCTCCCATCCAAGTACTAACCAGGCCAGACCCAGCTTAGCTTCCGAGATCAGACGAGATCGGGCGATCTTCGGGTAGGATGGCCGTAAGCCGAGAGGCAGTCCTCAGAATTCAATTTTTAAATGTGGCAAGCTGGTTGACAGGACCTTTCTGCAATGAGCTACACGTGTGTAATACAATAATCACTGGTCTTTTTCTCAGCTTATGTAACTCTTTGGACTTTTGCCCCACTGTTAGCACTGAAGTGCCTTGAGGCACATGGGTCACTGTTGGCGACACTGCAAATCTTGCTATAAATTTCAGACCGAGTCAAAACTAAATATGTTTTGGGTGGAGACCAGCGTTTTGTTTGGACGAGCATAATGTAGCGTTTTGACAAGTGTGGCAAGTATCTATAGCCATTGTGACAAAAACAAAAGGGAGAAAGTGCGCCCTATACTGGGAGCATCGCTAAAAGCCTACAGCACCTGGTATTCCTAGGCAGTCTCCCATCCATGTACTAACCAGGCCTGACCCAGCTTAGCTTCCGAGATCAGACGAGATCAGGCGATCATTGGGTAGTATGGCCGTAAGCCGAGAGGCAGTCCTCTGAATCCAATTTTTAAATGTGGCAAGCTGGTTGACAGGACCTTTCTGCAATGAGCTACACGTGTGTGATACAATAATCACTGCTCTTTTTCTCAGCCTATGTAACTCTTTGGACTTTTGCCCCACTGTTAGCACTGAAGTGCCTTGAGGCACATGGGTCACTGTTGGCGACACTGCAAATCTTGCTATAAATTTCAGACCGAGTCAAAACTAAACATGTTTTGGGTGGAGAGCAGCGTTTTGTTTGGATGAGCATAATGTAGCGTTTTGACAAGTGTGGCAAGTATCTATAGCCATTGTGAGAAAAACAAAAGGGAGAAAGTGCGCCCTATACTGGGGGCATCGCTAAAAGCCTACAGCGCTTGGTATTCCTAGGCAGTCTCCCAACCAAGTACTAACCAGGCCAGACCCAGCTTAGCTTCCGAGATCAGACGAGATCGGGCGATCTTCGGGTAGTATGGCCGTAAGCCGAGATGCAGTCCTCAGAATTAAATTTTTAAATGTGGCAAGCTGGTTGACAGGACCTTTCTGCAATGAGTTACACGTGTGTGATACAATAATCACTGCTCTTTTTCTCAGCCTATGTAACCCTTACGACTTTTTCCCCACTGTTAGCACTGAAGTGCCTTGAGGCACATGGGTAACTATTGGCGACACTGCAAATCTTGCTATAAATTTCAGACCGAGTCAAAACTAAACATGTTTTGGGTGGAGACCAGCGTTTTGCTTGGACGAGCATAATGTAGCGTTTTGACAAGTGTGGCAAGTATCTATAGCCATTGTGACAAAAACAAAAGGGAGAAAGTGCGCCCTATACTGGGAGCATCGCTAAAAGCCTACAACACCTGGTATTCCTAGGCAGTCTCCCATCCAAGTACTAACCAGGCCAGACCCAGCTTAGCTTCCGAGATCAGACGAGATCGGGCGATCTTCGGGTATTATGGCCGTAAGCCGAGAGGCAGTCCTCAGAATTCAATTTTTAAATGTGGCAAGCTGGTTGACAGGACCTTTCTGCAATGAGCTACACGTGTGTGATACAATAATCACTGCTCTTTTTCTCAGCCTATGTAACTCTTTAGACTTTTGCCCCACTGTTAGCACTGAAGTGCCTTGAGGCACATGGGTCACTGTTGGCGACACTGCAAATCTTGCTATAAATTTCAGACCGAGTCAAAACTAAACATGTTTTGGGTGGAGACCAGCGTTTTGTTTGGACGAGCATAATGTAGCGTTTTGACAAGTGTGGCAAGTATCTATAGCCATTGTGACAAAAACAAAAGGGAGAAAGTGCGCCCTATACTGGGAGCATCGCTAAAAGCCTACAGCACCTGGTATTCCTAGGCAGTCTCCCATCCAAGTACTAACCAGGCCAGACCCAGCTTAGTTTCCGAGATCAGACGAGATCGGGCGATCTTCGGGTAGTATGGCCGTAAGGCGAGAGACAGTTCTCAGAATTCAACTTTTAAATGTGGCAAGCTGGTTGACAGGACCTTTCTGCAATGAGCTACACGTGTGTGATACAATAATCACTGCTCTTTTTCTCAGCCTATGTAACTCTTTGGACTTTTGCCCCACTGTTAGCACTGAAGTGCCTTGAGGCACATGGGTCACTGTTGGCGACACTGCAAATCTTGCTATAAATTTCAGACCGAGTCAAAACTAAACATGTTTTGGGTGGAGACCAGCGTTTTGTTTGGACGAGCATAATGAAGCGTTTTGACAAGTGTGGCAAGTATCTATAGCCATTGTGATAAAAACAAAAGGGAGAAAGTGCGCCCTATACTGGGGGCATCGCTAAAAGCCTACAGCGCTTGGTATTCCTAGGCAGTCTCCCAACCAAGTACTAACCAGGCCAGACCCAGCTTAGCTTCCGAGATCAGACGAGATCGGGCGATCTTCGGGTAGTATGGCCGTAAGCCGAGATGCAGTCCTCAGAATTAAATTTTTAAATGTGGCAAGCTGGTTGACAGGACCTTTCTGCAATGAGTTACACGTGTGTGATACAATAATCACTGCTTTTTTTCTCAGCCTTTGTAACCCTTACGACTTTTGCCCCACTGTTAGCACTGAAGTGCCTTGAGGCACATGGGTAACTATTGGCGACACTGCAAATCTTGCTATAAATTTCTGACCGAGTCAAAACTAAACATGTTTTGGGTGGAGACCAGCGTTTTGCTTGGACGAGCATAATGTAGCATTTTGACAAGTGTGGCAAGTATCTATAGCCATTGTGACAAAAACAAAAGGGAGAAAGTGCGCCCTATACTGGGAGCATCGCTAAAAGCCTACAACACCTGGTATTCCTAGGCAGTCTCCCATCCAAGTACTAACCAGGCCAGACCCAGCTTAGCTTCCGAGATCAGACGAGATCGGGCGATCTTCGGGTATTATGGCCGTAAGCCAAGAGGCAGTCCTCAGAATTCAATTTTTAAATGTGGAAAGCTGTTTGACAGGAACTTTCTGCAATGAGCTATACGTGTGTGATACAATTATCACTGCTCTTTTTCTCAGCCTATGTAACTCTTTGGACTTTTGCCCCACTGTTAGCACTGAAGTGCCTTGAGGCACATGGGTCACTGTTGGCGACACTGCAAATCTTGCTATAAATTTCAGACCGAGTCAAAACTAAACATGTTTTGGGTGGAGACCAGCGTTTTGTTTGGACGAGCATAATGTAGCGTTTTGACAAGTGTGGCAAGTATCTATAGCCATTGTGACAAAAACAAAAGGGAGAAAGTGCGCCCTATACTGGGAGCATCGCTAAAAGCCTACAGCACCTGGTATTCCTAGGCAGTCTCCCATCCAAGTACTAACCAGGCCAGACCCAGCTTAGCATCCGAGATCAGACGAGATCGGGCGATCTTCGGGTAGTATGGCCGTAAGCCGAGAGGCAGTCCTCAGAATTCAATTTTTAAATGTGGCAAGCTGGTTGACAGGAACTTTCTGCAATGAGCTACACGTGTGTGATACAATAATCACTGCTCTTTTTCTCAGCCTATGTAACTCTTTGGACTTTTGCCCCACTGTTAGCACTGACGTGCCTTGAGGCACATGGGTCACTGTTGGTGACACTGCAAATCTTGCTATAAATTTCAGACCGAGTCAAAACTAAACATGTTTTGGGTGGAGACCAGCGTTTTGTTTGGACGAGCATAATGTAACGTTTTGACAAGTGTGGCAAGTATCTATAGCCATTGTGACAAAAACAAAAGGGAGAAAGTGCGCCCTATACTGGGAGCATCGCTAAAAGCCTACAGCACCTGGTATTCCTAGGCAGTCTCCCATCCAAGTACTAACCAGGCCAGACCTAGCTTAGCTTCCGAGATCAGACGAGATCGGGCGATCTTCGGGTAGTATGGCCGTAAGCCGAGAGGCGGTCCTCAGAATTCAATTTTTAAATGTGGCAAGCTGGTTGACAGGACCTTTCTGCAATGAGCTACACGTGTGTGATACAATAATCACTGCTCTTTTTCTCAGCCTATGTATCTCTTTGGACTTTTGCCCCACTGTTAGCACTGAAGTGCCTTGAGGCACATGGGTCACTGTTGGCGACACTGCAAATCTTGCTATAAATTTCAGACCGAGTCAAAACTAAACAAACATGTTTTGGGTGGAGACCAGCGGTTTGTTTTTGGACGAGCATAATGTAGCGTTTTGACAAGTGTGGCAAGTATCTCTAGCCATTGTGAAAAAAACAAAAGGGAGAAAGTGCGCCCTATACTGGGAGCATCGCTAAAAGCCTACAGCACTTGGTATTCCTAGGCAGTCTCCCAACCAAGTACTAACCAGGCCAGACCCAGCTTAGCTTCCGAGATCAGACGAGATCGGGCGATCTTCGGGTAGTATGGCCGTAAGCCGAGACGCAGTCCTCAGAATTCAATTTTTAAATGTGGCAAGCTGGTTGACAGGACCTTTCTGCAATGAGCTACACGTGTGTGATACAATAATCACTGCTCTTTTTCTCAATCTATGTAACTCTTTGGACTCTTGGCCCACTGTTAGCACTGAAGTGCCTTGAGGCACATGGGTGACTGTTGGCGACACTGCAAATCTTGCTATAAATTTCAGACCGAGTCAAAACTAAACATGTTTTGGGTGGAGACCAGTGTTTTGTTTGGACGAGCATAAACGTAGCGTTTTGACAAGTGTGGCAAGTATCTATAGCAATTGTGACGAAAACAAAAGGGAGAAAGTGCGCCCTATACTGGGAGCATCGCTAAAAGCTTACAGTACCTGGTATTCCTAGGCAGTCTCCCATCCAAGTACTAACCAGGCCAGACCCAGCTTAGCTTCCGAGATCAGACGAGATCGGGCGATCTTCGGATAGTATGGCCGTAAGGCGAGAGGCAGTCCTCAGAATTCAATTTTAAATGTGGCAAGCTGGTTGACAGGACCTTTGTGCAATTAGCTACACGTGTGTGATACAATAATCACTGCTCTTTTTCTCAGCCTATGTAACTCTTTGGACTTTTGCCCCACTGTTAGCACTAAAGTGCCTTGAGGCACATGGGTCACTGTTGGCGACACTGCAAATCTTGCTATAAATTTCAGACCGAGTCAAAACTAAACATGTTTTGGGTGGAGACCAGCGTTTTGTTTGGACGAGCATAATGTAGCGTTTTGACAAGTGTGGCAAGTATCTATAGCCATTGTGACAAAAACAAAAGGGAGAAAGTGCGCCCTATACTGGGAGCATCGCTAAAAGCTTACAGTACCTGGTATTCCTAGGCAGTCTCCCATCCAAGTACTAACCAGGCCAGACCCAGCTTAGCTTCCGAGATCAGACGAGATCGGGCGATCTTCGGGTAGTATGGCCGTAAGGCGAGAGGCAGTCCTCAGAATTCAATTTTTAAATGTGGCAAGCTGGTTGACAGGACCTTTGTGCAATTAGCTACACGTGTGTGATACAATAATCACTGCTCTTTTTCTCAGCCTATGTAACTCTTTGGACTTTTGCCCCACTGTTAGCACTGAAGTGCCTTGAGGCACATGGGTCACTGTTGGCGACACTGCAAATCTTGCTATAAATTTCAGACCGAGTCAAAACTAAACATGTTTTGGGTGGAGACCAGCGTTTTGTTTGGACGAGCATAATGTAGCGTTTTGACAAGTGTGGCAAGTATCTATAGCCATTGTGACAAAAACAAAAGGGAGAAAGTGCGCCCTATACTGGGAGCATCGCTAAAAGCTTACAGTACCTGGTATTCCTAGGCAGTCTCCCATCCAAGTACTAACCAGGCCAGACCCAGCTTAGCTTCCGAGATCAGACGAGATCGGGCTATCTTCGGGTAGTATGGCCATAAGGCGAGAGGCAATCCTCAGAATTCAATTTTTAAATGTGGCAAGCTGGTTGACAGGACCTTTGTGCAATTAGCTACACGTGTGTGATACAATAATCACTGCTCTTTTTCTCAGCCTATGTAACTCTTTGGACTTTTGCCCCCCTGTTAGCACTGAAGTGCCTTGAGGCAGATGGGTCACTGTTGGCGACACTGCAAATCTTGCTATAAATTTCAGACCGAGTCAAAACTAAACAAACATGTTTTGGGTGGAGACCAGCGGTTTGTTTGGACGAGCATAATGTAGCGTTTTGACAAGTGTGGCAAGTATCTATAGCCATTTTGACAAAAACAGAAGGGAGAAAGTGCGCCCTATACTGGGAGCATCGCTAAATGCCTACAGCACCTGGTATTCCTAGGCAGTCTCCCATCCAAGTACTAACCAGGCCAGACCCAGCTTAGCTTCCGAGATCAGACAAGATCGGGCGATCTTCGGGTAGTATGGCCGTAAGCCGAGAGGCAGTCCTCAGAATTCAATTTTAAAATGTGGCAAGCTGGTTGACAGGACCTTTCTGCAATGAGCTGCACGTGTGTGATACAATAATCACTGCTCTTTTTCTCAGCCTATGTATCTCTTTGGACTTTTGCCCCACTGTTAGCACTGAAGTGCCTTGAGGCACATGGGTCACTGTTGGCGACACTGCAAATCTTGCTATAAATTTCAGACCGAGTCAAAACTAAACAAACATGTTTTGGGTGGAGACCAGCGTTTTGTTTGGACGAGCATAATGTAGCGTTTTGACAAGTGTGGCAAGTATCTCTAGCCATTGTGAAAAAAACAAAAGGGAGAAAGTGCGCCCTATACTGGTAGCATCGCTAAAAGCCTACAGCACCTGGTATTCCTAGGCAGTCTCCCAACCAAGTACTAACCAGGCCAGACCCAACTTAGCTTCCGAGATCAGACGAGATCGGGCGATCTTCGGGTAGTATGGCCGTAAGCCGAGAGGCAGTCCTCAGAATTCAATTTTTAAATGTGGCAAGCTGGTTGACAGGACCTTTCTGCAATGAGCTACACGTGTGTGATACAATAATCACTGCTCTTTTTCTCAATCTATGTAACTCTTTGGACTTTTGCCCCACTGTTAGCACTGAAGTGCCTTGAGGCACATGGGTCACTGTTGGCGACACTGCAAATCTTGCTATAAATTTCAGACCGAGTCAAAACTAAACTTGTTTTGGGTGTAGAACAGCGTTTTGTTTGGACGAGCATAATGTAGCGTTTTGACAAGTGTGGCAAGTATCTATAGCCATTGTGACAAAAACAAAAGGGAGAAAGTGCACCCTATACTGGGAGCATCGCTAAAAGCCTACAGCACCTGGTATTCCTAGGCAGTCTCCCATCCAAGTACTAACCAGGCCAGACCCAGCTTAGCTTCCGAGATCAGACGAGAACGGGCGATCCTCGGGTAGTATGGCCGTAAGCCGAGAGGCAACCCTCAGAATTCAAATTTTAAATGTGGCAAGCTGGTTGACAGGACCTTTCTGCAATGAGCTACACGTGTGTGATACAATAATCACTGCTCTTTTTCTCAGCCTATGTAACTCTTTGGACTTTTGCCCCACTGTTAGCACTGAAGTGCCTTGAGGCAGATGGGTCACTGTTGGCGACACTGCAAATCTTGCTATAAATTTCAGACCGAGTCAAAACTAAACAAACATGTTTTGGGTGGAGACCAGCGGTTTGTTTGGACGAGCATAATGTAGCGTTTTGACAAGTGTGGCAAGTATCTATAGCCATTTTGACAAAAACAAAAGGGAGAAAGTGCTTCCTATACTGGGAGCATCGCTAAATGCCTACAGCACCTGGTATTCCTAGGCAGTCTCCCATCCAAGTACTAACCAGGCCAGACCCAGCTTAGCTTCCGAGATCAGACAAGATCGGGCGATCTTCGGGTAGTATGGCCGTAAGCCGAGAGGCAGTCCTCAGAATTCAATTTTTAAATGTGGCAAGCTGGTTGACAGGACCTTTCTGCAATGAGCTACACGTGTGTGATACAATAATCACTGCTCTTTTTCTCAGCCTATGTATCTCTTTGGACTTTTGCCCCACTGTTAGCACTGAAGTGCCTTGAGGCACATGGGTCACTGTTGGCGACACTGCAAATCTTGCTATAAATTTCAGACCGAGTCAAAACTAAACAAACATGTTTTGGGTGGAGACCAGCGGTTTGTTTGGACGAGCATAATGTAGCGTTTTGACAAGTGTGGCAAGTATCTCTAGCCATTGTGAAAAAAACAAAACGGAGAAAGTGCGCCCTATACTGGTAGCATCGCTAAAAGCCTACAGCACCTGGTATTCCTAGGCAGTCTCCCAACCAAGTACTAACCAGGCCTGACCCAACTTAGCTTCCGAGATCAGACAAGATCGGGCGATCTTCGGGTAGTATGGCCGTAAGCCGAGAGGCAGTCCTCAGAATTCAATTTTTAAATGTGGCAAGCTGGTTGACAGGACCTTTCTGCAATGAGCTACACGTGTGTGATACAATAATCACTGCTCTTTTTCTCAATCTATGTAACTCTTTGTACTTTTGCCCCACTGTTAGCACTGAAGTGCCTTGAAGCACATGGGTCACTGTTGGCGACACTGCAAATCTTGCTATAAATTTCAGACCGAGTCAAAACTAAACTTGTTTTGGGTGTAGAACAGCGTTTTGTTTGGACGAGCATAATGTAGCGTTTTGACAAGTGTGGCAAGTATCTATAGCCATTGTGACAAAAACAAAAGGGAGAAAGTGCGCCCTATACTGGGAGCATCGCTAAAAGCCTACAGCACCTGGTATTCCTAGGCAGTCTCCCATCCAAGTACTAACCAGGCCAGACCCAGCTTAGCTTCCGAGATCAGACGAGATCGGGCAATCTTCGGGTAGTATGGCCGTAAGGCGAGAGGCAATCCTCAGAATTCAATTTTTAAATGTGGCAAGCTGGTTGACAGGACCTTTCTGCAATGAGCTACACTTGTGTGATACAATAATTACTGCTCTTTTTCTCAGCCTATGTAACTCTTTGGACTTTTACTTCACTGTTAGCACTGAAGTGCCTTGAGGCACATGGGTCACTGTTGGCGACACTGCAAATCTTGCTATAAATTTCAGACCGAGTCAAAACTAAACTTGTTTTGGGTGTAGAACAGCGTTTTGTTTGGACGAGCATAATGTAGCGTTTTGACAAGTGTGGCAAGTATCTATAGCCATTGTGACAAAAACAAAAGGGAGAAAGTGCGCCCTATACTGGGAGCATCGCTAAAAGCCTACAGCACCTGGTATTCCTAGGCAGTCTCCCATCCAAGTACTAACCAGGCCAGACCCAGCTTAGCTTCCGAGCTCAGACGAGATCGGGCGATCTTCGGGTAGTATGGCCGTAAGCCGAGACGCAGTCCTCAGAATTCAATTTTTAAATGTGGCAAGCTGGTTGACAGGACCTTTCTGCAATGAGCTACACGTGTGTGATACAATAATCACTGCTCTTTTTCTCAGCCTATGTAACTCTTTGGACTTTTGCCCCACTGTTAGCACTGAAGTGCCTTGAGGCACATGGGTCACTGTTGGCGACACTGCAAATCTTGCTATAAATTTCAGACCGAGTCAAAACTAAACAAACATGTTTTGGGTGGAGACCAGCGGTTTGTTTGGACGAGCATAATGTAGCGTTTTGACAAGTGTGGCAAGTATCTATAGCCATTGTGAAAAAAACAAAAGGGAGAAAGTGTGCCCTATACTGGGAGCATCGCTAAAAGCCTACAGCACCTGGTATTCTTAGGCAGTCTCCCATCCAAGTACTAACCAGGCCAGACCCAGCTTAGCTTCCGAGATCAGACGAGATCGGGCGATCTTCGGGTAGTATGGCCGTAAGCCGAGAGGCAGTCCTCAGAATTCAATTTTTAAATGTGGCAAGCTGGTTGACAGGACCTTTCTGCAATGAGCTACATGTGTGTGATACAATAATCACTGCTCTTTTTCTCAGCCTATGTAACTCTTTGGACTTTTGCCCCATTGTTAGCACTGAAGTGCCTTGAGGCACATGGGTCACTGTTGGCGACACTGCAAATCTTGCTATAAATTTCAGACCGAGTCAAAACTAAACATGTTTTGGGTGGAGACCAGTGTTTTGTTTGGACAAGCATAAACGTAGCGTTTTGACAAGTGTGGCAAGTATCTATTGCCATTGTGACAAAAACAAAAGGGAGAAAGTGCGCCCTATACTGGGAGCATCGCTAAAAGCCTACAGCACCTGGTATCCCTAGGCAGTCTCCCATCCAAGTACTAACCAGGCCAGACCCAGCTTAGCTTCCGAGCTCAGACGAGATCGGGCGATCTTCGGGTAGTCTGGCCGTAAGCCGAGAGGCAGTCCTCAGAATTCAATTTTTAAATGTGGCAAACTGGTTGACAGGACCTTTCTACAATGAGCTACACGCGTGTGATACAATAATCACTACTCTTTTTCTCAGCCTATGTAACTCTTTGGACTTTTGCCCCACTGTTAGCACTGAAGTGCCTTGAGGCACATGGGTCACTGTTGGCGACACTGCAAATCTTGCTATAAATTTCAGACCGAGTCAAAACTAAACTTGTTTTGGGTGGAGACCAGCGTATTGTTTGGACGAGCATAATGTAGCATTTTGACAAGTGTGGCAAGTATCTATAGCCATTGTGACAAAAACAAAAAGGAGAAAGTGCGCCCTATACTGGGAGCATCGCTAAAAGCCTACAGCACCTTGTATTCCTAGGCAGTCTCCCATCCAAGTACTAACCAGGACAGATCCAGCTTAGCTTCCGAGATCAGACGAGATCGGGCGATCTTCGGGTAGTATGGCCGTAAGCCGAGACGCAGTCCTCAGAATTCAATTTTTAAATGTGGCAAGCTGGTTGACAGGACCTTTCTGCAATGAGCTACACGTGTGTGATACAATAATCACTGCTCTTTTTCTCAGCCTATGTATCTCTTTGGACTTTTGCCCCACTGTCAGCACTGAAGTGCCTTGAGGCACATGGGTCACTGTTGGCGACACTGCAAATCTTGCTATAAATTTCAGACCGAGTCAAAACTAAACAAACATGTTTTGGGTGGAGACCAGCGGTTTGTTTGGACGAGCATAATGTAGCGTTTTGACAAGTGTGGCAAGTATCTCTAGCCATTGTGAAAAAAACAAAAGGGAGAAAGTGCGCCCTATACTGGGAGCATCGCTAAAAGCCTACAGCACTTGGTATTCCTAAGCAGTCTCCCAACCAAGTACTAACCAGGCCAGACCCAGCTTAGCTTCCGAGATCAGACGAGATCGGGCGATCTTCGGGTAGTATGGCCGTAAGCCGAGACGCAGTCCTCAGAATTCAATTTTTAAATGTGGCAAGCTGGTTGACAGGACCTTTCTGCAATGAGCTACACGTGTGTGATACAATAATCACTGCTCTTTTTCTCAATCTATGTAACTCTTTGGACTCTTGGCCCACTGTTAGCTCTGAAGTGCCTTGAGGCACATGGGTGACTGTTGGCGACACTGCAAATCTTGCTATAAATTTCAGACCGAGTCAAAACTAAACATGTTTTGGGTGGAGACCAGTGTTTTGTTTGGACGAGCATAAATGTAGCGTTTTGACAAGTGTGGCAAGTATCTATAGCCATTGTGACAAAAACAAAAGGGACAAAGTGCGTCCTATACTGGGAGCATCGCTAAAAGCCTACAGCACCTGGTGTTCCTAGGCAGTCTCCCATCCAAGTACTAACCAGGCCAGACCCAGCTTAGCTTCCGAGCTCAGACGAGATCGGGCGATCTTCGGGTAGTATGGCCGTAAGCCGAGACGCAGTCCTCAGACTTCAATTTTTAAATGTGGGAAGCTGGTTGACAGGACCTTTCTGCAATAAGCTACACGTGTGTGATACAATAATCACTACTCTTTTTCTCAGCCTATGTAACTCTTTGGACTTTTGCCCCACTGTTAGCACTGAAGTGCCTTGAGGCACATGGGTCACTGTTGGCGACACTGCAAATCTTGCTATAAATTTCAGACCGAGTCAAAACTAAACGTGTTTTGGGTGGAGACCAGCGTTTTGTTTGGACGAGCATAATGTAGCGTTTTGACAAGTGTGGCAAGTATCTATAGCCATTGTGAAAAAAACAAAAGGGAGAAAGTGCGCCCTATACTGGTAGCATCGCTAAAAGCCTACAGCACCTGGTATTCCTAGGTAGTGTCCCAACCAAGTACTAACCAGGCCGGACCCAGCTTAGCTTCCGAGATCAGACGAGATCGGGCGATCTTCGGGTAGTATGGCCGTAAGCCGAGACGCAGTCCTCAGACTTAAATTTTTAAATGTGGCAAGCTGGTTGACAGGACCTTTCTACAATGAGCTACACGCGTGTGATACAATAATCACTACTCTTTTTCTCAGCCTATGTAACTCTTTGGACTTTTGCCCCACTGTTAGCACTGAAGTGCCTTGAGGCACATGGGTCACTGTTGGCGACACTGCAAATCTTGCTATAAATTTCAGACCGAGTCAAAACTAAACATGTTTTGGGTGGAGACCAGCGTTTTGTTTGGACGAGCATAATGTAGCGTTTTGACAAGTGTGGCAAGTATCTATAGCCATTGTGACAAAAACAAAAGGGAGAAAGTGCGCCCTATACTGGGAGCATCGCTAAAAGCCTACAGCACCTGGTATTCCTAGGCAGTCTCCCATCCAAGTACTAACGAGGCCAGACCCAGCTTAGCTTCCGAGATCAGACGAGATCGGGCGATCTTCGGGTAGTATGGCCGTACGCCGAGAGGCAGTCCTCAGAATTCAATTTTTAAATGTGGCAAGCTGGTTGACAGGACCTTTCTGCAATGAGCTACACGTGTGTGATACAATAATCACTGCTCTTTTTCTCAGCCTATGTAACTCTTTGGACTTTTGCCCCACTGTTAGCACTGACGTGCCTTGAGGCACATGGGTCACTGTTGGCGACACTGCAAATCTTGCTATAAATTTCAGACCGAGTCAAAACTAAACAAACATGTTTTGGGTGGAGACCAGCGGTTTGTTTGGACGAGCATAATGTAGCGTTTTGACAAGTGTGGCAAGTATCTCTAGCCATTGTGACAAACACAAAAGGGAGAAAGTGCGCCCTATACTGGGAGCATCGCTAAAAGCCTACAGCACCTGGTATTCCTAGGCAGTCTCCCATCCAAGTACTAACCAGGCCAGACCCAGCTTAGCATCCGAGCTCAGACGAGATCGGGCGATCTTCGGGTAGTATGGCCGTAAGCCGAGACGCAGTCCTCAGACTTCAATTTTTAAATGTGGGAAGCTGGTTGACAGGACCTTTCTGCAATGAGCTACACGTGTGTGATACAATAATCACTACTCTTTTTCTCAGCCTATGTAACTCTTTGGACTTTTGCCCCACTGTTAGCACTGAAGTGCCTTGAGGCACATGGGTCACTGTTGGCGACACTGCAAATCTTGCTATAAATTTCAGACCGAGTCAAAACTAAACATGTTTTGGGTGGAGACCAGCGTTTTGTTTGGACGAGCATAATGTAGCGTTTTGACAAGTGTGGCAAGTATCTATAGCCATTGTGAGAAAAACAAAAGGGAGAAAGTGCGCCCTATACTGGGAGCATCGCTAAAAGCCTACGGCACTTGGTATTCCTAGGCAGTCTCCCAACCAAGTACTAACCAGGCCACACCCAGCTTAGCTTCCGAGATCAGACGATGTCGGGCGATCTTCAGGTAGTATGGCCGTAAGCCGAGACGCAGTCCTCAGAATTCAATTTTTAAATGTGGCAAGCTGGTTGACAGGACCTTTCTGCAATGAGCTACACGTGTGTGATACAATAATCACTGCTCTTTTTCTCAGCCTATGTAACTCTTTGGACTTTTGCCCCACTGTTAGCACTGAAGTGCCTTGAGGCAGATGGGTCACTGTTGGCGACACTGCAAATCTTGCTATAAATTTCAGACCGAGTCAAAACTAAACAAACATGTTTTGGGTGGAGACCAGCGGTTTGTTTGGACGAGCATAATGTAGCGTTTTGACAAGTGTGGCAAGTATCTATAGCCATTTTGACAAAAACAAAAGGGAGAAAGTGCTTCCTATACTGGGAGCATCGCTAAATGCCTACAGCACCTGGTATTCCTAGGCAGTCTCCCATCCAAGTACTAACCAGGCCAGACCCAGCTTAGCTTCCGAGATCAGACAAGATCGGGCGATCTTCGGGTAGTATGGCCGTAAGCCGAGAGGCAGTCCTCAGAATTCAATTTTTAAATGTGGCAAGCTGGTTGACAGGACCTTTCTGCAATGAGCTACACGTGTGTGATACAATAATCACTGCTCTTTTTCTCAGCCTATGTATCTCTTTGGACTTTTGCCCCACTGTTAGCACTGAAGTGCCTTGAGGCACATGGGTCACTGTTGGCGACACTGCAAATCTTGCTATAAATTTCAGACCGAGTCAAAACTAAACAAACATGTTTTGGGTGGAGACCAGCGGTTTGTTTGGACGAGCATAATGTAGCGTTTTGACAAGTGTGGCAAGTATCTCTAGCCATTGTGAAAAAAACAAAACGGAGAAAGTGCGCCCTATACTGGTAGCATCGCTAAAAGCCTACAGCACCTGGTATTCCTAGGCAGTCTCCCAACCAAGTACTAACCAGGCCTGACCCAACTTAGCTTCCGAGATCAGACGAGATCGGGCGATCTTCGGGTAGTATGGCCGTAAGCCGAGAGGCAGTCCTCAGAATTCAATTTTTAAATGTGGCAAGCTGGTTGACAGGACCTTTCTGCAATGAGCTACACGTGTGTGATACAATAATCACTGCTCTTTTTCTCAATCTATGTAACTCTTTGTACTTTTGCCCCACTGTTCGCACTGAAGTGCCTTGAAGCACATGGGTCACTGTTGGCGACACTGCAAATCTTGCTATAAATTTCAGACCGAGTCAAAACTAAACTTGTTTTGGGTGTAGAACAGCGTTTTGTTTGGACGAGCATAATGTAGCGTTTTGACAAGTGTGGCAAGTATCTATAGCCATTGTGACAAAAACAAAAGGGAGAAAGTGCGCCCTATACTGGGAGCATCGCTAAAAGCCTACAGCACCTGGTATTCCTAGGCAGTCTCCCATCCAAGTACTAACCAGGCCAGACCCAGCTTAGCTTCCGAGATCAGACGAGATCGGGCAATCTTCGGGTAGTATGGCCGTAAGGCGAGAGGCAATCCTCAGAATTCAATTTTTAAATGTGGCAAGCTGGTTGACAGGACCTTTCTGCAATGAGCTACACTTGTGTGATACAATAATTACTGCTCTTTTTCTCAGCCTATGTAACTCTTTGGACTTTTACTTCACTGTTAGCACTGAAGTGCCTTGAGGCACATGGGTCACTGTTGGCGACACTGCAAATCTTGCTATAAATTTCAGACCGAGTCAAAACTAAACTTGTTTTGGGTGTAGAACAGCGTTTTGTTTGGACGAGCATAATGTAGCGTTTTGACAAGTGTGGCAAGTATCTATAGCCATTGTGACAAAAACAAAAGGGAGAAAGTGCGCCCTATACTGGGAGCATCGCTAAAAGCCTACAGCACCTGGTATTCCTAGGCAGTCTCCCATCCAAGTACTAACCAGGCCAGACCCAGCTTAGCTTCCGAGCTCAGACGAGATCGGGCGATCTTCGGGTAGTATGGCCGTAAGCCGAGACGCAGTCCTCAGAATTCAATTTTTAAATGTGGCAAGCTGGTTGACAGGACCTTTCTGCAATGAGCTACACGTGTGTGATACAATAATCACTGCTCTTTTTCTCAGCCTATGTAACTCTTTGGACTTTTGCCCCACTGTTAGCACTGAAGTGCCTTGAGGCACATGGGTCACTGTTGGCGACACTGCAAATCTTGCTATAAATTTCAGACCGAGTCAAAACTAAACAAACATGTTTTGGGTGGAGACCAGCGGTTTGTTTGGACGAGCATAATGTAGCGTTTTGACAAGTGTGGCAAGTATCTATAGCCATTGTGAAAAAAACAAAAGGGAGAAAGTGTGCCCTATACTGGGAGCATCGCTAAAAGCCTACAGCACCTGGTATTCTTAGGCAGTCTCCCATCCAAGTACTAACCAGGCCAGACCCAGCTTAGCTTCCGAGATCAGACGAGATCGGGCGATCTTCGGGTAGTATGGCCGTAAGCCGAGAGGCAGTCCTCAGAATTCAATTTTTAAATGTGGCAAGCTGGTTGACAGGACCTTTCTGCAATGAGCTACATGTGTGTGATACAATAATCACTGCTCTTTTTCTCAGCCTATGTAACTCTTTGGACTTTTGCCCCATTGTTAGCACTGAAGTGCCTTGAGGCACATGGGTCACTGTTGGCGACACTGCAAATCTTGCTATAAATTTCAGACCGAGTCAAAACTAAACATGTTTTGGGTGGAGACCAGTGTTTTGTTTGGACAAGCATAAACGTAGCGTTTTGACAAGTGTGGCAAGTATCTATTGCCATTGTGACAAAAACAAAAGGGAGAAAGTGCGCCCTATACTGGGAGCATCGCTAAAAGCCTACAGCACCTGGTATCCCTAGGCAGTCTCCCATCCAAGTACTAACCAGGACAGATCCAGCTTAGCTTCCGAGATCAGACGAGATCGGGCGATCTTCGGGTAGTATGGCCGTAAGCCGAGACGCAGTCCTCAGAATTCAATTTTTAAATGTGGCAAGCTGGTTGACAGGACCTTTCTGCAATGAGCTACACGTGTGTGATACAATAATCACTACTCTTTTTCTCAGCCTATGTAACTCTTTGGACTTTTGCCCCACTGTTAGCACTGAAGTGCCTTGAGGCACATGGGTCACTGTTGGCGACACTGCAAATCTTGCTATAAATTTCAGACCGAGTCAAAACTAAACTTGTTTTGGGTGGAGACCAGCGTATTGTTTGGACGAGCATAATGTAGCATTTTGACAAGTGTGGCAAGTATCTATAGCCATTGTGACAAAAACAAAAAGGAGAAAGTGCGCCCTATACTGGGAGCATCGCTAAAAGCCTACAGCACCTTGTATTCCTAGGCAGTCTCCCATCCAAGTACTAACCAGGACAGATCCAGCTTAGCTTCCGAGATCAGACGAGATCGGGCGATCTTCGGGTAGTATGGCCGTAAGCCGAGACGCAGTCCTCAGAATTCAATTTTTAAATGTGGCAAGCTGGTTGACAGGACCTTTCTGCAATGAGCTACACGTGTGTGATACAATAATCACTGCTCTTTTTCTCAGCCTATGTATCTCTTTGGACTTTTGCCCCACTGTCAGCACTGAAGTGCCTTGAGGCACATGGGTCACTGTTGGCGACACTGCAAATCTTGCTATAAATTTCAGACCGAGTCAAAACTAAACAAACATGTTTTGGGTGGAGACCAGCGGTTTGTTTGGACGAGCATAATGTAGCGTTTTGACAAGTGTGGCAAGTATCTATAGCCATTGTGACAAAAACAAAAGGGACAAAGTGCGTCCTATACTGGGAGCATCGCTAAAAGCCTACAGCACCTGGTGTTCCTAGGCAGTCTCCCATCCAAGTACTAACCAGGCCAGACCCAGCTTAGCTTCCGAGCTCAGACGAGATCGGGCGATCTTCGGGTAGTATGGCCGTAAGCCGAGACGCAGTCCTCAGACTTCAATTTTTAAATGTGGCAAGCTGGTTGACAGGACCTTTCTGCAATGAGCTACACGTGTGTGATACAATAATCACTGCTCTTTTTCTCAATCTATGTAACTCTTTGGACTCTTGGCCCACTGTTAGCTCTGAAGTGCCTTGAGGCACATGGGTGACTGTTGGCGACACTGCAAATCTTGCTATAAATTTCAGACCGAGTCAAAACTAAACATGTTTTGGGTGGAGACCAGTGTTTTGTTTGGACGAGCATAAATGTAGCGTTTTGACAAGTGTGGCAAGTATCTATAGCCATTGTGACAAAAACAAAAGGGACAAAGTGCGTCCTATACTGGGAGCATCGCTAAAAGCCTACAGCACCTGGTGTTCCTAGGCAGTCTCCCATCCAAGTACTAACGAGGCCAGACCCAGCTTAGCTTCCGAGATCAGACGAGATCGGGCGATCTTCGGGTAGTATGGCCGTACGCCGAGAGGCAGTCCTCAGAATTCAATTTTTAAATGTGGCAAGCTGGTTGACAGGACCTTTCTGCAATGAGCTACACGTGTGAGATACAATAATCAAAGCTCTTTTTCTCAGCCTATGTATCTCTTTGGACTTTTGCCCCACTGTTAGCACTGACGTGCCTTGAGGCACATGGGTCACTGTTGGCGACACTGCAAATCTTGCTATAAATTTCAGACCGAGTCAAAACTAAACAAACATGTTTTGGGTGGAGACCAGCGGTTTGTTTGGACGAGCATAATGTAGCGTTTTGACAAGTGTGGCAAGTATCTCTAGCCATTGTGACAAACACAAAAGGGAGAAAGTGCGCCCTATACTGGGAGCATCGCTAAAAGCCTACAGCACCTGGTATTCCTAGGCAGTCTCCCATCCAAGTACTAACCAGGCCAGACCCAGCTTAGCATCCGAGCTCAGACGAGATCGGGCGATCTTCGGGTAGTATGGCCGTAAGCCGAGACGCAGTCCTCAGACTTCAATTTTTAAATGTGGGAAGCTGGTTGACAGGACCTTTCTGCAATGAGCTACACGTGTGTGATACAATAATCACTACTCTTTTTCTCAGCCTATGTAACTCTTTGGACTTTTGCCCCACTGTTAGCACTGAAGTGCCTTGAGGCACATGGGTCACTGTTGGCGACACTGCAAATCTTGCTATAAATTTCAGACCGAGTCAAAACTAAACATGTTTTGGGTGGAGACCAGCGTTTTGTTTGGACGAGCATAATGTAGCGTTTTGACAAGTGTGGCAAGTATCTATAGCCATTGTGACAAAAACAAAAGGGAGAAAGTGCGCCCTATACTGGGAACATCGCTAAAAGCCTACAGCACCTGGTATTCCTAGGCAGTCTCCCATCCAAGTACTAATCAGGCCAGACCCAGCTTAGCTTCCGAGATCAGACGAGATCGGGCGATCTTCGGGTAGTATGGCCGTAAGCCGAGAGGCAGTCCTCAGAATTCAACTTTTAAATGTGGCAAGCTGGTTGACAGGACCTTTCTGCAATGAGCTACACGTGTGTGATACAAAAATCACTGCTCTTTTTCTCAGCCTATGTAACTCTTTGGACTTTTGCCCCACTGTTAGCACTGAAGTGCCTTGAGGCACATGGGTCACTGTTGGCGACACTGCAAATCTTGCTATAAATTTCAGACCGAGTCAAAACTAAACATGTTTTGGGTGGAGACCAGCGTTTTGTTTGGACGAGCATAATGTAGCGTTTTGACAAGTGTGGCAAGTATCTATAGCCATTGTGACAAAAACAAAAGGGAGAAAGTGCGCCCTATACTGGGAGCATCGCTAAAAGCTTACAGCACCTGGTATTCCTAGGCAGTCTCCCATCCAAGTACTAACCAGGCCAGACCCAGCTTAGCTTCCGAGATCAGACGAGATCGGGCGATCTTCGGGTAGTATGGCCGTAAGCCGAGAGGCAGTCCTCAGAATTCAATTTTTAAATGTGGCAAGCTGGTTGACAGGACCTTTCTGCAATTAGCTACACGTGTGTGATACAATAATCACTGCTCTTTTTCTCAGCCTATGTAACTCTTTGGACTTTTGCCCCACTGTTAGCACTGAAGTGCCTTGAGGCACATGGGTCACTGTTGGCGACACTGCAAATCTTGCTATAAATTTCAGACTGAGTCAAAACTAAACAAACATGTTTTGGGTGGAGACCAGCGGTTTGTTTGGACGAGCATAATGTAGCGTTTTGACAAGTGTGGCAAGTATCTATAGCCATTGTGACAAAAAAAAAAAGGGGGAAAGTGCGCCCTATACTGGTAGCATCGCTAAAAGCCTACAGCACCTGGTATTCCTAGGCAGTCTCCCAACCAAGTACTAACCAGGCCAGACCCAACTTAGCTTCCGAGATCAGACGAGATCGGGCGATCTTCGGGTAGTATGGCCGTAAGCCGAGAGGCAGTCCTCAGAATTCAATTTTTAAATGTGGCAAGCTGGTTGACAGGACCTTTCTGCAATGAGCTACACGTGTGTGATACAATAATCACTGCTCTTTTTCTCAATCTATGTAACTCTTTGTACTTTTGCCCCACTGTTAGCACTGAAGTGCCTTGAGGCACATGGGTCACTGTTGGCGACACTGCAAATCTTGCTATAAATTTCAGACCGAGTCAAAACTAAACTTGTTTTGGGTGTAGAACAGCGTTTTGTTTGGACGAGCATAATGTAGCGTTTTGACAAGTGTGGCAAGTATCTATAGCCATTGTGACAAAAACAAAAGGGAGAAAGTGCGCCCTATACTGGGAGCATCGCTAAAAGCCTACAGCACCTGGTATTCCTAGGCAGTCTCCCATCCAAGTACTAACCAGGCCAGACCCAGCTTAGCTTCCGAGATCAGACGAGATCGGGCAATCTTCGGGTAGTATGGCCGTAAGCCGAGAGGCAATCCTCAGAATTCAATTTTTAAATGTGGCAAGCTGGTTGACAGGACCTTTCTGCAATGAGCTACACTTGTGTGATACAATAATTACTGCTCTTTTTCTCAGCCTATGTAACTCTTTGGACTTTTGCCCCACTGTTAGCACTGAAGTGCCTTGAGGCACATGGGTCACTGTTGGCGACACTGCAAATCTTGCTATAAATTTCAGACCGAGTCAAAACTAAACATGTTTTGGGTGGAGACCAGCGTTTTGTTTGGACGAGCATAATGTAGCGTTTTGACAAGTGTGGCAAGTATCTATAGCCATTGTGAGAAAAACAAAAGGGAGAAAGTGCGCCCTATACTGGGAGCATCGCTAAAAGCCTACGGCACTTGGTATTCCTAGGCAGTCTCCCAACCAAGTACTAACCAGGCCACACCCAGCTTAGCTTCCGAGATCAGACGAGATCGGGCGATCTTCAGGTAGTATGGCCGTAAGCCGAGACGCAGTTCTCAGAATTCAATTTTTAAATGTGGCAAGCTGGTTGACAGGACCTTTCTGCAATGAGCTACACGTGTGTGATACAATAATCACTGCTCTTTTTCTCAGCCTATGTAACTCTTTGGACTCTTGGCCCACTGTTAGCACTGAAGTGCCTTGAGGCACATGGGTGACTTTTGGCGACACTGCATATCTTGCTATAAATTTCAGACCGAGTCAAAACTAAACATGTTTTGGGTGGAGACCAATGTTTTGTTTGGACGAGCATAAACGTAGCGTTTTGACAAGTGTGGCAAGTATCTATAGCCAGTGTGACAAAAACAAAAGGGAGAAAGTGCGCCCTATACTGGGAGCATCGCTAAAAGCCTACAGCACCTGGTATTCCTAGGCAGTCTCCCATCCAAGTACTAACCAGGCCAGACCCAGCTTAGCTTCCGAGATCAGACGAGATCGGGCGATCCTCGGGTAGTACGGCCGTAAGCCGAGAGGCAATCCTCAGAATTCAAATTTTAAATGTGGCAAGCTGGTTGACAGGACCTTTCTGCAATGAGCTACACGTGTGTGATACAATAATCACTGCTCTTTTTCTCAGCCTATGTAACTCTTTGGACTTTTGCCCCACTGTTAGCACTGAAGTGCCTTGAGGCACATGGGTCACTGTTGGCGACACTGCAAATCTTGCTATAAATTTCAGACCGAGTCAAAACTAAACAAACATGTTTTGGGTGGAGACCAGCGGTTTGTTTGGACGAGCATAATGTAGCGTTTTGACAAGTGTGGCAAGTATCTATAGCCATTTTGACAAAAACAAAAGGGAGAAAGTGCTTCCTATACTGGGAGCATCGCTAAATGCCTACAGCACCTGGTATTCCTAGGCAGTCTACCATCCAAGTACTAACCAGGCCAGACCCAGCTTAGCTTCCGAGATCAGACAAGATCGGGCGATCTTCGGGTAGTATGGCCGTAAGCCGAGAGGCAGTCCTCAGAATTCAATTTTTAAATGTGGCAAGCTGGTTGACAGGACCTTTCTGCAATGAGCTACACGTGTGTGATACAATAATCACTGCTCTTTTTCTCAGCCTATGTATCTCTTTGGACTTTTGCCCCACTGTTAGCACTGAAGTGCCTTGAGGCACATGGGTCACTGTTGGCGACACTGCAAATCTTGCTATAAATTTCAGACCGAGTCAAAACTAAACAAACATGTTTTGGGTGGAGACCAGCGGTTTGTTTGGACGAGCATAATGTAGCGTTTTGACAAGTGTGGCAAGTATCTATAGCCATTTTGACAAAAACAAAAGGGAGAAAGTGCTTCCTATACTGGGAGCATCGCTAAATGCCTACAGCACCTGGTATTCCTAGGCAGTCTCCCAACCAAGTACTAACCAGGCCTGACCCAACTTAGCTTCCGAGATCAGACGAGATCGGGCGATCTTCGGGTAGTATGGCCGTAAGCCGAGAGGCAGTCCTCAGAATTCAATTTTTAAATGTGGCAAGCTGGTTGACAGGACCTTTCTGCAATGAGCTACACGTGTGTGATACAATAATCACTGCTCTTTTTCTCAATCTATGTAACTCTTTGTACTTTTGCCCCACTGTTAGCACTGAAGTGCCTTGAGGCACATGGGTCACTGTTGGCGACACTGCAAATCTTGCTATAAATTTCAGACCGAGTCAAAACTAAACTTGTTTTGGGTGTAGAACAGCGTTTTGTTTGGACGAGCATAATGTAGCGTTTTGACAAGTGTGGCAAGTATCTATAGCCATTGTGACAAAAACAAAAGGGAGAAAGTGCGCCCTATACTGGGAGCATCGCTAAAAGCCTACAGCACCTGGTATTCCTAGGCAGTCTCCCATCCAAGTACTAACCAGGCCAGACCCAGCTTAGCTTCCGAGATCAGACGAGATCGGGCAATCTTCGGGTAGTATGGCCGTAAGCCGAGAGGCAATCCTCAGAATTCAATTTTTAAATGTGGCAAGCTGGTTGACAGGACCTTTCTGCAATGAGCTACACTTGTGTGATACAATAATTACTGCTCTTTTTCTCAGCCTATGTAACTCTTTGGACTTTTGCCCCACTGTTAGCACTGAAGTGCCTTGAGGCACATGGGTCACTGTTGGCGACACTGCAAATCTTGCTATAAATTTCAGACCGAGTCAAAACTAAACATGTTTTGGGTGGAGACCAGCGTTTTGTTTGGACGAGCATAATGTAGCGTTTTGACAAGTGTGGCAAGTATCTATAGCCATTGTGAGAAAAACAAAAGGGAGAAAGTGCGCCCTATACTGGGAGCATCGCTAAAAGCCTACGGCACTTGGTATTCCTAGGCAGTCTCCCAACCAAGTACTAACCAGGCCACACCCAGCTTAGCTTCCGAGATCAGACGAGATCGGGCGATCTTCAGGTAGTATGGCCGTAAGCCGAGACGCAGTTCTCAGAATTCAATTTTTAAATGTGGCAAGCTGGTTGACAGGACCTTTCTGCAATGAGCTACACGTGTGTGATACAATAATCACTGCTCTTTTTCTCAGCCTATGTAACTCTTTGGACTCTTGGCCCACTGTTAGCACTGAAGTGCCTTGAGGCACATGGGTGACTTTTGGCGACACTGCATATCTTGCTATAAATTTCAGACCGAGTCAAAACTAAACATGTTTTGGGTGGAGACCAATGTTTTGTTTGGACGAGCATAAACGTAGCGTTTTGACAAGTGTGGCAAGTATCTATAGCCAGTGTGACAAAAACAAAAGGGAGAAAGTGCGCCCTATACTGGGAGCATCGCTAAAAGCCTACAGCACCTGGTATTCCTAGGCAGTCTCCCATCCAAGTACTAACCAGGCCAGACCCAGCTTAGCTTCCGAGATCAGACGAGATCGGGCGATCCTCGGGTAGTACGGCCGTAAGCCGAGAGGCAATCCTCAGAATTCAAATTTTAAATGTGGCAAGCTGGTTGACAGGACCTTTCTGCAATGAGCTACACGTGTGTGATACAATAATCACTGCTCTTTTTCTCAGCCTATGTAACTCTTTGGACTTTTGCCCCACTGTTAGCACTGAAGTGCCTTGAGGCACATGGGTCACTGTTGGCGACACTGCAAATCTTGCTATAAATTTCAGACCGAGTCAAAACTAAACAAACATGTTTTGGGTGGAGACCAGCGGTTTGTTTGGACGAGCATAATGTAGCGTTTTGACAAGTGTGGCAAGTATCTATAGCCATTTTGACAAAAACAAAAGGGAGAAAGTGCTTCCTATACTGGGAGCATCGCTAAATGCCTACAGCACCTGGTATTCCTAGGCAGTCTACCATCCAAGTACTAACCAGGCCAGACCCAGCTTAGCTTCCGAGATCAGACAAGATCGGGCGATCTTCGGGTAGTATGGCCGTAAGCCGAGAGGCAGTCCTCAGAATTCAATTTTTAAATGTGGCAAGCTGGTTGACAGGACCTTTCTGCAATGAGCTACACGTGTGTGATACAATAATCACTGCTCTTTTTCTCAGCCTATGTATCTCTTTGGACTTTTGCCCCACTGTTAGCACTGAAGTGCCTTGAGGCACATGGGTCACTGTTGGCGACACTGCAAATCTTGCTATAAATTTCAGACCGAGTCAAAACTAAACAAACATGTTTTGGGTGGAGACCAGCGGTTTGTTTGGACGAGCATAATGTAGCGTTTTGACAAGTGTGGCAAGTATCTATAGCCATTTTGACAAAAACAAAAGGGAGAAAGTGCTTCCTATACTGGGAGCATCGCTAAATGCCTACAGCACCTGGTATTCCTAGGCAGTCTCCCAACCAAGTACTAACCAGGCCTGACCCAACTTAGCTTCCGAGATCAGACGAGATCGGGCGATCTTCGGGTAGTATGGCCGTAAGCCGAGAGGCAGTCCTCAGAATTCAATTTTTAAATGTGGCAAGCTGGTTGACAGGACCTTTCTGCAATGAGCTACACGTGTGTGATACAATAATCACTGCTCTTTTTCTCAATCTATGTAACTCTTTGTACTTTTGCCCCACTGTTAGCACTGAAGTGCCTTGAGGCACATGGGTCACTGTTGGCGACACTGCAAATCTTGCTATAAATTTCAGACCGAGTCAAAACTAAACTTGTTTTGGGTGTAGAACAGCGTTTTGTTTGGACGAGCATAATGTAGCGTTTTGACAAGTGTGGCAAGTATCTATAGCCATTGTGACAAAAACAAAAGGGAGAAAGTGCGCCCTATACTGGGAGCATCGCTAAAAGCCTACAGCACCTGGTATTCCTAGGCAGTCTCCCATCCAAGTACTAACCAGGCCAGACCCAGCTTAGCTTCCGAGATCAGACGAGATCGGGCAATCTTCGGGTAGTATGGCCGTAAGCCGAGAGGCAATCCTCAGAATTCAATTTTTAAATGTGGCAAGCTGGTTGACAGGACCTTTCTGCAATGAGCTACACTTGTGTGATACAATAATTACTGCTCTTTTTCTCAGCCTATGTAACTCTTTGGACTTTTGCCCCACTGTTAGCACTGAAGTGCCTTGAGGCACATGGGTCACTGTTGGCGACACTGCAAATCTTGCTATAAATTTCAGACCGAGTCAAAACTAAACATGTTTTGGGTGGAGACCAGCGTTTTGTTTGGACGAGCATAATGTAGCGTTTTGACAAGTGTGGCAAGTATCTATAGCCATTGTGAGAAAAACAAAAGGGAGAAAGTGCGCCCTATACTGGGAGCATCGCTAAAAGCCTACGGCACTTGGTATTCCTAGGCAGTCTCCCAACCAAGTACTAACCAGGCCACACCCAGCTTAGCTTCCGAGATCAGACGAGATCGGGCGATCTTCAGGTAGTATGGCCGTAAGCCGAGACGCAGTTCTCAGAATTCAATTTTTAAATGTGGCAAGCTGGTTGACAGGACCTTTCTGCAATGAGCTACACGTGTGTGATACAATAATCACTGCTCTTTTTCTCAGCCTATGTAACTCTTTGGACTCTTGGCCCACTGTTAGCACTGAAGTGCCTTGAGGCACATGGGTGACTTTTGGCGACACTGCATATCTTGCTATAAATTTCAGACCGAGTCAAAACTAAACATGTTTTGGGTGGAGACCAGTGTTTTGTTTGGACGAGCATAAACGTAGCGTTTTGACAAGTGTGGCAAGTATCTATAGCCATTGTGACAAAAACAAAAGGGAGAAAGTGCGCCCTATACTGGGAGCATCGCTAAAAGCCTACAGCACCTGGTATTCCTAGGCAGTCTCCCATCCAAGTACTAACCAGGCCAGACCCAGCTTAGCTCCCGAGCTCAGACGAGATCGGGCGATCTTCGGGTAGTATGGCCGTAAGCCGAGACGCAGTCCTCAGAATTCAATTTTTAAATGTGGCAAGCTGGTTGACAGGACCTTTCTGCAATGAGCTACACGTGTGTGATACAATAATCACTGCTCTTTTTCTCAGCCTATGTAACTCTTTGGACTTTTGCCCCGCTGTTAGCACTGAAGTGCCTTGAGGCACATGGGTCACTGTTGGCGACACTGCAAATCTTGCTATAAATTTCAGACCGAGTCAAAACTAAACAAACATGTTTTGGGTGGAGACCAGCGGTTTGTTTGGACGAGCATAATGTAGCGTTTTGACAAGTGTGGCAAGTATCTATAGCCATTGTGAAAAAAACAAAAGGGAGAAAGTGTGCCCTATACTGGGAGCATCGCTAAAAGCCTACAGCACCTGGTATTCTTAGGCAGTCTCCCATCCAAGTACTAACCAGGCCAGACCCAGCTTAGCTTCCGAGATCAGACGAGATCGGGCGATCTTCGGGTAGTATGGCCGTAAGCCGAGAGGCAGTCCTCAGAATTCAATTTTTAAATGTGGCAAGCTGGTTGACAGGACCTTTCTGCAATGAGCTACACGTGTGTGATACAATAATCACTGCTCTTTTTCTCAGCCTATGTAACTCTTTGGACTTTTGCCCCATTGTTAGCACTGAAGTGCCTTGAGGCACATGGGTCACTGTTGGCGACACTGCAAATCTTGCTATAAATTTCAGACCGAGTCAAAACTAAACATGTTTTGGGTGGAGACCAGTGTTTTGTTTGGACAAGCATAAACGTAGCGTTTTGACAAGTGTGGCAAGTATCTATAGCCATTGTGACAAAAACAAAAGGGAGAAAGTGCGCCCTATACTGGGAGCATCGCTAAAAGCCTACAGCACCTGGTATCCCTAGGCAGTCTCCCATCCAAGTACTAACCAGGCCAGACCCAGCTTAGCTTCCGAGCTCAGACGAGATCGGGCGATCTTCGGGTAGTCTGGCCGTAAGCCGAGACGCAGTCCTCAGACTTCAATTTTTAAATGTGGCAAGCTGGTTGACAGGACCTTTCTACAATGAGCTACACGCGTGTGATACAATAATCACTACTCTTTTTCTCAGCCTATGTAACTCTTTGGACTTTTGCCCCACTGTTAGCACTGAAGTGCCTTGAGGCACATGGGTCACTGTTGGCGACACTGCAAATCTTGCTATAAATTTCAGACCGAGTCAAAACTAAACTTGTTTTGGTTGGAGACCAGCGTATTGTTTGGACGAGCATAATGTAGCATTTTGACAAGTGTGGCAAGTATCTATAGCCATTGTGACAAAAACAAAAGGGAGAAAGTGCGCCCTATACTGGGAGCATCGCTAAAAGCCTACAGCACCTTGTATTCCTAGGCAGTCTCCCATCCAAGTACTAACCAGGACAGATCCAGCTTAGCTTCCGAGATCAGACGAGATCGGGCGATCTTCGGGTAGTATGGCCGTAAGCCGAGACGCAGTCCTCAGAATTCAATTTTTAAATGTGGCAAGCTGGTTGACAGGACCTTTCTGCAATGAGCTACACGTGTGTGATACAATAATCACTGCTCTTTTTCTCAGCCTATGTATCTCTTTGGACTTTTGCCCCACTGTTAGCACTGAAGTGCCTTGAGGCACATGGGTCACTGTTGGCGACACTGCAAATCTTGCTATAAATTTCAGACCGAGTCAAAACTAAACTTGTTTTGGGTGTAGAACAGCGTTTTGTTTGGACGAGCATAATGTAGCGTTTTGACAAGTGTGGCAAGTATCTATAGCCATTGTGACAAAAACAAAAGGGAGAAAGTGCGCCCTATACTGGGAGCATCGCTAAAAGCCTACAGCACCTGGTATTCCTAGGCAGTCTCCCATCCAAGTACTAACCAGGCCAGACCCAGCTTAGCTTCCGAGATCAGACGAGATCGGGCAATCTTCGGGTAGTATGGCCGTAAGCCGAGAGGCAATCCTCAGAATTCAATTTTTAAATGTGGCAAGCTGGTTGACAGGACCTTTCTGCAATGAGCTACACTTGTGTGATACAATAATTACTGCTCTTTTTCTCAGCCTATGTAACTCTTTGGACTTTTGCCCCACTGTTAGCACTGAAGTGCCTTGAGGCACATGGGTCACTGTTGGCGACACTGCAAATCTTGCTATAAATTTCAGACCGAGTCAAAACTAAACATGTTTTGGGTGGAGACCAGCGTTTTGTTTGGACGAGCATAATGTAGCGTTTTGACAAGTGTGGCAAGTATCTATAGCCATTGTGAGAAAAACAAAAGGGAGAAAGTGCGCCCTATACTGGGAGCATCGCTAAAAGCCTACGGCACTTGGTATTCCTAGGCAGTCTCCCAACCAAGTACTAACCAGGCCACACCCAGCTTAGCTTCCGAGATCAGACGAGATCAGGCGATCTTCAGGTAGTATGGCCGTAAGCCGAGACGCAGTTCTCAGAATTCAATTTTTAAATGTGGCAAGCTGGTTGACAGGACCTTTCTGCAATGAGCTACACGTGTGTGATACAATAATCACTGCTCTTTTTCTCAGCCTATGTAACTCTTTGGACTCTTGGCCCACTGTTAGCACTGAAGTGCCTTGAGGCACATGGGTGACTTTTGGCGACACTGCATATCTTGCTATAAATTTCAGACCGAGTCAAAACTAAACATGTGGAGACCAGTGTTTTGTTTGGACGAGCATAAACGTAGCGTTTTGACAAGTGTGGCAAGTATCTATAGCCATTGTGACAAAAACAAAAGGGAGAAAGTGCGCCCTATACTGGGAGCATCGCTAAAAGCCTACAGCACCTGGTATTCCTAGGCAGTCTCCCATCCAAGTACTAACCAGGCCAGACCCAGCTTAGCTTCCGAGCTCAGACGAGATCGGGCGATCTTCGGGTAGTATGGCCGTAAGCCGAGACGCAGTCCTCAGAATTCAATTTTTAAATGTGGCAAGCTGGTTGACAGGACCTTTCTGCAATGAGCTACACGTGTGTGATACAATAATCACTGCTCTTTTTCTCAGCCTATGTAACTCTTTGGACTTTTGCCCCACTGTTAGCACTGAAGTGCCTTGAGGCACATGGGTCACTGTTGGCGACACTGCAAATCTTGCTATAAATTTCAGACCGAGTCAAAACTAAACAAACATGTTTTGGGTGGAGACCAGCGGTTTGTTTGGACGAGCATAATGTAGCGTTTTGACAAGTGTGGCAAGTATCTATAGCCATTGTGAAAAAAACAAAAGGGAGAAAGTGTGCCCTATACTGGGAGCATCGCTAAAAGCCTACAGCACCTGGTATTCTTAGGCAGTCTCCCATCCAAGTACTAACCAGGCCAGACCCAGCTTAGCTTCCGAGATCAGACGAGATCGGGCGATCTTCGGGTAGTATGGCCGTAAGCCGAGAGGCAGTCCTCAGAATTCAATTTTTAAATGTGGCAAGCTGGTTGACAGGACCTTTCTGCAATGAGCTACACGTGTGTGATACAATAATCACTGCTCTTTTTCTCAGCCTATGTAACTCTTTGGACTTTTGCCCCATTGTTAGCACTGAAGTGCCTTGAGGCACATGGGTCACTGTTGGCGACACTGCAAATCTTGCTATAAATTTCAGACCGAGTCAAAACTAAACATGTTTTGGGTGGAGACCAGTGTTTTGTTTGGACAAGCATAAACGTAGCGTTTTGACAAGTGTGGCAAGTATCTATAGCCATTGTGACAAAAACAAAAGGGAGAAAGTGCGCCCTATACTGGGAGCATCGCTAAAAGCCTACAGCACCTGGTATCCCTAGGCAGTCTCCCATCCAAGTACTAACCAGGCCAGACCCAGCTTAGCTTCCGAGCTCAGACGAGATCGGGCGATCTTCGGGTAGTCTGGCCGTAAGCCGAGACGCAGTCCTCAGACTTCAATTTTTAAATGTGGCAAGCTGGTTGACAGGACCTTTCTACAATGAGCTACACGCGTGTGATACAATAATCACTACTCTTTTTCTCAGCCTATGTAACTCTTTGGACTTTTGCCCCACTGTTAGCACTGAAGTGCCTTGAGGCACATGGGTCACTGTTGGCGACACTGCAAATCTTGCTATAAATTTCAGACCGAGTCAAAACTAAACTTGTTTTGGTTGGAGACCAGCGTATTGTTTGGACGAGCATAATGTAGCATTTTGACAAGTGTGGCAAGTATCTATAGCCATTGTGACAAAAACAAAAGGGAGAAAGTGCGCCCTATACTGGGAGCATCGCTAAAAGCCTACAGCACCTTGTATTCCTAGGCAGTCTCCCATCCAAGTACTAACCAGGACAGATCCAGCTTAGCTTCCGAGATCAGACGAGATCGGGCGATCTTCGGGTAGTATGGCCGTAAGCCGAGACGCAGTCCTCAGAATTCAATTTTTAAATGTGGCAAGCTGGTTGACAGGACCTTTCTGCAATGAGCTACACGTGTGTGATACAATAATCACTGCTCTTTTTCTCAGCCTATGTATCTCTTTGGACTTTTGCCCCACTGTTAGCACTGAAGTGCCTTGAGGCACATGGGTCACTGTTGGCGACACTGCAAATCTTGCTATAAATTTCAGACCGAGTCAAAACTAAACAAACATATTTTGGGTGGAGACCAGCGGTTTGTTTGGACGAGCATAATGTAGCGTTTTGACAAGTGTGGCAAGTATCTCTAGCCATTGTGAAAAAAACCAAAGGGAGAAAGTGCGCCCTATACTGGGAGCATCGCTAAAAGCCTACAGCACTTGGTATTCCTAAGCAGTCTCCCAACCAAGTACTAACCAGGCCAGACCCAGCTTAGCTTCCGAGATCAGACGAGATCGGGCGATCTTCGGGTAGTATGACCGTAAGCCGAGACGCAGTCCTCAGAATTCAATTTTTAAATGTGGCAAGCTGGTTGACAGGACCTTTCTGCAATGAGCTACACGTGTGTGATACAATAATCACTGCTCTTTTTCTCAATCTATGTAACTCTTTGGACTCTTGGCCCACTGTTAGCACTGAAGTGCCTTGAGGCACATGGGTGACTGTTGGCGACACTGCAAATCTTGCTATAAATTTCAGACCGAGTCAAAACTAAACGTGTTTTGGGTGGAGACCAGCGTTTTGTTTGGACGAGCATAATGTAGCGTTTTGACAAGTGTGGCAAGTATCTATAGCCATTGTGAAAAAACAAAAGGGAGAAAGTGCGCCCTATACTGGGAGCATCGCTAAAAGCCTACAGCACCTGGTATTCCTAGGCAGTCTCCCAACCAAGTACTAACCAGGCCGGACCCAGCTTAGCTTCCGAGATCAGACGAGATCGGGCAATCTTCGGGTAGTATGGCCGTAAGCCGAGACGCAGTCCTCAGACTTCAATTTTTAAATGTGGCAAGCTGGTTGACAGGACCTTTCTACAATGAGCTACACGCGTGTGATACAATAATCACTACTCTTTTTCTCATCCTATGTAACTCTTTGGACTTTTGCCCCACTGTTAGCACTGAAGTGCCTTGAGGCACATGGGTCACTGTTGGCGACACTGCAAATCTTGCTATAAATTTCAGACCGAGTCAAAACTAAACATGTTTTGGGTGGAGACCAGCGTTTTGTTTGGACGAGCATAATGTAGCGTTTTGACAAGTGTGGCAAGTATCTATAGCCATTGTGACAAAAACAAAAGGGAGAAAGTGCGCCCTATACTGGGAGCATCGCTAAAAGCCTACAGCACCTGGTATTCCTAGGCAGTCTCCCATCCAAGTACTAACCAGGCCAGACCCAGCTTAGCTTCCGAGATCAGACGAGATCGGGCGATCTTCGGGTAGTATGGCCGTAAGCCGAGAGGCAGTCCTCAGAATTCAATTTTTAAATGTGGCAAGCTGGTTGACAGGACCTTTCTGCAATGAGCTACACGTGTGTGATACAATAATCACTGCTCTTTTTCTCAGCCTATGTAACTCTTTGGACTTTTGCCCCACTGTTAGCACTGACGTGCCTTGAGGCACATGGGTCACTGTTGGCGACACTGCAAATCTTGCTATAAATTTCAGACCGAGTCAAAACTAAACAAACATGTTTTGGGTGGAGACCAGCGGTTTGTTTTTGGACGAGCATAATGTAGCGTTTTGACAAGTGTGGCAAGTATCTCTAGCCATTGTGAAAAAAACAAAAGGGAGAAAGTGCGCCCTATACTGGGAGCATCGCTAAAAGCCTACAGCACTTGGTATTCCTAGGCAGTCTCCCAACCAAGTACTAACCAGGCCAGACCCAGCTTAGCTTCCGAGATCAGACGAGATCGGGCGATCTTCGGGTAGTATGGCCGTAAGCCGAGACGCAGTCCTCAGAATTCAATTTTTAAATGTGAGCAAGCTGGTTGACAGGACCTTTCTGCAATGAGCTACACCTGTGTGATACAATAATCACTGCTCTTTTTCTCAATCTATGTAACTCTTTGGACTCTTGGCCCACTGTTAGCACTGAAGTGCCTTGAGGCACATGGGTGACTGTTGGCGACACTGCAAATCTTGCTATAAATTTCAGACCGAGTCAAAACTAAACATGTTTTGGGTGGAGACCAGTGTTTTGTTTGGACGAGCATAAACGTAGCGTTTTGACAAGTGTGGCAAGTATCTATAGCAATTGTGACAAAAACAAAAGGGAGAAAGTGCGCCCTATACTGGGAGCATCGCTAAAAGCCTACAGCACCTGGTATTCCTAGGCAGTCTCCCATCCAAGTACTAACCAGGCCGGACCCAGCTTAGCTTCCGAGCTCAGACGAGATCGGGCGATCTTCGGGTAGTATGGCCGTAAGCTGAGACGCAGTCCTCAGACTTCAATTTCAAATGTGGGAAGCTGGTTGACAGACCTTTCTGCAATGAGCTACACGGTGTGTGATACAATAATCACTACTCTTTTTCTCAGCCTATGTAACTCTTTGGACTTTTGCCCACTGTTAGCACTGAAGTGCCTTGAGGCACATGGGTCACTGTTGGCGACACTGCAAATCTTGCTATAAATTTCAGACCGAGTCAAAACTAAACATGTTTTGGGTGGAGACCAGCGTTTTGTTTGGACGAGCATAATGTAGCGTTTTGACAAGTGTGGCAAGTATCTATAGCCATTGTGACAAAAACAAAAGGGAGAAAGTGCGCCCTATACTGGGAGCATCGCTAAAAGCCTACAGCACCTGGTATTCCTAGGCAGTCTCCCAGCCAAGTACTAACCAGGCCAGACCCAGCATAGCTTCCGAGCTCAGACGAGATCGGGCGATCTTCGGGTAGTATGGCCGTAAGCCGAGACGCAGTCCTCAGACTTCAATTTTTAAATGTGGGAAGCTGGTTGACAGGACCTTTCTGCAATGAGCTACCGTGTGTGATACAATAATCACTACTCTTTTTCTCAGCCTATGTAGCTCTTTGGACTTTTGCCCCACTGTTAGCACTGAAGTGCCTTGAGGCACATGGGTCACTGTTGGCGACACTGCAAATCTTGCTATAAATTTCAGACCGAGTCAAAACTAAACATGTTTTGGGTGGAGACCAGCGTTTTGTTTGGACGAGCATAAAGTAGCGTTTTGACAAGTGTGGCAAGTATCTATAGCCATTGTGACAAAAACAAAAGGGGAGAAAGTGCGCCCTATACTGGGAGCATCGCTAAAAGCTTACAGTACCTGGTATTCCTAGGCAGTCTCCCATCCAAGTACTAACCAGGCCAGACCCAGCTTAGCTTCCGAGATCAGACGAGATCGGGCGATCTTCGGGTAGTATGGCCGTAAGGCGAGAGGCAGTCCTCAGAATTCAATTTTTAAATGTGGCAAGCTGGTTGACAGGACCTTTGTGCAATTAGCTACACGTGTGTGATACAATAATAACAGCTCTTTTTCTCAGCCTATGTAACTCTTTGGACTTTTGCCCCACTGTTAGCACTGAAGTGCCTTGAGGCACATGGGTCACTGTTGGCGACACTGCAAATCTTGCTATAAATTTTCAGACCGAGTCAAAACTAAACATGTTTTGGGTGGAGACCAGCGTTTGTTTGGACGAGCATAATGTAGCGTTTTGACAAGTGTGGCAGGTATCTATAGCCATTGTGACAAAAACAAAAGGGAGAAAGTGCGCCCTATACTGGGAGCATCGCTAAAAGCTTACAGTACCTGGTATTCCTAGGCAGTCTCCCATCCAAGTACTAACCAGGCCAGACCCAGCTTAGCTTCCGAGATCAGACGAGATCGGGCTATCTTCGGGTAGTATGGCCATAAGTCGAGAGGCAATCCTCAGAATTCAATTTTTAAATGTGGCAAGCTGGTTGACAGGACCTTTGTGCAATTAGCTTACACGTGTGTGATACAATAATCACTGCTCTTTTTCTCAGCCTATGTAACTCTTTGGACTTTTGCCCCCCTGTTAGCACTGAAGTGCCTTGAGGCAGATGGGTCACTGTTGGCGACACTGCAAATCTTGCTATAAATTTCAGACCGAGTCAAAACTAAACAAACATGTTTTGGGTGGAGACCAGCGGTTTGTTTGGACGAGCATAATGTAGCGTTTTGACATGTGTGGCAAGTATCTATAGCCATTTTGACAAAAACAAAAGGGAGAAAGTGCGCCCTATACTGGGAGCATCGCTAATGCCTACAGCACCTGGTATTCCTAGGCAGTCTCCCATCCAAGTACTAACCAGGTCAGACCCAGCTTAGCTTCCGAGATCAGACAAGATCGGGCGACCTTCGGGTAGTATGGCCGTAAGCCGAGAGGCAGTCCTCAGAATTCAATTTTTAAATGTGGCAAGCTGGTTGACAGGACCTTTCTGCAATGAGCTACACGTGTGTGATACAATAATCACTGCTCTTTTTCTCAATCTATGTAACTCTTTGGACTTTTGCCCCACTGTTAGCACTGAAGTGCCTTGAGGCACATGGGTCACTGTTGGCGACACTGCAAATCTTGCTATAAATTTCAGACCGAGTCAAAACTAAACTTGTTTTGGGTGTAGAACAGCGTTTTGTTTGGACGAGCATAATGTAGCGTTTTGATAAGTGTGGCAAGTATCTATAGCCATTGTGACAAAAACAAAAGGGAGAAAGTGCACCCTATACTGGGAGCATCGCTAAAAGCCTACAGCACCTGGTATTCCTAGGCAGTCTCCCATCCAAGTACTAACCAGGCCAGACCCAGCTTAGCTTCCGAGATCAGACGAGATCGGGCGATCCTCGGGTAGTATGGCCGTAAGCCGAGAGGCAGTCCTCAGAATTCAATTTTTAAATGTGGCAAGCTGGTTGACAGGACCTTTCTGCAATGAGCTACACGTGTGTGATACAATAATCACTGCTCTTTTTCTCAATCTATGTAACTCTTTGTACTTTTGCCCCACTGTTAGCACTGAAGTGCCTTGAGGCACATGGGTCACTGTTGGCGACACTGCAAATCTTGCTATAAATTTCAGACCGAGTCAAAATTAAACTTGTTTTGGGTGTAGAACAGCGTTTTGTTTGGACGAGCATAATGTAGCGTTTTGACAAGTGTGGCAAGTATCTATAGCCATTGTGACAAAAACAAAAGGGAGAAAGTGCGCCCTATACTGGGAGCATCGCTAAAAGCCTACAGCACCTGGTATTCCTAGGCAGTCTCCCATCCAAGTACTAACCAGGCCAGACCCAGCTTAGCTTCCAAGATCAGACGAGATCGGGCAATCTTCGGGTAGTATGGCCGTAAGCCGAGAGGCAATCCTCAGAATTCAATTTTTAAATGTGGCAAGCTGGTTGACAGGACCTTTCTGCAATGAGCTACACTTGTGTGATACAATAATTACTGCTCTTTTTCTCAGCCTATGTAACTCTTTGGACTTTTGCCCCACTGTTAGCACTGAAGTGCCTTGAGGCACATGGGTCACTGTTGGCGACACTGCAAATCTTGCTATAAATTTCAGACCGAGTCAAAACTAAACATGTTTTGGGTGGAGACCAGCATTTTGTTTGGACGAGCATAATGTAGCGTTTTGACAAGTGTGGCAAGTATCTATAGCCATTGTGAGAAAAACAAAAGGGAGAAAGTGCGCCCTATACTGGGAGCATCGCTAAAAGCCTACGGCACTTGGTATTCCTAGGCAGTCTCCCAACCAAGTACTAAACAGGCCACACCCAGCTTAGCTTCCGAGGTCAGACGAGATCGGGCGATCTTCAGGTAGTATGGCCGTAAGCCGAGACGCAGTCCTCAGAATTCAATTTTTAAATGTGGCAAGCTGGTTGACAGGACCTTTCTGCAATGAGCTACACGTGTGAGATACAATAATCACTGCTCTTTTTCTCAGCCTATGTAACTCTTTGGACTCTTGGCCCACTGTTAGCACTGAAGTGCCTTGAGGCACATGGGTGACTTTTGGCGACACTGCATATCTTGCTATAAATTTCAGACCGAGTCAAAACTAAACATGTTTTGGGTGGAGACCAGTGTTTTGTTTGGACGAGCATAAACGTAGCGTTTTGACAAGTGTGGCAAGTATCTATAGCCATTGTGAGAAAAACAAAAGGGAGAAAGTGCGCCCTATACTGGGAGCATCGCTAAAAGCCTACAGCACCTGGTATTCCTAGGCAGTCTGCCATCCAAGTACTAACCAGGCCAGACCCAGCTTAGCTTCCGAGCTCAGACGAGATCGGGCGATCTTTGGGTAGTATGGCCGTAAGCCGAGACGCAGTCCTCAGAATTCAATTTTTAAATGTGGCAAGCTGGTTGACAGGACCTTTCTGCAATGAGCTACACGTGTGTGATACAATAATCACTGCTCTTTTTCTCAGCCTATGTAACTCTTTGGACTTTTGCCCCACTGTTAGCACTGAAGTGCCTTGAGGCACATGGGTCACTGTTGGCGACACTGCAAATCTTGCTATAAATTTCAGACCGAGTCAAAACTAAACAAACATGTTTTGGGTGGAGACCAGCGGTTTGTTTGGACGAGCATAATGTAGCGTTTTGACAAGTGTGGCAAGTATCTATAGCCATTGTGAAAAAAACAAAAGGGAGAAAGTGTGCCCTATACTGGGAGCATCGCTAAAAGCCTACAGCACCTGGTATTCTTAGGCAGTCTCCCATCCAAGTACTAACCAGGTCAGACCCAGCTTAGCTTCCGAGATCAGACGAGATCGGGCGATCTTCGGGTAGTATGGCCGTAAGCCGAGAGGCAGTCCTCAGAATTCAATTTTTAAATGTGGCAAGCTGGTTGACAGGACCTTTCTGCAATGAGCTACACGTGTGTGATACAATAATCACTGCTCTTTTTCTCAGCCTATGTAACTCTTTGGACTTTTGCCCCATTGTTAGCACTGAAGTGCCTTGAGGCACATGGGTCACTGTTGGCGACACTGCAAATCTTGCTATAAATTTCAGACCGAGTCAAAACTAAACATGTTTTGGGTGGAGACCAGTGTTTTGTTTGGACAAGCATAAACGTAGCGTTTTGACAAGTGTGGCAAGTATCTATTGCCATTGTGACAAAAACAAAAGGGAGAAAGTGCGCCCTATACTGGGAGCATCGCTAAAAGCCTACAGCACCTGGTATCCCTAGGCAGTCTCCCATCCAAGTACTAACCAGGCCAGACCCAGCTTAGCTTCCGAGCTCAGACGAGATCGGGCGATCTTTGGGTAGTATGGCCGTAAGCCGAGACGCAGTCCTCAGAATTCAATTTTTAAATGTGGCAAGCTGGTTGACAGGACCTTTCTGCAATGAGCTACACGTGTGTGATACAATAATCACTGCTCTTTTTCTCAGCCTATGTAACTCTTTGGACTTTTGCCCCACTGTTAGCACTGAAGTGCCTTGAGGCACATGGGTCACTGTTGGCGACACTGCAAATCTTGCTATAAATTTCAGACCGAGTCAAAACTAAACTTGTTTTGGGTGGAGACCAGCGTATTGTTTGGACGAGCATAATGTAGCATTTTGACAAGTGTGGCAAGTATCTATAGCCATTGTGACAAAAACAAAAGGGAGAAAGTGCGCCCTATACTGGGAGCATCGCTAAAAGCCTACAGCACCTTGTATTCCTAGGCAGTCTCCCATCCAAGTACTAACCAGGACAGATCCAGCTTAGCTTCCGAGATCAGACGAGATCGGGCGATCTTCGGGTAGTATGGCCGTAAGCCGAGACGCAGTCCTCAGAATTCAATTTTTAAATGTGGCAAGCTGGTTGACAGGACCTTTCTGCAATGAGCTACACGTGTGTGATACAATAATCACTGCTCTTTTTCTCAGCCTATGTATCTCTTTGGACTTTTGCCCACTGTTAGCACTGAAGTGCCTTGAGGCACATGGGTCACTGTTGGCGACACTGCAAATCTTGCTATAAATTTCAGACCGAGTCAAAACTAAACAAACATGTTTTGGGTGGAGACCAGCGGTTTGTTTGGACGAGCATAATGTAGCGTTTTGACAAGTGTGGCAAGTATCTCTAGCCATTGTGAAAAAAACAAAAGGAGAAAGTGCGCCCTATACTGGGAGCATCGCTAAAAGCCTACAGCACTTGGTATTCCTAAGCAGTCTCCCAACCAAGTACTAACCAGGCCAGACCCAGCTTAGCTTCCGAGATCAGACGAGATCGGGCGATCTTCGGGTAGTATGGCCGTAAGCCGAGACGCAGTCCTCAGAATTCAATTTTTAAATGTGGCAAGCTGGTTGACAGGACCTTTCTGCAATGAGCTACACGTGTGTGATACAATAATCACTGCTCTTTTTCTCAATCTATGTAACTCTTTGGACTCTTGGCCCACTGTTAGCACTGAAGTGCCTTGAGGCACATGGGTGACTGTTGGCGACACTGCAAATCTTGCTATAAATTTCAGACCGAGTCAAAACTAAACATGTTTTGGGTGGAGACCAGTGTTTTGTTTGGACGAGCATAAATGTGTGGCGTTTTGACAAGTGTGGCAAGTATCTATAGCCATTGTGACAAAAACAAAAGGGAGAAAGTGCGCCCTATACTGGGAGCATCGCTAAAAGCCTACAGCACCTGGTATTCCTAGGCAGTCTCCCATCCAAGTACTAACCAGGCCAGACCCAGCATAGCTTCCGAGATCAGACGAGATCAGGCGATCTTCGGGTAGTATGGCCGTAAGCCGAGAGGGAGTCCTCAGAATTCAATTTTTAAATGTGGCAAGCTGGTTGACAGGACCTTTCTGCAATGAGCTACACGTGTGTGATACAATAATCACTGCTCTTTTTCTTAGCCCATGTAACTCTTTGGACTTTTGCCCCACTGTTAGCACTGAAGTGCCTTGAGGCACATGGGTCACTGTTGGCGACACTGCAAATCTTGCTATAAATTTCAGACCGAGTCAAAACTAAACAAACATGTTTTGGGTGGAGACCAGCGGTTTGTTTGGACGAGCATAATGTAGCGTTTTGACAAGTGTGGCAAGTATCTATAGCCATTGTGAAAAAAACAAAAGGGAGAAAGTGCGCCCTATACTGGGAGCATCGCTAAAAGCCTACAGCACCTGGTATTCCTAGGCAGTCTCCCATCCAAGTACTAACCAGGCCAGACCCAGCTTAGCTTCCGAGATCAGACGAGATCGGGCGATCTTCGGGTAGTATGGCCGTAAGCCGGGAGGCAGTCCTCAGAATTCAATTTTTAAATGTGGCAAGCTGGTTGACAGGACCTTTCTGCAATGAGCTACACGTGTGTGATACAATAATCACTGCTCTTTTTCTCAGCCTATGTAACTCTTTGGACTTTTGCCCCACTGTTAGCACTGAAGTGCCTTGAGGCACATGGGTCACTGTTGGCGACACTGCAAATCTTGCTATAAATTTCAGACCGAGTCAAAACTAAACTTGTTTTGGGTGGAGACCAGCGTATTGTTTGGACGAGCATAATGTAGCATTTTGACAAGTGTGGCAAGTATCTATAGCCATTGTGACAAAAACAAAAGGGAGAAAGTGCGCCCTATACTGGGAGCATCGCTAAAAGCCTACAGCACTTGGTATTCCTAGGCAGTCTCCCAACCAAGTACTAACCAGGCCAGACCCAGCTTAGCTTCCGAGATCAGACGAGATCGGGCGATCTTCGGGTAGTATGGCCGTAAGCCGAGACGCAGTCCTCAGAATTCAATTTTTAAATGTGGCAAGCTGGTTGACAGGACCTTTCTGCAATGAGCTACACGTGTGTGATACAATAATCACTGCTCTTTTTCTCAGCCTATGTAACTCTTTGGACTTTTGCCCCACTGTTAGCACTGAAGTGCCTTGAGGCACATGGGTCACTGTTGGCGACACTGCAAATCTTGCTATAAATTTCAGACCGAGTCAAAACTAAACATGTTTTGGGTGGAGACCAGCGTTTTGTTTGGACGAGCATAATGTAGCGTTTTGACAAGTGTGGCAAGTATCTATAGCCATTGTGACAGAAACAAAAGGTAGAAAGTGCGCCCTATACTGGGAGCATCGCTAAAAGCTTACATCACCTGGTATTCCTAGGCAGTCTCCCATCCAAGCACTAACCAGGCCAGACCCAGCTTAGCTTCCGAGATCAGACGAGATCGGGCGATCTTCGGGTAGTATGGCCGTAAGCCGAGACGCAGTCCTCAGAATTCAATTTTTAAATGTGGCAAGCTGGTTGACAGGACCTTTCTGCAATGAGCTACACGTGTGTGATACAATAATCACTGCTCTTTTTCTTAGCCTATGTAACTCTTTGGACTTTTGCCCCACTGTTAGCACTGAAGTGCCTTGAGGCACATGGGTCACTGTTGGCGACACTGCAAATCTTGCTATAAATTTCAGACCGAGTCAAAACTAAACAAACATGTTTTGGGTGGAGACCAGCGGTTTGATTGGACGAGCATAATGTAGCGTTTTGACAAGTGTGGCAAGTATCTATAGCCATTGTGAAAAAAACAAAAGGGAGAAAGTGCGCCCTATACTGGGAGCATCGCTAAAAGCCTACAGCACCTGGTATTCCTAGGCAGTCTCCCATCCAAGTACTAACCAGGCCAGACCCAGCTTAGCTTCCGAGATCAGACGAGATCGGGCGATCTTCGGGTAGTATGGCCGTAAGCCGAGAGGCAGTCCTCAGAATTCAATTTTTAAATGTGGCAAGCTGGTTGACAGGACCTTTCTGCAAGGAGCTACACGTGTGTGATACAATAATCACTGCTCTTTTTCTCAGCCTATGTAACTCTTTGGACTTTTGCCCCACTGTTAGCACTGAAGTGCCTTGAGGCACATGGGTCACTGTTGGCGACACTGCAAATCTTGCTATAAATTTCAGACCGAGTCAAAACTAAACAAACATGTTTTGGGTGGAGACCAGCGGTTTGTTTGGACGAGCATAATGTAGCGTTTTGACGAGTGTGGCAAGTATCTCTAGCCATTGTGAAAAAAACAAAAGGGAGAAAGTGCGCCCTATACTGGTAGCATCGCTAAAAGCCTACAGCACCTGGTATTCCTAGGCAGTCTCCCAACCAAGTACTAACCAGGCCAGACCCAACTTAGCTTCCGAGATCAGACGAGATCGGGCGATCTTCGGGTAGTATGGCCATAAGCCGAGAGGTAGTCCTCAGAATTAAATTTTTAAATGTGGCAAGCTGGTTGACAGGACCTTTCTGCAATGAGCTACACGTGTGTGATACAATAATCACTGCTCTTTTTCTCAGCCTATGTAACTCTTTGGACTTTTGCCCCACTGTTAGCACTGAAGTGCCTTGAGGCACATGGGTCACTGTTGGCGACACTGCAAATCTTGCTATAAATTTCAGACCGATTCAAAACTAAACTTGTTTTGGGTGTAGAACAGCGTTTTGTTTGGACGAGCATAATGTAGCGTTTTGACAAGTGTGGCAAGTATCTATAGCCATTGTGACAAAAACAAAAGGGAAAAAGTGCGCCCTATACTGGGAGCATCGCTAAAAGCCTACAGCACCTGGTATTCCTAGGCAGTCTCCCATCCAAGTACTAACCAGGCCAGACCCAGCTTAGCTTCAGGGATCAGACGAGATCGGGCGATCTTCGGGTAGTATGGCCGTAAGCCAAGAGACAGCCCTCAGAATTCAACTTTTAAATGTGGCAAGCTGGTTGACAGGACCTTTCTGCAATGAGCTACACGTGTGTGATACAATAATCGCTGCTCTTTTTCTCAGCCTATGTAACTCTTTGGACTGTTGGCCCACTGTTAGCACTGAAGTGCCTTGAGGCACATGGGTGACTTTTGGCGACACTGCATATCTTGCTATAAATTTCAGACCGAGTCAAAACTAAACATGTTTTGGGTGGAGACCAGTGTTTTTTTTGGACGAGCATAAACGTAGCGTTTTGACAAGTGTGGCAAGTATCTATAGCCGTTGTGACAGAAACAAAAGGTAGAAAGTGCGCCCTATACTGGGAGCATCGCTAAAAGCTTACAGCACCTGGTATTCCTAGGCAGTCTCCCATCCAAGCACTAACCAGGCCAGACCCAGCTTAGCTTCCGAGATCAGACGAGATCGGGCGATCTTCGGGTAGTTTGGCCGTAAGCCGAGACGCAGTCCTCAGAATTCAATTTTTAAATGTGGCAAGCTGGTTGACAGGACCTTTCTGCAATGAGCTACACGTGTGTGATACAATAATCACTGCTCTTTTTCTTAGCCTATGTAACTCTTTGGACTTTTGCCCCACTGTTAGCACTGAAGTGCCTTGAGGCACATGGGTCACTGTTGGCGACACTGCAAATCTTGCTATAAATTTCAGACCGAGTCAAAACTAGACAAACATGTTTTGGGTGGAGACCAGCGGTTTGTTTGGACGAGCATAATGTAGCGTTTTGACAAGTGTGGCAAATATCTATAGCCATTGTGACAAAAACAAAAGGGAGAAAGTGCGCCCTATACTGGGAGCATCGCTAAAAGCCTACAGAACCTGGTATTCCTAGGCAGTCTCCCATCCAAGTACTAACAAGGTCAGACCCAGCTTAGCTTCCGAGATCAGACGAGATAGGGCGATCTTCGGGTAGTATGGCCGTAAGCCGAGAGGCAGTCCTCAGAATTCAATTTTTAAATGTGGCAAGCTGGTTGACAGGACCTTTCTGCAATGAGCTACACGTGTGTGATACAATAATCACTGCTCTTTTTCTCAGCCTATGTAACTCTTTGGACTTTTGCCCCACTGTTAGCACTGAAGTGCCTTGAGGCACATGGGTCACTGTTGGCGACACTGCAAATCTTGCTATAAATTTCAGACCGATTCAAAACTAAACTTGTTTTGGGTGTAGAACAGCGTTTTGTTTGGACGAGCATAATGTAGCGTTTTGACAAGTGTGGCAAGTATCTATAGCCATTGTGACAAAAACAAAAGGGAAAAAGTGCGCCCTATACTGGGAGCATCGCTAAAAGCCTACAGCACCTGGTATTCCTAGGCAGTCTCCCATCCAAGTACTAACCAGGCCAGACCCAGCTTAGCTTCAGGGATCAGACGAGATCGGGCGATCTTCGGGTAGTATGGCCGTAAGCCAAGAGACAGCCCTCAGAATTCAACTTTTAAATGTGGCAAGCTGGTTGACAGGACCTTTCTGCAATGAGCTACACGTGTGTGATACAATAATCGCTGCTCTTTTTCTCAGCCTATGTAACTCTTTGGACTGTTGGCCCACTGTTAGCACTGAAGTGCCTTGAGGCACATGGGTGACTTTTGGCGACACTGCATATCTTGCTATAAATTTCAGACCGAGTCAAAACTAAACATGTTTTGGGTGGAGACCAGTGTTTTTTTTGGACGAGCATAAACGTAGCGTTTTGACAAGTGTGGCAAGTATCTATAGCCATTGTGACAGAAACAAAAGGTAGAAAGTGCGCCCTATACTGGGAGCATCGCTAAAAGCTTACAGCACCTGGTATTCCTAGGCAGTCTCCCATCCAAGCACTAACCAGGCCAGACCCAGCTTAGCTTCCGAGATCAGACGAGATCGGGCGATCTTCGGGTAGTATGGCCGTAAGCCGAGACGCAGTCCTCAGAATTCAATTTTTAAATGTGGCAAGCTGGTTGACAGGACCTTTCTGCAATGAGCTACACGTGTGTGATACAATAATCACTGCTCTTTTTCTTAGCCTATGTAACTCTTTGGACTTTTGCCCCACTGTTAGCACTGAAGTGCCTTGAGGCACATGGGTCACTGTTGGCGACACTGCAAATCTTGCTATAAATTTCAGACCGAGTCAAAACTAGACAAACATGTTTTGGGTGGAGACCAGCGGTTTGTTTGGACGAGCATAATGTAGCGTTTTGACAAGTGTGGCAAATATCTATAGCCATTGTGACAAAAACAAAAGGGAGAAAGTGCGCCCTATACTGGGAGCATCGCTAAAAGCCTACAGAACCTGGTATTCCTAGGCAGTCTCCCATCCAAGTACTAACAAGGTCAGACCCAGCTTAGCTTCCGAGATCAGACGAGATAGGGCGATCTTCGGGTAGTATGGCCGTAAGCCGAGAGGCAGTCCTCAGAATTCAATTTTTAAATGTGGCAAGCTGGTTGACAGGACCTTTCTGCAAGGAGCTACACGTGTGTGATACAATAATCACTGCTCTTTTTCTCAGCCTATGTAACTCTTTGGACTTTTGCCCCACTGTTAGCACTGAAGTGCCTTGAGGCACATGGGTCACTGTTGGCGACACTGCAAATCTTGCTATAAATTTCAGACCGAGTCAAAACTAAACAAACATGTTTTGGGTGGAGACCAGCGGTTTGTTTGGACGAGCATAATGTAGCGTTTTGACGAGTGTGGCAAGTATCTCTAGCCATTGTGAAAAAAACAAAAGGGAGAAAGTGCGCCCTATACTGGTAGCATCGCTAAAAGCCTACAGCACCTGGTATTCCTAGGCAGTCTCCCAACCAAGTACTAACCAGGCCAGACCCAACTTAGCTTCCGAGATCAGACGAGATCGGGCGATCTTCGGGTAGTATGGCCGTAAGCCGAGAGACAGTCCTCAGAATTCAACTTTTAAATGTGGCAAGCTGGTTGACAGGACCTTTCTGCAATGAGCTACACGTGTGTGATACAATAATCGCTGCTCTTTTTCTCAGCCTATGTAACTCTTTGGACTGTTGGCCCACTGTTAGCACTGAAGTGCCTTGAGGCACATGGGTGACTTTTGGCGACACTGCATATCTTGCTATAAATTTCAGACCGAGTCAAAACTAAACATGTTTTGGGTGGAGACCAGTGTTTTTTTTGGACGAGCATAAACGTAGCGTTTTGACAAGTGTGGCAAGTATCTATAGCGATTGTGACAAAAACAAAAGGGAGAAAGTGCGCCCTATACTGGGAGCATCGCTAAAAGCCTACAGCACCTGGTATTCCTAGGCAGTCTCCCATCCAAGTACTAACCAGGCCAGACCCAGCTTAGCTTCCGAGCGCAGACGAGATCGGGCGATCTTCGGGTAGTATGGCCGTAAGCCGAGACGCAGACCTCAGACTTCAATTTTTAAATGTGGCAAGCTGGTTGACAGGACCTTTCTGCAATGAGCTACACGTGTGTGATACAATAATCACTGCTCTTTTTGTCAGCCTATGTAACTCTTTGGACTTTTGCCCCACTGTTAGCACTGAAGTGCCTTGAGGCACATGGGTCACTGTTGGCGACACTGCAAATCTTGCTATAAATTTCAGACCGAGTCAAAACTAAACAAACATGTTTTGGGTGGAGACCAGCGGTTTGTTTGGATGAGCATAATGTAGCGTTTTGACAAGTGTGGCAAGTATCTCGAGCCATTGTGAAAAAAACAAAAGGGAGAAAGTGCGCCCTATACTGGTAGCATCGCTAAAAGCCTACAGCACCTGGTATTCCTAGGCAGTCTCCCAACCAAGTACTAACCAGGCCGGACCCAGCTTAGCTTCCGAGATCAGACGAGATCGGGCGATCTTCAGGTAGTATGGCCGTAAGCCGAGACGCAGTCCTCAGAATTCAATTTTTAAATGTGGCAAGCTGGTTGACAGGACCTTTCTGCAATGAGCTACACGTGTGTGATACAATAATCACTGCTCTTTTTCTCAGCCTATGTAACTCTTTGGACTCTTGGCCCACTGTTAGCACTGAAGTGCCTATAGGCACATGGGTGACTTTTGGCGACACTGCATATCTTGCTATAAATTTCAGACCGAGTCAAAACTAAACATGTTTTGGGTGGAGACCAGTGTTTTTTTTGGACGAGCATAAACGTAGCGTTTTGACAAGTTTGGCAAGTATCTATAGCCATTGTGACAAAAACAAAAGGGAGAAAGTGCGCCCTATACTGGGAGCATCGCTAAAAGCCTACAGCACCTGGTATTCCTAGGCAGTCTCCCATCCAAGTACTAACCAGGCCAGACCCAGCTTAGCTTCCGAGCTCAGACGAGATCGGGCGATCTTCGGGTAGTATGGCCGTAAGCCGAGACGCAGGCCTCAGACTTCAATTTTTAAATGTGGCAAGCTGGTTGACAGGACCTTTCTACAATGAGCTACACGTGTGTGATACAATAATCACTACTCTTTTTCTCAGCCTATGTAACTCTTTGGACTTTTGCCCCACTGTTAGCACTGAAGTGCCTTGAGGCACATGGGTCACTGTTGGCGACACTGCAAATCTTGCTATAAATTTCCGACCGAGTCAAAACTAAACATGTTTTGGGTGGAGACCAGCGTTTTGTTTGGACGAGCATAATGTAGCGTTTTGACAAGTGTGGCAAGTATCTATAGCCATTGTGACAAAAACAAAAGGGAGAAAGTGCGCCCTATACTGGGAGCATCGCTAAAAGCCTACAGCACCTGGTATTCCTAGGCAGTCTCCCATCCAAGTACTAACCAGGCCAGACCCAGCTTAGCTTCCGAGATCAGACGAGATCAGGCGATCTTCGGGTAGTATGGCCGTAAGCCGAGTGGGAGTCCTCAGAATTCAATTTTTAAATGTGGCAAGCTGGTTGACAGGACCTTTCTGCAATGAGCTACACGTGTGTGATACAATAATCACTGCTCTTTTTCTCAGCCTATGTAACTTTTTGGACTTTTGCCCCACTGTTAGCACTGAAGTGCCTTGAGGCACATGGGTCACTGTTGGCGACACTGCAAATCTTGCTATAAATTTCAGACCGAGTCAAAACTAAACATGTTTTGGGTGGAGACCAGTGTTTTTTTTGGACGAGCATAAACGTAGCGTTTTGACAAGTGTGGCAAGTATCTATAGCCATTGTGACAAAAACAAAAGGGAGAAAGTGCGCCCTATACTGGGAGCATCGCTAAAAGCCTACAGCACCTGGTATTCCTAGGCAGTCTCCCATCCAAGTACTAACCAGGCCAGCCCCAGCTTAGCTTCCGAGCTCAGACGAGATCGGGCGATCTTCGGGTAGTATGGCCGTAAGCCGAGACGCAGTCCTCAGACTTCAATTTTTAAATGTGGCAAGCTGGTTGACAGGACCTTTCTACAATGAGCTACACGTGTGTGATACAATAATCACTACTCTTTTTCTCAGCCTATGTAACTCTTTGGACTTTTGCCCCACTGTTAGCACTGAAGTGCCTTGAGGCACATGGGTCACTGTTGGCGACACTGCAAATCTTGCTATAAATTTCAGACCGAGTCAAAACTAAACTTGTTTTGGGTGGAGACCAGCGTTTTGTTTGGACGAGCATAATGTAGCGTTTTGACAAGTGTGGCAAGTATCTATAGCCATTGTGACAAAAACAAAAGGGAGAAAGTGCGCCCTATACTGGGAGCATCGCTAAAAGCTTACAGCACCTGGTATTCCTAGGCAGTCTCCCATCCAAGTACTAACCAGGCCAGACCCAGCTTAGCTTCCGAGATCAGACGAGATCGGGCTATGTTCGGTTAGTATGGCCGTAAGCCGAGAGGCAGTCCTCAGAATTCAATTTTTAAATGTGGCAAGCTGGTTGACAGGACCTTTCTGCAATGAGCTACACGTGTGTGATACAATAATCACTGCTCTTTTTGTCAGCCTATGTAACTCTTTGGACTTTTGCCCCACTGTTAGCACTGAAGTGCCTTGAGGCACATGGGTCACTGTTGGCGACACTGCAAATCTTGCTATAAATTTCAGACCGAGTCAAAACTAAACAAACATGTTTTGGGTGGAGACCAGCGGTTTGTTTGGACGAGCATAATGTAGCGTTTTGACAAGTGTGGGAAGTATCTATAGCCATTGTGACAAAAACAAAAGGGAGAAAGTGCGCCCTATACTGGGAGCATCGCTAAAAGCCTACAGCACCTGGTATTCCTAGGCAGTCTCCCATCCAAGTACTAACCTGGCCAGACCCAGCTTAGCTTCCGAGATCAGACGAGATCGGGCGATCTTCGGGTAGTATGGCCGTAAGCCGAGAGGCAGTCCTCAGAATTCAATTTTTAAATGTGGCAAGCTGGTTGACAGGACCTTTCTGCAATGAGCTACACGTGTGTGATACAATAATCACTGCTCTTTTTCTCAGCCTATGTATCTCTTTGGACTTTTGCCCCACTGTTAGCACTGAAGTGCCTTGAGGCACATGGGTCACTGTTGGCGACACTGCAAATCTTGCTATAAATTTCAGACCGAGTCAAAACTAAACAAACATGTTTTGGGTGGAGACCAGCGGTTTGTTTGGATGAGCATAATGTAGCGTTTTGACAAGTGTGGCAAGTATCTCGAGCCATTGTGAAAAAAACAAAAGGGAGAAAGTGCGCCCTATACTGGTAGCATCGCTAAAAGCCTACAGCACCTGGTAAACCTAGGCAGTCTCCCAACCAAGTACTAACCAGGCCAGACCCAACTTAGCTTCCGAGATCAGACGAGATCGGGCGATCTTCGGGTAGTATGGCCGTAAGCCGAGAGGTAGTCCTCAGAATTCAATTTTTAAATGTGGCAAGCTGGTTGACAGGACCTTTCTGCAATGAGCTACACGTGTGTGATACAATAATCACTGCTCTTTTTCTCAGCCTATGTAACTCTTTGGACTTTTGCCCCACTGTTAGCACTGAAGTGCCTTGAGGCACATGGGTCACTGTTGGCGACACTGCAAATCTTGCTATAAATTTCAGACCGAGTCAAAACTAAACTTGTTTTGGGTGTAGAACAGCGTTTTGTTTGGACGAGCATAATGTAGCGTTTTGACAAGTGTGACAAGTATCTATAGCCATTGTGACAAAAACAAAAGGGAGAAAGTGCGCCCTATACTGGGAGCATCGCTAAAAGCCTACAGCACCTGGTATTCCTAGGCAGTCTCCCATCCAAGTACTAACCAGAGCCAGACCCAGCTTAGCTTCCGAGATCAGACGAGATCGGGCGATCTTCGGGTAGTATGGCCGTAAGCCGAGACACAGTCCTCAGAATTCAATTTTTAAATGTGGCAAGCTGGTTGACAGGACCTTTCTGCAATGAGCTACACGTGTGTGATACAATAATCACTGCTCTTTTTCTCAGCCTATGTAACTCTTTGGACTTTTGCCCCACTGTTAGCACTGAAGTGCCTTGAGGCACATGGGTCACTGTTGGCGACACTGCAAATCTTGCTATAAATTTCAGACCGAGTCAAAACTAAACATGTTTTGGGTGGAGACCAGCGTTTTTGTTTGGACGAGCATAATGTAGCGTTTTGACAAGTGTGGCAAGTATCTATAGCCATTGTGACAAAAACAAAAGGGAGAAAGTGCGCCCTATACTGGGAGCATCGCTAAAAGCCTACGGCACTTGGTATTCCTAGGCAGTCTCCCATCCAAGTACTAACCAGGCCAGACCCAGCTTAGCTTCCGAGATCAGACGAGATCGGGCGATCTTCGGGTAGTATGGCCGTAAGCCGAGAGGCAGTCCTCAGAATTCAATTTTTAAATGTGGCAAGCTGGTTGACAGGACCTTTCTGCAATGAAATACACGTGTGTGATACAATAATCACTGCTCTTTTTCTCAGCCTATGTAACTCTTTGGACTTTTGCCCCACTGTTAGCACTGAAGTGCCTTGAGGCACATGGGTCACTGTTGGCGACACTGCAAATCTTGCTATAAATTTCAGACCGAGTCAAAACTAAACATGTTTTGGGTGGAGACCAGTGTTTTGTTTTGACAAGCATAAACGTAGCGTTTTGACAAGTGTGGCAAGTATCTATAGCCATTGTGACAAAAACAAAAGGGAGAAAGTGCGCCCTATACTGGGAGCATCGCTAAAAGCCTACAGCACCTGGTATTCCTAGGCAGTCTCCCATCCAAGTACTAACCAGGACAGACCCAGCTTAGCTTCCGAGATCAGACGAGATCGGGCGATCTTCGGGTAGTATGGCCGTAAGCCGAGAGGCAGCCCTCAGAATTCAATTTTTAAATGTGGCAAGCTGGTTGACAGGACCTTTCTGCAATGAGCTACACGCGTGTGATACAATAATCACTACTCTTTTTCTCAGCCTATGTAACTCTTTGGACTTTTGCCCCACTGTTAGCACTGAAGTGCCTTGAGGCACATGGGTCACTGTTGGCGACACTGCAAATCTTGCTATAAATTTCAGACCGAGTCAAAACTAAACTTGTTTTGGGTGTAGAACAGCGTTTTGTTTGGACGAGCATAATGTAGCGTTTTGACAAGTGTGGCAAGTATCTATAGCCATTGTGACAAAAACAAAAGGGAAAAAGTGCGCCCTATACTGGGAGCATCGCTAAAAGCCTACAGCACCTGGTATTCCTAGGCAGTCTCCCATCCAAGTACTAACCAGGCCAGACCCAGCTTAGCTTCCGAGATCAGACGAGATCGGGCGATCTTCGGGTAGTATGGCCGTAAGCCGAGAGGCAGTCCTCAGAATTCAATTTTTAAATGTGGCAAGCTGGTTGACAGGACCTTTCTGCAATGAGCTACACGTGTGTGATACAATAATCACTGCTCTTTTTCTCAGCCTATGTATCTCTTTGGACTTTTGCCCCACTGTTAGCACTGAAGTGCCTTGAGGCACATGGGTCACTGTTGGCGACACTGCAAATCTTGCTATAAATTTCAGACCGAGTCAAAACTAAACAAACATGTTTTGGGTGGAGACCAGCGGTTTGTTTGGATGAGCATAATGTAGCGTTTTGACAAGTGTGGCAAGTATCTCGAGCCATTGTGAAAAAAACAAAAGGGAGAAAGTGCGCCCTATACTGGTAGCATCGCTAAAAGCCTACAGCACCTGGTATTCCTAGGCAGTCTCCCAACCAAGTACTAACCAGGCCAGACCCAACTTAGCTTCCGAGATCAGACGAGATCGAGCGATCTTCGGGTAGTATGGCCGTAAGCCAAGAGGTAGTCCTCAGAATTCAATTTTTAAATGTGGCAAGCTGGTTGACAGGACCTTTCTGCAATGAGCTACACGTGTGTGATACAATAATCACTGCTCTTTTTCTCAGCCTATGTAACTCTTTGGACTTTTGCCCCACTGTTAGCACTGAAGTGCCTTGAGGCACATGGGTCACTGTTGGCGACACTGCAAATCTTGCTATAAATTTCAGACCGAGTCAAAACTAAACTTGTTTTGGGTGGAGACCAGCGTTTTGTTTGGACGAGCATAATGTAGCGTTTTGACAAGTGTGGCAAGTATCTATAGCCATTGTGACAAAAACAAAAGGGAGAAAGTGCGCCCTATACTGGGAGCATCGCTAAAAGCCTACAGCACCTGGTATTCCTAGGCAGTCTCCCATCCAAGTACTAACCAGACCCAGCTTAGCTTCCGAGATCAGACGAGATCGGGCGATCTTCGGGTAGTATGGCCGTAAGCCGAGAGGCGGTCCTCAGAATTCAACTTTTAAATGTGGCAAGCTGGTTGACAGGACCTTTCTGCAATGAGCTACACGTGTGTGATACAATAATCACTGCTCTTTTTCTCAGCCTATGTAACTCTTTGGACTCTTGGCCCACTGTTAGCACTGAAGTGCCTTGAGGCACATGGGTGACTGTTGGCGACACTGCAAATCTTGCTATAAATTTCAGACCGAGTCAAAACTAAACTTGTTTTGGGTGGAGACCAGCGTTTTGTTTGGACGAGCATAATGTAGCGTTTTGACAAGTGTGGCAAGTATCTATAGCCATTGTGACAAAAACAAAAGGGAGAAAGTGCGCCCTATACTGGGAGCATCGCTAAAAGCCTACAGCACCTGGTATTCCTAGGCAGTCTCCCATCCAAGTACTAACCAGGCCAGACCCAGCTTAGCTTCCGAGATCAGACGAGATCGGGCAATCTTCGGGTAGTATGGCCGTAAGCCGAGAGGCAGTCCTCAGAATTAAATTTTTAAATGTGGCAAGCTGGTTGACAGGACCTTTCTGCAATGAGCTACACGTGTGTGATACAATAATCACTGCTCTTTTTCTCAGCCTATGTAACTCTTTGGACTTTTGCCCCACTGTTAGCACTGAAGTGCCTTGAGGCACATGGGTCACTGTTGGCGACACTGCAAATCTTGCTATAAATTTCAGACCGAGTCAAAACTAAACATGTTTTGGGTGGAGACCAGCGTTTTGTTTGGACGAGCATAATGTAGCGTTTTGACATGTGTGGCAAGTATCTATAGCCATTGTGACAAAAATAAAATGGAGAAAGTGCGCCCTATACTGGGAGCATGGCTAAAAGCCTACAGCACCTGGTATTCCTAGGCAGTCTCCCATCCAAGTAATAACCAGGCCAGACCCAGCTTAGCTTCCGAGATCAGACAATATCGGGGGATCTTCGGGTAGTATAGCCGTAAACCGAGAGGCAGGCCTCAGAATTAAATTTTTAAATGTGGCAAGCTGGTTGACAGGACCTTTCTGCATTGAGCTACACGTGTGTGATACAATAATCACTGCTCTTTTTCTCAGCCTATGTAACTCTTTGGACTTTTGCCCCACTGTTAGCACTGAAGTGCCTTGAGGCACATGGGTCACTGTTGGCGACACTGCAAATCTTGCTATAAATTTCAGACCGAGTCAAAACTAAACTTGTTTTGGGTGGAGACCAGCGTTTTGTTTGGACGAGCATAATGTAGCGTTTTGACAAGTGTGGCAAGTATCAATAGCCATTGTGACAAAAACAAAAGGGAGAAAGTGCGCCCTATACTGGGAGCATCGCTAAAAGCCTACAGCACCTGGTATTCCTAGGCAGTCTCCCAACCAAGTACTAACCAGGCCAGACCCAGCTTAGCTTCCGAGATCAGACGAGATCGGGCGATCTTCGGGTAGTATGGCCGTAAGCCGAGAGGCAGTTCTCAGAATCCAATTTTTAAATGTGGCAAGCTGGTTGACAGGAACTTTCTGCAATGAGCTACACGTGTGTGATACAATAATCACTGCTCTTTTTCTCAGCCTATGTAACTCTTTGGACTTTTGCCCCACTGTTAGCACTGAAGTGCCTTGAGGCACATGGGTCACTGTTGGCGACACTGCAAATCTTGCTATAAATTTCAGACCGAGTCAAAACTAAACATGTTTTGGGTGGAGACCAGCGTTTTGTTTGGACGAGCATAATGTAGCGTTTTGACAAGTGTGGCAAGTATCTATAGCCATTGTGAAAAAAACAAAAGGGAGAAAGTGCGCCCTATACTGGGAGCATCGCTAAAAGCCTACAGCACCTGGTATTCCTAGGCAGTCTCCCATCCAAGTTCTAACCAGGCCAGACCCAGCTTAGCTTCCGAGATCAGACGAGATCGGGCGATCTTCGGGTAGTATGGCCGTAAGCCGAGAGGCAGTCCTCAGAATTCAACTTTTAAATGTGGCAAGCTGGTTGACAGGACCTTTCTGCAATGAGCTACACGTGTGTGATACAATAATCACTGCTCTTTTTCTCAGCCTATGTAACTCTTTGGACTTTTGCCCCACTGTTAGCACTGAAGTGCCTTGAGGCACATGGGTCACTGTTGGCGACACTGCAAATCTTGCTATAAATTTCAGACCGAGTCAAAACTAAACAAACATGTTTTGGGTGGAGACCGGCGGTTTGTTTGGATGAGCATAATGTAGCGTTTTGACAAGTGTGGCAAATATCTATAGCCATTGTGAAAAAAACAAAAGGGAGAAAGTGCGCCCTATACTGGTAGCATCGCTAAAAGCCTACAGCACCTGGTATTCCTAGGCAGTCTCCCAACCAAGTACTAACCAGGACAGACCCAGCTTAGCTTCCGAGATCAGACGAGATCGGGTGATCTTCGGGTAGTATGGCCGTAAGCCGAGAGGCAGTCCTCAGAATTCAATTTTTAAATGTGGCAAGCTGGTTGACAGGACCTTTCTGCAATGAGTTACACGTATGTGATACAATAATCACTGCTCTTTTTCTCAGCCTATGTAACTCTTACGACTTTTGCCCCACTGTTAGCACTGAAGTGCCTTGAGGCACATGGGTCACTATTGGCGACACTGCAAATCTTGCTATAAATTTCAGACCGAGTCAAAACTAAACATGTTTTGGGTGGAGACCAGCGTTTTGTTTGGACGAGCATAATGTAGCGTTTTGACAAGTGTGGCAAGTATCTATAGCCATTGTGACAAAAACAAAAGGGAGAAAGTGCGCCCTATACTGGTAGCATCGCTAAAAGCCTACAGCACCTGGTATTCCTAGGCAGTCTCCCAACCAAGTACTAACCAGGCCAGACCCAGCTTAGCTTCCGAGATCAGACGAGATCGGGCGATCTTCGGGTAGTATGGCCGTAAGCCGAGAGGCAGACCTCAGAAATCAATTTTTAAATGTGGCAAGCTGGTTGACAGGACCTTTCTGCAATGAGTTACACGTGTGTGATACAATAATCACTGCTCTTTTTCTCAGCCTATGTAACTCTTACGACTTTTGCCCCACTGTTAGCACTGAAGTGCCTTGAGGCACATGGGTCACTATTGGCGACACTGCAAATCTTGCTATAAATTTCAGACCGAGTAAAAACTAAACATGTTTTGGGTGGAGACCAGCGTTTTGTTTGGACGAGCATAATGTAGCGTTTTGACAAGTGTGGCAAGTTTCTATAGCCATTGTGACAAAAACAAAAGGGAGAAAGTGCGCCCTATACTGGGAGCATCGCTAAAAGCCTACAGCACCTGGTATTCCTAGGCAGTCTCCCATCCAAGTACTAACCAGGCCAGACCCAGCTTAGCTTCCGAGATCAGACGAGATCGGGCGATCTTCGGGTAGTATGGCCGTAAGCCGAGAGGCAGACCTCAGAATTAAATTTTTAAATGTGGCAAGCTGGTTGACAGGACCTTTCTGCAATGAGCTACACGTGTGTGATACAATAATCACTGCTCTTTTTCTCAGCCTATGTAACTCTTTGGACTTTTGCCCCACTGTTAGCACTGAAGTGCCTTGAGGCACATGGGTCACTGTTGGCGACACTGCAAATCTTGCTATAAATTTCAGACCGAGTCAAAACTAAACTTGTTTTGGGTGGAGACCAACGTTTTGTTTGGACGAGCATAATGTAGCGTTTTGACAAGTGTGGCAAGTATCAATAGCCATTGTGACAAAAACAAAAAGGAGAAAGTGCGCCCTATACTGGGAGAATCGCTAAAAGCCTACAGCACCTGGTATTCCTAGGCAGTCTCCCAACCAAGTACTAACCAGGCCAGACCCAGCTTAGCTTCCGAGATCAGACGAGATCGGGCGATCTTCGGGTAGTATGGCCCTAAGCCGAGAGGCAGTCCTCAGAATTCAACTTTTAAATGTGGCAAGCTGGTTGACAGGACCTTTCTGCAATGAGCTACACGTGTGTGATACAATAATCACTGCTCTTTTTCTCAGCCTATGTAACTCTTTGGACTTTTGCCCCACTGTTAGCACTGAAGTGCCTTGAGGCACATGGGTCACTGTTGGCGACACTGCAAATCTTGCTATAAATTTCAGACCGAGTCAAAACTAAACAAACATGTTTTGGGTGGAGACCGGCGGTTTGTTTGGATGAGCATAATGTAGCGTTTTGACAAGTGTGGCAAATATCTATAGCCATTGTGAAAAAAACAAAAGGGAGAAAGTGCGCCCTATACTGGTAGCATCGCTAAAAGCCTACACCACCTGGTATTCCTAGGCAGTCTCCCAACCAAGTACTAACCAGGACAGACCCAGCTTAGCTTCCGAGATCAGACGAGATCGGGTGATCTTCGGGTAGTATGGCCGTAAGCCGAGAGGCAGTCCTCAGAATTCAATTTTTAAATGTGGCAAGCTGGTTGACAGGACCTTTCTGCAATGAGTTACACGTATGTGATACAATAATCACTGCTCTTTTTCTCAGCCTATGTAACTCTTACGACTTTTGCCCCACTGTTAGCACTGAAGTGCCTTGAGGCACATGGGTCACTATTGGCGACACTGCAAATCTTGCTATAAATTTCAGACCGAGTCAAAACTAAACATGTTTTGGGTGGAGACCAGTGTTTTTTTTGGACGAGCATAAACGTAGCGTTTTGACAAGTGTGGCAAGTATCTATAGCGATTATGACAAAAACAAAAGGGAGAAAGTGCGCCCTATACTGGGAGCATCGCTAAAAGCCTACAGCACCTGGTATTCCTAGGCAGTCTCCCATCCAAGTACTAACCAGGCCAGACCCAGCTTAGCTTCCGAGCGCAGACGAGATCGGGCGATCTTCGGGTAGTATGGCCGTAAGCCGAGACGCAGACCTCAGACTTAAATTTTTAAATGTGGCAAGCTGGTTGACAGGACCTTTCTGCAATGAGCTACACGTGTGTGATACAATAATCACTGCTCTTTTTGTCAGCCTATGTAACTCTTTGGACTTTTGCCCCACTGTTAGCACTGAAGTGCCTTGAGGCACATGGGTCACTGTTGGCGACACTGCAAATCTTGCTATAAATTTCAGACCGAGTCAAAACTAAACAAACATGTTTTGGGTGGAGACCAGCGGTTTGTTTGGATGAGCATAATGTAGCGTTTTGACAAGTGTGGCAAGTATCTATAGCCATTGTGACAAAAACAAAAGGGAGAAAGTGCGCCCTATACTGGGAGCATCGCTAAAAGCTTACAGCACCTGGTATTCCTAGGCAGTCTCCCATCCAAGTACTAACCAGGCCAGACCCAGCTTAGCTTCCGAGATCAGACGAGATCGGGCTATGTTCGGTTAGTATGGCCGTAAGCCGAGAGGCAGTCCTCAGAATTCAATTTTTAAATGTGGCAAGCTGGTTGACAGGACCTTTCTGCAATGAGCTACACGTGTGTGATACAATAATCACTGCTCTTTTTGTCAGCCTATGTAACTCTTTGGACTTTTGCCCCACTGTTAGCACTGAAGTGCCTTGAGGCACATGGGTCACTGTTGGCGACACTGCAAATCTTGCTATAAATTTCAGACCGAGTCAAAACTAAACAAACATGTTTTGGGTGGAGACCAGCGGTTTGTTTGGACGAGCATAATGTAGCGTTTTGACAAGTGTGGGAAGTATCTATAGCCATTGTGACAAAAACAAAAGGGAGAAAGTGCGCCCTATACTGGGAGCATCGCTAAAAGCCTACAGCACCTGGTATTCCTAGGCAGTCTCCCATCCAAGTACTAACCTGGCCAGACCCAGCTTAGCTTCCGAGATCAGACGAGATCGGGCGATCTTCGGGTAGTATGGCCGTAAGCCGAGAGGCAGTCCTCAGAATTCAATTTTTAAATGTGGCAAGCTGGTTGACAGGACCTTTCTGCAATGAGCTACACGTGTGTGATACAATAATCACTGCTCTTTTTCTCAGCCTATGTATCTCTTTGGACTTTTGCCCCACTGTTAGCACTGAAGTGCCTTGAGGCACATGGGTCACTGTTGGCGACACTGCAAATCTTGCTATAAATTTCAGACCGAGTCAAAACTAAACTTGTTTTGGGTGTAGAACAGCGTTTTGTTTGGACGAGCATAATGTAGCGTTTTGACAAGTGTGACAAGTATCTATAGCCATTGTGACAAAAACAAAAGGGAGAAAGTGCGCCCTATACTGGGAGCATCGCTAAAAGCCTACAGCACCTGGTATTCCTAGGCAGTCTCCCATCCAAGTACTAACCAGGCCAGACCCAGCTTAGCTTCCGAGATCAGACGAGATCGGGCGATCTTCGGGTAGTATGGCCGTAAGCCGAGACGCAGTCCTCAGAATTCAATTTTTAAATGTGGCAAGCTGGTTGACAGGACCTTTCTGCAATGAGCTACACGTGTGTGATACAATAATCACTGCTCTTTTTCTCAGCCTATGTAACTCTTTGGACTTTTGCCCCACTGTTAGCACTGAAGTGCCTTGAGGCACATGGGTCACTGTTGGCGACACTGCAAATCTTGCTATAAATTTCAGACCGAGTCAAAACTAAACATGTTTTGGGTGGAGACCAGCGTTTTGTTTGGACGAGCATAATGTAGCGTTTTGACAAGTGTGGCAAGTATCTATAGCCATTGTGAGAAAAACAAAAGGGAGAAAGTGCGCCCTATACTGGGAGCATCGCTAAAAGCCTACGGCACTTGGTATTCCTAGGCAGTCTCCCATCCAAGTACTAACCAGGCCAGACCCAGCTTAGCTTCCGAGATCAGACGAGATCGGGCGATCTTCGGGTAGTATGGCCGTAAGCCGAGAGGCAGTCCTCAGAATTCAATTTTTAAATGTGGCAAGCTGGTTGACAGGACCTTTCTGCAATGAAATACACGTGTGTGATACAATAATCACTGCTCTTTTTCTCAGCCTATGTAACTCTTTGGACTTTTGCCCCACTGTTAGCACTGAAGTGCCTTGAGGCACATGGGTCACTGTTGGCGACACTGCAAATCTTGCTATAAATTTCAGACCGAGTCAAAACTAAACATGTTTTGGGTGGAGACCAGTGTTTTGTTTTGACAAGCATAAACGTAGCGTTTTGACAAGTGTGGCAAGTATCTATAGCCATTGTGACAAAAACAAAAGGGAGAAAGTGCGCCCTATACTGGGAGCATCGCTAAAAGCCTACAGCACCTGGTATTCCTAGGCAGTCTCCCATCCAAGTACTAACTAGGACAGACCCAGCTTAGCTTGCGAGATCAGACGAGATCGGGCGATATTCGGGTAGTATGGCCGTAAGCCGAGAGGCAGCCCTCAGAATTCAATTTTTAAATGTGGCAAGCTGGTTGACAGGACCTTTCTGCAATGAGCTACACGTGTGTGATACAATAATCACTGCTCTTTTTCTCAGCCTATGTAACTCTTTGGACTCTTGGCCCACTGTTAGCACTGAAGTGCCTTGAGGCACATGGGTGACTTTTGGCGACACTGCATATCTTGCTATAAATTTCAGACCGATTCAAAACTAAACATGTTTTGGGTGGAGACCAGTGTTTTGTTTGGACGAGCATAAACATAGCGTTTTGACAAGTGTGGCAAGTATCTATAGCCATTGTGACAAAAACAAAAGGGAGAAAGTGCGCCCTATACTGGGAGCATCGCTAAAAGCCTACAGCACCTGGTATTCCTAGGCAGTCTCCCATCCAAGTACTAACCAGGCCGGACCCAGCTTAGCTTCCGAGATCAGACGAGATCGGGCGATCTTCGGGTAGTATGGCCGTAAGCCGAGAGGGAGTCCTCAGAATTCAATTTTTAAATGTGGCAAGCTGGTTGACAGGACCTTTCTGCAATGAGCTACACGTGTGTGATACAATAATCACTGCTCTTTTTCTCAGCCTATGTAACTCTTTGGACTTTTGCCCCACTGTTAGCAATGAAGTGCCTTGAGGCACATGGGTCACTGTTGGCGACACTGCAAATCTTGCTATAAATTTCAGACCGAGTCAAAACTAAACAAACATGTTTTGGGTGGAGACCAGCGGTTTGTTTGGACGAGCATAATGTAGCGTTTTGACAAGTGTGGCAAGTATCTATAGCCATTGTGACAAAAACAAAAGGGAGAAAGTGCGCCCTATACTGGGAGCATCGCTAAAAGCCTACAGCACCTGGTATTCCTAAGCAGTCTCCCATCCAAGTACTAACCAGGCCAGACCCAGCTTAGCTTCCGAGATCAGACGAGATCGGGCGATCTTCGGGTAGTATGGCCGTAAGCCGAGAGGCAGCCCTCAGAATTCAATTTTTAAATGTGGCAAGCTGGTTGACAGGACCTTTCTGCAATGAGCTACACGCGTGTGATACAATAATCACTACTCTTTTTCTCAGCCTATGTAACTCTTTGGACTTTTGCCCCACTGTTAGCACTGAAGTGCCTTGAGGCACATGGGTCACTGTTGGCGACACTGCAAATCTTGCTATAAATTTCAGACCGAGTCAAAACTAAACTTGTTTTGGGTGTAGAACAGCGTTTTGTTTGGACGAGCATAATGTAGCGTTTTGACAAGTGTGGCAAGTATCTATAGCCATTGTGACAAAAACAAAAGGGAAAAAGTGCGCCCTATACTGGGAGCATCGCTAAAAGCCTACAGCACCTGGTATTCCTAGGCAGTCTCCCATCCAAGTACTAACCAGGCCAGACCCAGCTTAGCTTCCGAGATCAGACGAGATCGGGCGATCTTCGGGTAGTATGGCCGTAAGCCGAGAGACAGTCCTCAGAATTCAATTTTTAAATGTGGCAAGCTGGTTGACAGGACCTTTCTGCAATGAGCTACACGTGTGTGATACAATAATCACTGCTCTTTTTCTCAGCCTATGTAACTCTTTGGACTTTTGCCCCACTGTTAGCACTGAAGTGCCTTGAGGCACATGGGTCACTGTTGGCGACACTGCAAATCTTGCTATAAATTTCAGACCGAGTCAAAACTAAACAAACATGTTTTGGGTGGAGACCAGCGGTTTGTTTGGACGAGCATAATGTAGCGTTTTGACAAGTGTGGCAAGTATCTATAGCCATTGTGACAAAAACAAAAGGGAGAAAGTTCGCCCTATACTGGGAGCATCGCTAAAAGCCTACAGCACCTGGTATTCCTAGGCAGTCTCCCATCCAAGTACTAACCAGGCCAGACCCAGCTTAGCTTCCGAGATCAGACGAGATCGGGCGATCTTCGGGTAGTATGGCCGTAAGCCGAGAGGCAGTCCTCAGAATTCAATTTTTAAATGTGGCAAGCTGGTTGACAGGACCTTTCTGCAATGAGCTACACGTGTGTGATACAATAATCACTGCTCTTTTTCTCAGCCTATGTATCTCTTTGGACTTTTGCCCCACTGTTAGCACTGAAGTGCCTTGAGGCACATGGGTCACTGTTGGCGACACTGCAAATCTTGCTATAAATTTCAGACCGAGTCAAAACTAAACAAACATGTTTTGGGTGGAGACCAGCGGTTTGTTTGGATGAGCATAATGTAGCGTTTTGACAAGTGTGGCAAGTATCTCGAGCCATTGTGAAAAAAACAAAAGGGAGAAAGTGCGCCCTATACTGGTAGCATCGCTAAAAGCCTACAGCACCTGGTATTCCTAGGCAGTCTCCCAACCAAGTACTAACCAGGCCAGACCCAACTTAGCTTCCGAGATCAGACGAGATCGAGCGATCTTCGGGTAGTATGGCCGTAAGCCGAGAGGTAATCCTCAGAATTCAATTTTTAAATGTGGCAAGCTGGTTGACAGGACCTTTCTGCAATGAGCTACACGTGTGTGATACAATAATCACTGCTCTTTTTCTCAGCCTATGTAACTCTTTGGACTTTTGCCCCACTGTTAGCACTGAAGTGCCTTGAGGCACATGGGTCACTGTTGGCGACACTGCAAATCTTGCTATAAATTTCAGACCGAGTCAAAACTAAACTTGTTTTGGGTGGAGACCAGCGTTTTGTTTGGACGAGCATAATGTAGCGTTTTGACAAGTGTGGCAAGTATCTATAGCCATTGTGACAAAAACAAAAGGGAGAAAGTGCGCCCTATACTGGGAGCATCGATAAAAGCCTACAGCACCTGGTATTCCTAGGCAGTCTCCCATCCAAGTACTAACCAGACCCAGCTTAGCTTCCGAGATCAGACGAGATCGGGCGATCTTCGGGTAGTATGGCCGTAAGCCGAGAGGCGGTCCTCAGAATTCAACTTTTAAATGTGGCAAGCTGGTTGACAGGACCTTTCTGCAATGAGCTACACGTGTGTGATACAATAATCACTGCTCTTTTTCTCAGCCTATGTAACTCTTTGGACTCTTGGCCCACTGTTAGCACTGAAGTGCCTTGAGGCACATGGGTGACTGTTGGCGACACTGCAAATCTTGCTATAAATTTCAGACCGAGTCAAAACTAAACTTGTTTTGGGTGGAGACCAGCGTTTTGTTTGGACGAGCATAATGTAGCGTTTTGACAAGTGTGGCAAGTATCTATAGCCATTGTGACAAAAACAAAAGGGAGAAAGTGCGCCCTATACTGGGAGCATCGCTAAAAGCCTACAGCACCTGGTATTCCTAGGCAGTCTCCCATCCAAGTACTAACCAGGCCAGACCCAGCTTAGCTTCCGAGATCAGACGAGATCGGGCAATCTTCGGGTAGTATGGCCGTAAGCCGAGAGGCAGTCCTCAGAATTAAATTTTTAAATGTGGCAAGCTGGTTGACAGGACCTTTCTGCAATGAGCTACACGTGTGTGATACAATAATCACTGCTCTTTTTCTCAGCCTATGTAACTCTTTGGACTTTTGCCCCACTGTTAGCACTGAAGTGCCTTGAGGCACATGGGTCACTGTTGGCGACACTGCAAATCTTGCTATAAATTTCAGACCGAGTCAAAACTAAACATGTTTTGGGTGGAGACCAGCGTTTTGTTTGGACGAGCATAATGTAGCGTTTTGACATGTGTGGCAAGTATCTATAGCCATTGTGACAAAAACAAAATGGAGAAAGTGCGCCCTATACTGGGAGCATGGCTAAAAGCCTACAGCACCTGGTATTCCTAGGCAGTCTCCCATCCAAGTAATAACCAGGCCAGACCCAGCTTAGCTTCCGAGATCAGACAATATCGGGGGATCTTCGGGTAGTATAGCCGTAAACCGAGAGGCAGGCCTCAGAATTAAATTTTTAAATGTGGCAAGCTGGTTGACAGGACCTTTCTGCATTGAGCTACACGTGTGTGATACAATAATCACTGCTCTTTTTCTCAGCCTATGTAACTCTTTGGACTTTTGCCCCACTGTTAGCACTGAAGTGCCTTGAGGCACATGGGTCACTGTTGGCGACACTGCAAATCTTGCTATAAATTTCAGACCGAGTCAAAACTAAACTTGTTTTGGGTGGAGACCAGCGTTTTGTTTGGACGAGCATAATGTAGCGTTTTGACAAGTGTGGCAAGTATCAATAGCCATTGTGACAAAAACAAAAGGGAGAAAGTGCGCCCTATACTGGGAGCATCGCTAAAAGCCTACAGCACCTGGTATTCCTAGGCAGTCTCCCAACCAAGTACTAACCAGGCCAGACCCAGCTTAGCTTCCGAGATCAGACGAGATCGGGCGATCTTCGGGTAGTATGGCCGTAAGCCGAGAGGCAGTTCTCAGAATCCAATTTTTAAATGTGGCAAGCTGGTTGACAGGAACTTTCTGCAATGAGCTACACGTGTGTGATACAATAATCACTGCTCTTTTTCTCAGCCTATGTAACTCTTTGGACTTTTGCCCCACTGTTAGCACTGAAGTGCCTTGAGGCACATGGGTCACTGTTGGCGACACTGCAAATCTTGCTATAAATTTCAGACCGAGTCAAAACTAAACATGTTTTGGGTGGAGACCAGCGTTTTGTTTGGACGAGCATAATGTAGCGTTTTGACAAGTGTGGCAAGTATCTATAGCCATTGTGACAAAAACAAAAGGGAGAAAGTGCGCCCTATACTGGGAGCATCGCTAAAAGCCTACAGCACCTGGTATTCCTAGGCAGTCTCCCATCCAAGTTCTAACCAGGCCAGACCCAGCTTAGCTTCCGAGATCAGACGAGATCGGGCGATCTTCGGGTAGTATGGCCGTAAGCCGAGAGGCAGTCCTCAGAATTCAACTTTTAAATGTGGCAAGCTGGTTGACAGGACCTTTCTGCAATGAGCTACACGTGTGTGATACAATAATCACTGCTCTTTTTCTCAGCCTATGTAACTCTTTGGACTTTTGCCCCACTGTTAGCACTGAAGTGCCTTGAGGCACATGGGTCACTGTTGGCGACACTGCAAATCTTGCTATAAATTTCAGACCGAGTCAAAACTAAACAAACATGTTTTGGGTGGAGACCGGCGGTTTGTTTGGATGAGCATAATGTAGCGTTTTGACAAGTGTGGCAAATATCTATAGCCATTGTGAAAAAAACAAAAGGGAGAAAGTGCGCCCTATACTGGTAGCATCGCTAAAAGCCTACAGCACCTGGTATTCCTAGGCAGTCTCCCAACCAAGTACTAACCAGGACAGACCCAGCTTAGCTTCCGAGATCAGACGAGATCGGGTGATCTTCGGGTAGTATGGCCGTAAGCCGAGAGGCAGTCCTCAGAATTCAATTTTTAAATGTGGCAAGCTGGTTGACAGGACCTTTCTGCAATGAGTTACACGTATGTGATACAATAATCACTGCTCTTTTTCTCAGCCTATGTAACTCTTACGACTTTTGCCCCACTGTTAGCACTGAAGTGCCTTGAGGCACATGGGTCACTATTGGCGACACTGCAAATCTTGCTATAAATTTCAGACCGAGTCAAAACTAAACATGTTTTGGGTGGAGACCAGCGTTTTGTTTGGACGAGCATAATGTAGCGTTTTGACAAGTGTGGCAAGTATCTATAGCCATTGTGACAAAAACAAAAGGGAGAAAGTGCGCCCTATACTGGTAGCATCGCTAAAAGCCTACAGCACCTGGTATTCCTAGGCAGTCTCCCAACCAAGTACTAACCAGGCCAGACCCAGCTTAGCTTCCGAGATCAGACGAGATCGGGCGATCTTCGGGTAGTATGGCCGTAAGCCGAGAGGCAGACCTCAGAATTCAATTTTTAAATGTGGCAAGCTGGTTGACAGGACCTTTCTGCAATGAGTTACACGTGTGTGATACAATAATCACTGCTCTTTTTCTCAGCCTATGTAACTCTTACGACTTTTGCCCCACTGTTAGCACTGAAGTGCCTTGAGGCACATGGGTCACTATTGGCGACACTGCAAATCTTGCTATAAATTTCAGACCGAGTCAAAACTAAACATGTTTTGGGTGGAGACCAGCGTTTTGTTTGGACGAGCATAATGTAGCGTTTTGACAAGTGTGGCAAGTTTCTATAGCCATTGTGACAAAAACAAAAGGGAGAAAGTGCGCCCTATACTGGGAGCATCGCTAAAAGCCTACAGCACCTGGTATTCCTAGGCAGTCTCCCATCCAAGTACTAACCAGGCCAGACCCAGCTTAGCTTCCGAGATCAGACGAGATCGGGCGATCTTCGGGTAGTATGGCCGTAAGCCGAGAGGCAGACCTCAGAATTAAATTTTTAAATGTGGCAAGCTGGTTGACAGGACCTTTCTGCAATGAGCTACACGTGTGTGATACAATAATCACTGCTCTTTTTCTCAGCCTATGTAACTCTTTGGACTTTTGCCCCACTGTTAGCACTGAAGTGCCTTGAGGCACATGGGTCACTGTTGGCGACACTGCAAATCTTGCTATAAATTTCAGACCGAGTCAAAACTAAACTTGTTTTGGATGGAGACCAACGTTTTGTTTGGACGAGCATAATGTAGCGTTTTGACAAGTGTGGCAAGTATCAATAGCCATTGTGACAAAAACAAAAAGGAGAAAGTGCGCCCTATACTGGGAGAATCGCTAAAAGCCTACAGCACCTGGTATTCCTAGGCAGTCTCCCAACCAAGTACAAACCAGGCCAGACCCAGCTTAGCTTCCGAGATCAGACGAGATCGGGCGATCTTCGGGTAGTATGGCCCTAAGCCGAGAGGCAGTCCTCAGAATTCAACTTTTAAATGTGGCAAGCTGGTTGACAGGACCTTTCTGCAATGAGCTACACGTGTGTGATACAATAATCACTGCTCTTTTTCTCAGCCTATGTAACTCTTTGGACTTTTGCCCCACTGTTAGCACTGAAGTGCCTTGAGGCACATGGGTCACTGTTGGCGACACTGCAAATCTTGCTATAAATTTCAGACCGAGTCAAAACTAAACAAACATGTTTTGGGTGGAGACCGGCGGTTTGTTTGGATGAGCATAATGTAGCGTTTTGACAAGTGTGGCAAATATCTATAGCCATTGTGAAAAAAACAAAAGGGAGAAAGTGCGCCCTATACTGGTAGCATCGCTAAAAGCCTACAGCACCTGGTATTCCTAGGCAGTCTCCCAACCAAGTACTAACCAGGACAGACCCAGCTTAGCTTCCGAGATCAGACGAGATCGGGTGATCTTCGGGTAGTATGGCCGTAAGCCGAGAGGCAGTCCTCAGAATTCAATTTTTAAATGTGGCAAGCTGGTTGACAGGACCTTTCTGCAATGAGTTACACGTATGTGATACAATAATCACTGCTCTTTTTCTCAGCCTATGTAACTCTTACGACTTTTGCCCCACTGTTAGCACTGAAGTGCCTTGAGGCACATGGGTCACTATTGGCGACACTGCAAATCTTGCTATAAATTTCAGACCGAGTCAAAACTAAACATGTTTTGGGTGGAGACCAGCGTTTTGTTTGGACGAGCATAATGTAGCGTTTTGACAAGTGTGGCAAGTATCTATAGCCATTGTGACAAAAACAAAAGGGAGAAAGTGCGCCCTATACTGGTAGCATCGCTAAAAGCCTACAGCACCTGGTATTCCTAGGCAGTCTCCCAACCAAGTACTAACCAGGCCAGACCCAGCTTAGCTTCCGAGATCAGACGAGATCGGGCGATCTTCGGGTAGTATGGCCGTAAGCCGAGAGGCAGACCTCAGAATTCAATTTTTAAATGTGGCAAGCTGGTTGACAGGACCTTTCTGCAATGAGTTACACGTGTGTGATACAATAATCACTGCTCTTTTTCTCAGCCTATGTAACTCTTTGGACTTTTGCCCCACTGTTAGCACTGAAGTGCCTTGAGGCACATGGGTCACTGTTGGCGACACTGCAAATCTTGCTATAAATTTCAGACCGAGTCAAAACTAAACTTGTTTTGGGTGGAGACCAACGTTTTGTTTGGACGAGCATAATGTAGCGTTTTGACAAGTGTGGCAAGTATCAATAGCCATTGTGACAAAAACAAAAAGGAGAAAGTGCGCCCTATACTGGGAGCATCGCTAAAAGCCTACAGCACCTGGTATTCCTAGGCAGTCTCCCATCCAAGTACTAACCAGGCCAGACCCAGCTTAGCTTCCGAGATCAGACGAGATCGGGCGATCTTCGGGTAGTATGGCCGTAAGCCGAGATGCCGTCCTCAGAATTCAATTTTTAAATGTGGCAAGCTGGTTGACAGGACCTTTCTGCAATGAGCTACACGTGTGTGATACAATAATCACTGCTCTTTTTCTCAGCCTATGTAACTCTTTGGACTTTTGCCCCACTGTTAGCACTGAAGTGCCTTGAGGCACATGGGTCACTGTTGGCGACACTGCAAATCTTGCTATAAATTTCAGACCGAGTCAAAACTAAACAAACATGTTTTGGGTGGAGACCAGCGGTTTGTTTGGGCGAGCATAATGTAGCGTTTTGACAAGTGTGGCAAGTATCTATAGCCTATGTGAAAAAAACAAAAGGGAGAAAGTGCGCCCTATACTGGGAGCATCGCTAAAAGCCTACAGCACCTGGTATTCCTAGGCAGTCTCCCAACCCAGTACTAACCAGGCCAGACCCAGCTTAGCTTCCGAGATCAAACGAGATCGGGCGATCTTCGGGTAGTATGGCCGTAAGCCGAGAGGCTGTCCTCAGAATTAAATTTTTAAATGTGGCAAGCTGGTTGACAGGACCTTTCTGCAATGAGCTACACGTGTGTGATAAAATAATCACTGCTCTTTTTCTCAGCTTATGTAACTCTTTGGACTTTTGCCCCACTGTTAGAACTGAAGTGCCTTGAGGCACATGGGTCACTGTTGGCGACACTGCAAATCTTGCTATAAATTTCAGACCGAGTCAAAACTAAACTTGTTTTGGGTGGAGACCAGCGTTTTGTTTGGACAAGCATAATGTAGCGTTTTGACAAGTGTGGCAAGTATCAATAGCCATTGTGACAAAAACAAAAGGGAGAAAGTGCGCCCTATACTGGGAGCATCGCTAAAAGCCTACAGCACCTGGTATTCCTAGGCAGTCTCCCATCCAAGTACTAACCAGGCCAGACCCAGCTTAGCTTCCGAGATCAGACGAGATCGGGCGATCTTCGGGTAGTATGGCCGTAAGCCGAGATGCCGTCTTCAGAATTCAATTTTTAAATGTGGCAAGCTGGTTGACAGGACCTTTCTGCAATGAGCTACACGTGTGTGATACAATAATCACTGCTCTTTTTCTCAGCCTATGTAACTCTTTGGACTTTTGCCCCACTGTTAGCACTGAAGTGCCTTGAGGCACATGGGTCACTGTTGGCGACACTGCAAATCTTGCTATAAATTTCAGACCGAGTCATAACTAAACAAACATGTTTTGGGTGGAGACCAGCGGTTTGTTTGGGCGAGCATAATGTAGCGTTTTGACAAGTGTGGCAAGTATCTATAGCCATTGTGACAAAAACAAAAGGGAGAAAGTGCGCCCTATACTGGGAGCATCGCTAAAACCCTACAGCACCTGGTATTCCTAGGCAGTCTCCCATCCAAGTACTAACCAGGCCAGACCCAGCTTAGCTTCCGAGATCAGACGAGATCGGGCGATCTTCGGGTAGTATGGCCGTAAGCCGAGAGGCAGTCCTCAGAATTAAATTTTTAAATGTGGCAAGCTGGTTGACAGGACCTTTCTGCAATGAGCTACACGTGTGTGATACAATAATCACTGCTCTTTTTCTCAGCCTATGTAACTCTTTGGACTTTTGCCCCACTGTTAGCACTGAAGTGCCTTGAGGCACATGGGTCACTGTTGGCGACACTGCAAATCTTGCTATAAATTTCAGACCGAGTCAAAACTAAACTTGTTTTGGGTGTAGACCAGCGTTTTGTTTGGACGAGCATAATGTAGCGTTTTGACAAGTGTGGCAAGTATCAATAGCCATTGTGACAAAAACAAAAGGGAGAAAGTGCGCCCTATACTGGGAGCATCGCTAAAAGCCTACAGCACCTGGTATTCCTAGGCAGTCTCCCAACCAAGTACTAACCAGGCCAGACCCAGCTTAGCTTCCGAGATCAGACGAGATCGGGCGATCTTCGGGTAGTATGGCCGTAAGCCGAGAGGCAGTTCTCAGAATCCAATTTTTAAATGTGGCAAGCTGGTTGACAGGAACTTTCTGCAATGAGCTACACGTGTGTGATACAATAATCACTGCTCTTTTTCTCAGCCTATGTAACTCTTTGGACTTTTGCCCCACTGTTAGCACTGAAGTGCCTTGAGGCACATGGGTCACTGTTGGCGACACTGCAAATCTTGCTATAAATTTCAGACCGAGTCAAAACTAAACATGTTTTGGGTGGAGACCAGCGTTTTGTTTGGACGAGCATAATGTAGCGTTTTGACAAGTGTGGCAAGTATCTATAGCCATTGTGACAAAAACAAAAGGGAGAAAGTGCGCCCTATACTGGGAGCATCGCTAAAAGCCTACAGCACCTGGTATTCCTAGGCAGTCTCCCATCCAAGTTCTAACCAGGCCAGACCCAGCTTAGCATCCGAGATCAGACGAGATCGGGCGATCTTCGGGTAGTATGGCCGTAAGCCGAGAGGCAGTCCTCAGAATTCAACTTTTAAATGTGGCAAGCTGGTTGACAGGACCTTTCTGCAATGAGCTACACGTGTGTGATACAATAATCACTGCTCTTTTTCTCAGCCTATGTAACTCTTTGGACTTTTGCCCCACTGTTAGCACTGAAGTGCCTTGAGGCACATGGGTCACTGTTGGCGACACTGCAAATCTTGCTATAAATTTCAGACCGAGTCAAAACTAAACAAACATGTTTTGGGTGGAGACCGGCGGTTTGTTTGGATGAGCATAATGTAGCGTTTTGACAAGTGTGGCAAATATCTATAGCCATTGTGAAAAAAACAAAAGGGAGAAAGTGCGCCCTATACTGGTAGCATCGCTAAAAGCCTACAGCACCTGGTATTCCTAGGCAGTCTCCCAACCAAGTACTAACCAGGACAGACCCAGCTTAGCTTCCGAGATCAGACGAGATCGGGTGATCTTCGGGTAGTATGGCCGTAAGCCGAGAGGCAGTCCTCAGAATTCAATTTTTAAATGTGGCAAGCTGGTTGACAGGACCTTTCTGCAATGAGTTACACGTATGTGATACAATAATCACTGCTCTTTTTCTCAGCCTATGTAACTCTTACGACTTTTGCCCCACTGTTAGCACTGAAGTGCCTTGAGGCACATGGGTCACTATTGGCGACACTGCAAATCTTGCTATAAATTTCAGACCGAGTCAAAACTAAACATGTTTTGGGTGGAGACCAGCGTTTTGTTTGGACGAGCATAATGTAGCGTTTTGACAAGTGTGGCAAGTATCTATAGCCATTGTGACAAAAACAAAAGGGAGAAAGTGCGCCCTATACTGGTAGCATCGCTAAAAGCCTACAGCACCTGGTATTCCTAGGCAGTCTCCCAACCAAGTACTAACCAGGCCAGACCCAGCTTAGCGTCCGAGATCAGACGAGATCGGGCGATCTTCGGGTAGTATGGCCGTAAGCCGAGAGGCAGACCTCAGAATTCAATTTTTAAATGTGGCAAGCTGGTTGACAGGACCTTTCTGCAATGAGTTACACGTGTGTGATACAATAATCACTGCTCTTTTTCTCAGCCTATGTAACTCTTACGACTTTTGCCCCACTGTTAGCACTGAAGTGCCTTGAGGCACATGGGTCACTATTGGCGACACTGCAAATCTTGCTATAAATTTCAGACCGAGTCAAAACTAAACATGTTTTGGGTGGAGACCAGCGTTTTGTTTGGACGAGCATAATGTAGCGTTTTGACAAGTGTGGCAAGTTTCTATAGCCATTGTGACAAAAACAAAAGGGAGAAAGTGCGCCCTATACTGGGAGCATCGCTAAAAGCCTACAGCACCTGGTATTCCTAGGCAGTCTCCCATCCAAGTACTAACCAGGCCAGACCCAGCTTAGCTTCCGAGATCAGACGAGATCGGGCGATCTTCGGGTAGTATGGCCGTAAGCCGAGAGGCAGACCTCAGAATTAAATTTTTAAATGTGGCAAGCTGGTTGACAGGACCTTTCTGCAATGAGCTACACGTGTGTGATACAATAATCACTGCTCTTTTTCTCAGCCTATGTAACTCTTTGGACTTTTGCCCCACTGTTAGCACTGAAGTGCCTTGAGGCACATGGGTCACTGTTGGCGACACTGCAAATCTTGCTATAAATTTCAGACCGAGTCAAAACTAAACTTGTTTTGGGTGGAGACCAACGTTTTGTTTGGACGAGCATAATGTAGCGTTTTGACAAGTGTGGCAAGTATCAATAGCCATTGTGACAAAAACAAAAAGGAGAAAGTGCGCCCTATACTGGGAGAATCGCTAAAAGCCTACAGCACCTGGTATTCCTAGGCAGTCTCCCAACCAAGTACTAACCAGGCCAGACCCAGCTTAGCTTCCGAGATCAGACGAGATCGGGCGATCTTCGGGTAGTATGGCCCTAAGCCGAGAGGCAGTCCTCAGAATTCAACTTTTAAATGTGGCAAGCTGGTTGACAGGACCTTTCTGCAATGAGCTACACGTGTGTGATACAATAATCACTGCTCTTTTTCTCAGCCTATGTAACTCTTTGGACTTTTGCCCCACTGTTAGCACTGAAGTGCCTTGAGGCACATGGGTCACTGTTGGCGACACTGCAAATCTTGCTATAAATTTCAGACCGAGTCAAAACTAAACAAACATGTTTTGGGTGGAGACCGGCGGTTTGTTTGGATGAGCATAATGTAGCGTTTTGACAAGTGTGGCAAATATCTATAGCCATTGTGAAAAAAACAAAAGGGAGAAAGTGCGCCCTATACTGGTAGCATCGCTAAAAGCCTACAGCACCTGGTATTCCTAGGCAGTCTCCCAACCAAGTACTAACCAGGACAGACCCAGCTTAGCTTCCGAGATCAGACGAGATCGGGTGATCTTCGGGTAGTATGGCCGTAAGCCGAGAGGCAGTCCTCAGAATTCAATTTTTAAATGTGGCAAGCTGGTTGACAGGACCTTTCTGCAATGAGTTACACGTATGTGATACAATAATCACTGCTCTTTTTCTCAGCCTATGTAACTCTTACGACTTTTGCCCCACTGTTAGCACTGAAGTGCCTTGAGGCACATGGGTCACTATTGGCGACACTGCAAATCTTGCTATAAATTTCAGACCGAGTCAAAACTAAACATGTTTTGGGTGGAGACCAGCGTTTTGTTTGGACGAGCATAATGTAGCGTTTTGACAAGTGTGGCAAGTATCTATAGCCATTGTGACAAAAACAAAAGGGAGAAAGTGCGCCCTATACTGGTAGCATCGCTAAAAGCCTACAGCACCTGGTATTCCTAGGCAGTCTCCCAACCAAGTACTAACCAGGCCAGACCCAGCTTAGCTTCCGAGATCAGACGAGATCGGGCGATCTTCGGGTAGTATGGCCGTAAGCCGAGAGGCAGACCTCAGAATTCAATTTTTAAATGTGGCAAGCTGGTTGACAGGACCTTTCTGCAATGAGTTACACGTGTGTGATACAATAATCACTGCTCTTTTTCTCAGCCTATGTAACTCTTTGGACTTTTGCCCCACTGTTAGCACTGAAGTGCCTTGAGGCACATGGGTCACTGTTGGCGACACTGCAAATCTTGCTATAAATTTCAGACCGAGTCAAAACTAAACTTGTTTTGGGTGGAGACCAACGTTTTGTTTGGACGAGCATAATGTAGCGTTTTGACAAGTGTGGCAAGTATCAATAGCCATTGTGACAAAAACAAAAAGGAGAAAGTGCGCCCTATACTGGGAGCATCGCTAAAAGCCTACAGCACCTGGTATTCCTAGGCAGTCTCCCAACCAAGTACTAACCAGGCCAGACCCAGCTTAGCTTCCGAGATCAGACGAGATCGGGCGATCTTCGGGTAGTATGGCCGTAAGCCGAGATGCCGTCCTCAGAATTCAATTTTTAAATGTGGCAAGCTGGTTGACAGGACCTTTCTGCAATGAGCTACACGTGTGTGATACAATAATCACTGCTCTTTTTCTCAGCCTATGTAACTCTTTGGACTTTTGCCCCACTGTTAGCACTGAAGTGCCTTGAGGCACATGGGTCACTGTTGGCGACACTGCAAATCTTGCTATAAATTTCAGACCGAGTCAAAACTAAACAAACATGTTTTGGGTGGAGACCAGCGGTTTGTTTGGGCGAGCATAATGTAGCGTTTTGACAAGTGTGGCAAGTATCTATAGCCATTGTGAAAAAAACAAAAGGGAGAAAGTGCGCCCTATACTGGGAGCATCGCTAAAAGCCTACAGCACCTGGTATTCCTAGGCAGTCTCCCAACCCAGTACTAACCAGGCCAGACCCAGCTTAGCTTCCGAGATCAAACGAGATCGGGCGATCTTCGGGTAGTATGGCCGTAAGCCGAGAGGCTGTCCTCAGAATTAAATTTTTAAATGTGGCAAGCTGGTTGACAGGACCTTTCTGCAATGAGCTACACGTGTGTGATAAAATAATCACTGCTCTTTTTATCAGCTTATGTAACTCTTTGGACTTTTGCCCCACTGTTAGAACTGAAGTGCCTTGAGGCACATGGGTCACTGTTGGCGACACTGCAAATCTTGCTATAAATTTCAGACCGAGTCAAAACTAAACTTGTTTTGGGTGGAGACCAGCGTTTTGTTTGGACAAGCATAATGTAGCGTTTTGACAAGTGTGGCAAGTATCAATAGCCATTGTGACAAAAACAAAAGGGAGAAAGTGCGCCCTATACTGGGAGCATCGCTAAAAGCCTACAGCACCTGGTATTCCTAGGCAGTCTCCCAACCAAGTACTAACCAGGCCAGACCCAGCTTAGCTTCCGAGATCAGACGAGATCGGGCGATCTTCGGGTAGTATGGCCGTAAGCCGAGATGCAGTCCTCAGAATCCAATTTTTAAATGTGGCAAGCTGGTTGACAGGAACTTTCTGCAATGAGCTACACGTGTGTGATACAATAATCACTGCTCTTTTTCTCAGCCTATGTAACTCTTTGGACTTTTGCCCCACTGTTAGCACTGAAGTGCCTTGAGGCACATGGGTCACTGTTGGCGACACTGCAAATCTTGCTATAAATTTCAGACCGAGTCAAAACTAAACATGTTTTGGGTGGAGACCAGCGTTTTGTTTGGACGAGCATCATGTAGCGTTTTGACAAGTGTGGCAATTATCTATAGCCATTGTGACAAAAACAAAAGGGAGAAAGTGCGCCCTATACTGGGAGCATCGCTAAAAGCCTACAGCACCTGGTATTCCTAGGCAGTCTCCCATCCAAGTACTAACCAGGCCAGACCCAGCTTAGCTTCCGAGATCAGACGAGATCGGGCGATCTTCGGGTAGTATGGCCGTAAGCCGAGATGCCGTCTTCAGAATTCAATTTTTAAATGTGGCAAGCTGGTTGACAGGACCTTTCTGCAATGAGCTACACGTGTGTGATACAATAATCACTGCTCTTTTTCTCAGCCTATGTAACTCTTTGGACTTTTGCCCCACTGTTAGCACTGAAGTGCCTTGAGGCACATGGGTCACTGTTGGCGACACTGCAAATCTTGCTATAAATTTCAGACCGAGTCAAAACTAAACAAACATGTTTTGGGTGGAGACCAGCGGTTTGTTTGGGCGAGCATAATGTAGCGTTTTGACAAGTGTGGCAAGTATCTATAGCCATTGTGACAAAAACAAAAGGGAGAAAGTGCGCCCTATACTGGGAGCATCGCTAAAACCCTACAGCACCTGGTATTCCTAGGCAGTGTCCCATCCAAGTACTAACCAGGCCAGACCCAGCTTAGCTTCCGAGATCAGACGAGATCGGGCGATCTTCGGGTAGTATGGCCGTAAGCCGAGAGGTAGTCCTCAGAATTAAATTTTTAAATGTGGCAAGCTGGTTGACAGGACCTTTCTGCAATGAGCTACACGTGTGTGATACAATAATCACTGCTCTTTTTCTCAGCCTATGTAACTCTTTGGACTTTTGCCCCACTGTTAGCACTGAAGTGCCTTGAGGCACATGGGTCACTGTTGGCGACACTGCAAATCTTGCTATAAATTTCAGACCGAGTCAAAACTAAACATGTTTTGGGTGGAGACCAGCGTTTTGTTTGGACGAGCATAATGTAGCGTTTTGACATGTGTGGCAAGTATCTATAGCCATTGTGACAAAAACAAAATGGAGAAAGTGCGCCCTATACTGGGAGCATGGCTAAAAGCCTACAGCACCTGGTATTCCTAGGCAGTCTCCCATCCAAGTAATAACCAGGCCAGACCCAGCTAAGCTTCCGAGATCAGACAATATCGGGGGATCTTCGGGTAGTATAGCCGTAAACCGAGAGGCAGGCCTCAGAATTAAATTTTTAAATGTGGCAAGCTGGTTGACAGGACCTTTCTGCATTGAGCTACACGTGTGTGATACAATAATCACTGCTCTTTTTCTCAGCCTATGTAACTCTTTGGACTTTTGCCCCACTGTTAGCACTGAAGTGCCTTGAGGCACATGGGTCACTGTTGGCGACACTGCAAATCTTGCTATAAATTTCAGACCGAGTCAAAACTAAACTTGTTTTGGGTGGAGACCAGCGTTTTGTTTGGACGAGCATAATGTAGCGTTTTGACAAGTGTGGCAAGTATCAATAGCCATTGTGACAAAAACAAAAGGGAGAAAGTGCGCCCTATACTGGGAGCATCGCTAAAAGCCTACAGCACCTGGTATTCCTAGGCAGTCTCCCAACCAAGTACTAACCAGGCCAGACCCAGCTTAGCTTCCGAGATCAGACGAGATCGGGCGATCTTCGGGTAGTATGGCCGTAAGCCGAGAGGCAGTTCTCAGAATCCAATTTTTAAATGTGGCAAGCTGGTTGACAGGAACTTTCTGCAATGAGCTACACGTGTGTGATACAATAATCACTGCTCTTTTTCTCAGCCTATGTAACTCTTTGGACTTTTGCCCCACTGTTAGCACTGAAGTGCCTTGAGGCACATGGGTCACTGTTGGCGACACTGCAAATCTTGCTATAAATTTCAGACCGAGTCAAAACTAAACATGTTTTGGGTGGAGACCAGCGTTTTGTTTGGACGAGCATAATGTAGCGTTTTGACAAGTGTGGCAAGTATCTATAGCCATTGTGACAAAAACAAAAGGGAGAAAGTGCGCCCTATACTGGGAGCATCGCTAAAAGCCTACAGCACCTGGTATTCCTAGGCAGTCTCCCATCCAAGTTCTAACCAGGCCAGACCCAGCTTAGCTTCCGAGATCAGACGAGATCGGGCGATCTTCGGGTAGTATGGCCGTAAGCCGAGAGGCAGTCCTCAGAATTCAACTTTTAAATGTGGCAAGCTGGTTGACAGGACCTTTCTGCAATGAGCTACACGTGTGTGATACAATAATCACTGCTCTTTTTCTCAGCCTATGTAACTCTTTGGACTTTTGCCCCACTGTTAGCACTGAAGTGCCTTGAGGCACATGGGTCACTGTTGGCGACACTGCAAATCTTGCTATAAATTTCAGACCGAGTCAAAACTAAACAAACATGTTTTGGGTGGAGACCGGCGGTTTGTTTGGATGAGCATAATGTAGCGTTTTGACAAGTGTGGCAAATATCTATAGCCATTGTGAAAAAAACAAAAGGGAGAAAGTGCGCCCTATACTGGTAGCATCGCTAAAAGCCTACAGCACCTGGTATTCCTAGGCAGTCTCCCAACCAAGTACTAACCAGGACAGACCCAGCTTAGCTTCCGAGATCAGACGAGATCGGGTGATCTTCGGGTAGTATGGCCGTAAGCCGAGAGGCAGTCCTCAGAATTCAATTTTTAAATGTGGCAAGCTGGTTGACAGGACCTTTCTGCAATGAGTTACACGTATGTGATACAATAATCACTGCTCTTTTTCTCAGCCTATGTAACTCTTACGACTTTTGCCCCACTGTTAGCACTGAAGTGCCTTGAGGCACATGGGTCACTATTGGCGACACTGCAAATCTTGCTATAAATTTCAGACCGAGTCAAAACTAAACATGTTTTGGGTGGAGACCAGCGTTTTGTTTGGACGAGCATAATGTAGCGTTTTGACAAGTGTGGCAAGTATCTATAGCCATTGTGACAAAAACAAAAGGGAGAAAGTGCGCCCTATACTGGTAGCATCGCTAAAAGCCTACAGCACCTGGTATTCCTAGGTAGTCTCCCAACCAAGTACTAACCAGGCCAGACCCAGCTTAGCTTCCGAGATCAGACGAGATCGGGCGATCTTCGGGTAGTATGGCCGTAAGCCGAGAGGCAGACCTCAGAATTCAATTTTTAAATGTGGCAAGCTGGTTGACAGGACCTTTCTGCAATGAGTTACACGTGTGTGATACAATAATCACTGCTCTTTTTCTCAGCCTATGTAACTCTTACGACTTTTGCCCCACTGTTAGCACTGAAGTGCCTTGAGGCACATGGGTCACTATTGGCGACACTGCAAATCTTGCTATAAATTTCAGACCGAGTCAAAACTAAACATGTTTTGGGTGGAGACCAGCGTTTTGTTTGGACGAGCATAATGTAGCGTTTTGACAAGTGTGGCAAGTTTCTATAGCCATTGTGACAAAAACAAAAGGGAGAAAGTGCGCCCTATACTGGGAGCATCGCTAAAAGCCTACAGCACCTGGTATTCCTAGGCAGTCTCCCATCCAAGTACTAACCAGGCCAGACCCAGCTTAGCTTCCGAGATCAGACGAGATCGGGCGATCTTCGGGTAGTATGGCCGTAAGCCGAGAGGCAGACCTCAGAATTAAATTTTTAAATGTGGCAAGCTGGTTGACAGGACCTTTCTGCAATGAGCTACACGTGTGTGATACAATAATCACTGCTCTTTTTCTCAGCCTATGTAACTCTTTGGACTTTTGCCCCACTGTTAGCACTGAAGTGCCTTGAGGCACATGGGTCACTGTTGGCGACACTGCAAATCTTGCTATAAATTTCAGACCGAGTCAAAACTAAACTTGTTTTGGGTGGAGACCAACGTTTTGTTTGGACGAGCATAATGTAGCGTTTTGACAAGTGTGGCAAGTATCAATAGCCATTGTGACAAAAACAAAAAGGAGAAAGTGCGCCCTATACTGGGAGAATCGCTAAAAGCCTACAGCACCTGGTATTCCTAGGCAGTCTCCCAACCAAGTACTAACCAGGCCAGACCCAGCTTAGCTTCCGAGATCAGACGAGATCGGGCGATCTTCGGGTAGTATGGCCCTAAGCCGAGAGGCAGTCCTCAGAATTCAACTTTTAAATGTGGCAAGCTGGTTGACAGGACCTTTCTGCAATGAGCTACACTTGTGTGATACAATAATCACTGCTCTTTTTCTCAGCCTATGTAACTCTTTGGACTTTTGCCCCACTGTTAGCACTGAAGTGCCTTGAGGCACATGGGTCACTGTTGGCGACACTGCAAATCTTGCTATAAATTTCAGACCGAGTCAAAACTAAACAAACATGTTTTGGGTGGAGACCGGCGGTTTGTTTGGATGAGCATAATATAGCGTTTTGACAAGTGTGGCAAATATCTATAGCCATTGTGAAAAAAACAAAAGGGAGAAAGTGCGCCCTATACTGGTAGCATCGCTAAAAGCCTACAGCACCTGGTATTCCTAGGCAGTCTCCCAACCAAGTACTAACCAGGACAGACCCAGCTTAGCTTCCGAGATCAGACGAGATCGGGTGATCTTCGGGTAGTATGGCCGTAAGCCGAGAGGCAGTCCTCAGAATTCAATTTTTAAATGTGGCAAGCTGGTTGACAGGACCTTTCTGCAATGAGTTACACGTATGTGATACAATAATCACTGCTCTTTTTCTCAGCCTATGTAACTCTTACGACTTTTGCCCCACTGTTAGCACTGAAGTGCCTTGAGGCACATGGGTCACTATTGGCGACACTGCAAATCTTGCTATAAATTTCAGACCGAGTCAAAACTAAACATGTTTTGGGTGGAGACCAGCGTTTTGTTTGGACGAGCATAATGTAGCGTTTTGACAAGTGTGGCAAGTATCTATAGCCATTGTGACAAAAACAAAAGGGAGAAAGTGCGCCCTATACTGGTAGCATCGCTAAAAGCCTACAGCACCTGGTATTCCTAGGCAGTCTCCCAACCAAGTACTAACCAGGTCAGACCCAGCTTAGCTTCCGAGATCAGACGAGATCGGGCGATCTTCGGGTAGTATGGCCGTAAGCCGAGAGGCAGACCTCAGAATTCAGTTTTTAAATGTGGCAAGCTGGTTGACAGGACCTTTCTGCAATGAGTTACACGTGTGTGATACAATAATCACTGCTCTTTTTCTCAGCCTATGTAACTCTTTGGACTTTTGCCCCACTGTTAGCACTGAAGTGCCTTGAGGCACATGAGTCACTGTTGGCGACACTGCAAATCTTGCTATAAATTTCAGACCGAGTCAAAACTAAACTTGTTTTGGGTGGAGACCAACGTTTTGTTTGGACGAGCATAATGTAGCGTTTTGACAAGTGTGGCAAGTATCAATAGCCATTGTGACAAAAACAAAAAGGAGAAAGTGCGCCCTATACTGGGAGCATCGCTAAAAGCCTACAGCACCTGGTATTCCTAGGCAGTCTCCCATCCAAGTACTAACCAGGTCAGACCCAGCTTAGCTTCCGAGATCAGACGAGATCGGGCGATCTTCGGGTAGTATGGCCGTAAGCCGAGATGCCGTCCTCAGAATTCAATTTTTAAATGTGGCAAGCTGGTTGACAGGACCTTTCTGCAATGAGCTACACGTGTGTGATACAATAACCACTGCTCTTTTTCTCAGCCTATGTAACTCTTTGGACTTTTGCCCCACTGTTAGCACTGAAGTGCCTTGAGGCACATGGGTCACTGTTGGCGACACTGCAAATCTTGCTATAAATTTCAGACCGAGTCAAAACTAAACAAACATGTTTTGGGTGGAGACCAGCGGTTTGTTTGGGCGAGCATAATGTAGCGTTTTGACAAGTGTGGCAAGTATCTATAGCCATTGTGAAAAAAACAAAAGGGAGAAAGTGCGCCCTATACTGGGAGCATCGCTAAAAGCCTACAGCACCTGGTATTCCTAGGCAGTCTCCCAACCCAGTACTAACCAGGCCAGACCCAGCTTAGCTTCCGAGATCAAACGAGATCGGGCGATCTTCGGGTAGTATGGCCGTAAGCCGAGAGGCTGTCCTCAGAATTAAATTTTTAAATGTGGCAAGCTGGTTGACAGGACCTTTCTGCAATGAGCTACACGTGTGTGATAAAATAATCACTGCTCTTTTTCTCAGCTTATGTAACTCTTTGGACTTTTGCCCCACTGTTAGAACTGAAGTGCCTTGAGGCACATGGGTCACTGTTGGCGACACTGCAAATCTTGCTATAAATTTCAGACCGAGTCAAAACTAAACTTGTTTTGGGTGGAGACCAGCGTTTTGTTTGGACGAGCATAATGTAGCGTTTTGACAAGTGTGGCAAGTATCAATAGCCATTGTGACAAAAACAAAAGGGAGAAAGTGCGCCCTATACTGGGAGCATCGCTAAAAGCCTACAGCACCTGGTATTCCTAGGCAGTCTCCCAACCAAGTACTAACCAGGCCAGACCCAGCTTAGCTTCCGAGATCAGACGAGATCGGGCGATCTTCGGGTAGTATGGCCGTAAGCCGAGAGGCAGTCCTCAGAATCCAATTTTTAAATGTGGCAAGCTGGTTGACAGGACCTTTCTGCAATGAGCTACACGTGTGTGATACAATAATCACTGCTCTTTTTGTCAGCCTATGTAACTCTTTGGACTTTTGCCCCACTGTTAGCACTGAAGTGCCTTGAGGCACATGGGTCACTGTTGGCGACACTGCAAATCTTGCTATAAATTTCAGACCGAGTCAAAACTAAACTTGTTTTGGGTGGAGACCAGCGTTTTGTTTGGACGAGCATAATGTAGCGTTTTGACAAGTGTGGCAAGTATCTATAGCCATTGTGACAAAAACAAAAGGGAGAAAGTGCGCCCTATACTGGGAGCATCGCTAAAAGCCTACAGCACCTGGTATTCCTAGGCAGTCTCCCATCCAAGTACTAACCAGACCCAGCTTAGCTTCCGAGATCAGACGAGATCGGGCGATCTTCGGGTAGTATGGCCGTAAGCCGAGATGCCGTCCTCAGAATTCAATTTTTAAATGTGGCAAGCTGGTTGACAGGACCTTTCTGCAATGAGCTACACGTGTGTGATACAATAATCACTGCTCTTTTTCTCAGCCTATGTAACTCTTTGGACTTTTGCCCCACTGTTAGCACTGAAGTGCCTTGAGGCACATGGGTCACTGTTGGCGACACTGCAAATCTTGCTATAAATTTCAGACCGAGTCAAAACTAAACAAACATGTTTTGGGTGGAGACCAGCGGTTTGTTTGGACGAGCATAATGCAGCGTTTTGACAAGTTTGGCAAGTATCAATAGCCATTGTGACAAAAACAAAAGGGAGAAAGTGCGCCCTATACTGGGAGCATCGCTAAAAGCCTACAGCACCTGGTATTCCTAGGCAGTCTCCCAACCAAGTACTAACCAGGCCAGACCCAGCTTAGCTTCCGAGATCAGACGAGATCGGGCGATCTTCGGGTAGTATGGCCGTAAGCCGAGAGGCAGTCCTCAGAATCCAATTTTTAAATGTGGCAAGCTGGTTGACAGGACCTTTGTGCAATTAGCTACACGTGTGTGATACAATAATCACTGCTCTTTTTCTCAGCCTATGTAACTCTTTGGACTTTTGCCCCACTGTTAGCACTGAAGTGCCTTGAGGCACATGGGTCACTGTTGGCGACACTGCAAATCTTGCTATAAATTTCAGACCGAGTCAAAACTAAACATGTTTTGGGTGGAGACCAGCGTTTTGTTTGGACAAGCATAATGTAGCGTTTTGACAAGTGTGGCAAGTATCAATAGCCATTGTGACAAAAACAAAAGGGAGAAAGTGCGCCCTATACTGGGAGCATCGCTAAAAGCCTACAGCACCTGGTATTCCTAGGCAGTCTCCCAACCAAGTACTAACCAGGCCAGACCCAGCTTAGCTTCCGAGATCAGACGAGATCGGGCGATCTTCGGGTAGTATGGCCGTAAGCCGAGAGGCAGTCCTCAGAATCCAATTTTTAAATGTGGCAAGCTGGTTGACAGGAACTTTCTGCAATGAGCTACACGTGTGTGATACAATAATCACTGCTCTTTTTCTCAGCCTATGTAACTCTTTGGACTTTTGCCCCACTGTTAGCACTGAAGTGCCTTGAGGCACATGGGTCACTGTTGGCGACACTGCAAATCTTGCTATAAATTTCAGACAGAGTCAAAACTAAACATGTTTTGGGTGGAGACCAGCGTTTTGTTTGGACGAGCATCATGTAGCGTTTTGACAAGTGTGGCAAGTATCTATAGCCATTGTGACAAAAACAAAAGGGAGAAAGTGCGCCCTATACTGGGAGCATCGCTAAAAGCCTACAGCACCTGGTATTCCTAGGCAGTCTCCCATCCAAGTACTAACCAGGCCAGACCCAGCTTAGCTTCCGAGATCAGACGAGATCGGGCGATCTTCGGGTAGTATGGCCGTAAGCCGAGATGCCGTCCTCAGAATTCAATTTTTAAATGTGGCAAGCTGGTTGACAGGACCTTTCTGCAATGAGCTACACGTGTGTGATACAATAATCACTGCTCTTTTTCTCAGCCTATGTAACTCTTTGGACTTTTGCCCCACTGTTAGCACTGAAGTGCCTTGAGGCACATGGGTCACTGTTGGCGACACTGCAAATCTTGCTATAAATTTCAGACCGAGTCAAAACTAAACAAACATGTTTTGGGTGGAGACCAGCGGTTTGTTTGGGCGAGCATAATGTAGCGTTTTGACAAGTGTGGCAAGTATCTATAGCCATTGTGAAAAAAACAAAAGGGAGAAAGTGCGCCCTATACTGGGAGCATCGCTAAAAGCCTACAGCACCTGGTATTCCTAGGCAGTCTCCCAACCCAGTACTAACCAGGCCAGACCCAGCTTAGCTTCCGAGATCAAACGAGATCGGGCGATCTTCGGGTAGTATGGCCGTAAGCCGAGAGGCTGTCCTCAGAATTAAATTTTTAAATGTGGCAAGCTGGTTGACAGGACCTTTCTGCAATGAGCTACACGTGTGTGATAAAATAATCACTGCTCTTTTTCTCAGCTTATGTAACTCTTTGGACTTTTGCCCCACTGTTAGCACTGAAGTGCCTTGAGGCACATGGGTCACTGTTGGCGACACTGCAAATCTTGCTATAAATTTCAGACCGAGTCAAAACTAAACATGTTTTGGGTGGAGACCAGCGTTTTGTTTGGACGAGCATCATGTAGCGTTTTGACAAGTGTGGCAAGTATCTATAGCCATTGTGACAAAAACAAAAGGGAGAAAGTGCGCCCTATACTGGGAGCATCGCTAAAAGCCTACAGCACCTGGTATTCCTAGGCAGTCTCCCATCCAAGTACTAACCAGGCCAGACCCAGCTTAGCTTCCGAGATCAGACGAGATCGGGCGATCTTCGGGTAGTATGGCCGTAAGCCGAGATGCCGTCCTCAGAATTCAATTTTTAAATGTGGCAAGCTGGTTGACAGGACCTTTCTGCAATGAGCTACACGTGTGTGATACAATAATCACTGCTCTTTTTCTAAGCCTATGTAACTCTTTGGACTTTTGCCCCACTGTTAGCACTGAAGTGCCTTGAGGCACATGGGTCACTGTTGGCGACACTGCAAATCTTGCTATAAATTTCAGACCGAGTCAAAACTAAACAAACATGTTTTGGGTGGAGACCAGCGGTTTGTTTGGGCGAGCATAATGTAGCGTTTTGACAAGTGTGGCAAGTATCTATAGCCATTGTGAAAAAAACAAAAGGAAGAAAGTGCGCCCTATACTGGGAGCATCGCTAAAAGTCTACAGCACCTGGTATTCCTAGGCAGTCTCCCAACCCAGTACTAACCAGGACCGACCCAGCTTAGCTTCCGAGATCAAACGAGATCGGGCGATCTTCGGGTAGTATGGCCGTAAGCCGAGAGGCTGTCCTCAGAATTAAATTTTTAAATGTGGCAAGCTGGTTGACAGGACCTTTCTGCAATGAGCTACACGTGTGTGATACAATAATCACTGCTCTTTTTCTCAGCCTATTTAACTCTTTGGACTTTTGCCCCAATGTTAGCACTGAAGTGCCTTGAGGCACATGGGTCACTGTTGGCAACACTGCAAATCTTGCTATAAATTTCAGACCGAGTCAAAACTAAACAAACATGTTTTGGGTGGAGACCAGCGGTTTGTTTGGACGAGCATAATGCAGCGTTTTGACAAGTTTGGCAAGTATCAATAGCCATTGTGACAAAAACAAAAGGGAGAAAGTGCGCCCTATACTGGGAGCATCGCTAAAAGCCTACAGCAACTGGTATTCCTAGGCAGTCTCCCAACCAAGTACTAACCAGGCCAGACCCAGCTTAGCTTCCGAGATCAGACGAGATCGGGCGATCTTCGGGTAGTATGGCCGTAAGCCGAGAGGCAGTCCTCAGAATCCAATTTTTAAATGTGGCAAGCTGGTTGACAGGAACTTTCTGCAATGAGCTACACGTGTGTGATACAATAATCACTGCTCTTTTTCTCAGCCTATGTAACTCTTTGGACTTTTGCCCCACTGTTAGCACTGAAGTGCCTTGAGGCACATGGGTCACTGTTGGCGACACTGCAAATCTTGCTATAAATTTCAGACCGAGTCAAAACTAAACATGTTTTGGGTGGAGACCAGCGTTTTGTTTGGACGAGCATAATGTAGCGTTTTGACAAGTGTGGCAAGTATCAATAGCCATTGTGACAAAAACAAAAGGGAGAAAGTGCGCCCTATACTGGGAGCATCGCTAAAAGCCTACAGCACCTGGTATTCCTAGGCAGTCTCCCATCCAAGTACTAACCAGGCCAGACCCAGCTTAGCTTCCGAGATCAGACGAGATCGGGCGATCTTCGGGTAGTATGGCCGTAAGCCGAGAGGCAGTCCTCAGAATCCAATTTTTAAATGTGGCAAGCTGGTTGACAGGAACTTTCTGCAATGAGCTACACGTGTGTGATACAATAATCACTGCTCTTTTTCTCAGCCTATGTAACTCTTTGGACTTTTGCCCCACTGTTAGCACTGAAGTGCTTTGAGGCACATGGGTCACTGTTGGCGACACTGCAAATCTAGCTATAAATTTCAGACCGAGTCAAAACTAAACATGTTTTGGGTGGAGACCAGCGTTTTGTTTGGACGAGCATCATGTAGCGTTTTGACAAGTGTGGCAAGTATCTATAGCCATTGTGACAAAAACAAAAGGGAGAAAGTGCGCCCTATACTGGGAGTATCGCTAAAAGCCTACAGCACCTGGTATTCCTAGGCATTCTCCCATCCAAGTACTAACCAGCCCAGACCCAGCTTAGCTTCCGAGATCAGACGAGATCGGGCGATCTTCGGGTAGTATGGCCGTAAGCCGAGATGCCGTCCTCAGAATTCAATTTTTAAATGTGGCAAGCTGGATGACAGGACCTTTCTGCAATGAGCTACACGTGTGTGATACAATAATCACTGCTCTTTTTCTCAGCCTATGTAACTCTTTGGACTTTTGCCCCACTGTTAGCACTGAAGTGCCTTGAGGCACATGGGTCACTGTTGGCGACACTGCAAATCTTGCTATAAATTTCAGACCGAGTCAAAACTAAACAAACATGTTTTGGGTGGAGACCAGCGGTTTGTTTGGGCGAGCATAATGTAGCGTTTTGACAAGTGTGGCAAGTATCTATAGCCATTGTGAAAAAAACAAAAGGGAGAAAGTGCGCCCTATACTGGGAGCATCGCTAAAAGCCTACAGCACCTGGTATTCCTAGGCAGTCTCCCAACCCAGTACTAACCAGGCCAGACCCAGCTTAGCTTCCGAGATCAAACGAGATCGGGCGATCTTCGGGTAGTATGGCCGTAAGCCGAGAGGCTGTCCTCAGAATTAAATTTTTAAATGTGGCAAGCTGGTTGACAGGACCTTTCTGCAATGAGCTACACGTGTGTGATAAAATAATCACTGCTCTTTTTCTCAGCTTATATAACTCTTTGGACTTTTGCCCCACTGTTAGCACTGAAGTGCCTTGAGGCACATGGGTCACTGTTGGCGACACTGCAAATCTTGCTATAAATTTCAGACCGAGTCAAAACTAAACTTGTTTTGGGTGGAGACCAGCGTTTTGTTTGGACGAGCATAATGTAGCGTTTTGACAAGTGTGGCAAGTATCTATAGCCATTGTGACAAAAACAAAAGGGAGAAAGTGCGCCCTATACTGGGAGCATCGCTAAAAGCCTACAGCACCTGGTATTCCTAGGCAGTCTCCCATCCAAGTACTAACCAGGCCAGACCCAGCTTAGCTTCCGAGATCAGACGAGATCGGGCGATCTTCGGGTAGTATGGCCGTAAGCCGAAAGGCAGTCCTCAGAATTCAATTTTTAAATGTGGCAAGCTGGTTGACAGGAACTTTCTGCAATGAGCTACACGTGTGTGATACAATAATCACTGCTCTTTTTCTCAGCCTATGTAACTCTTTGGACTTTTGCCCCACTGTTAGCACTGAAGTGCCTTGAGGCACATGGGTCACTGTTGGCGACACTGCAAATCTTGCTATAAATTTCAGACCGAGTCAAAACTAAAAATGTTTTGGGTGGAGACCAGCGTTTTGTTTGGACGAGCATCATGTAGCGTTTTGACAAGTGTGGCAAGTATCTATAGCCATTGTGACAAAAACAAAAGGGAGAAAGTGCGCCCTATACTGGGAGCATCGCTAAAAGCCTACAGCACCTGGTATTCCTAGGCAGTCTCCCATCCAAGTACTAACCAGGCCAGACCCAGCTTAGCTTCCGAGATCAAACGAGATCGGGCGATCTTCGGGTAGTATGGCCGTAAGCCGAGATGCCGTCCTCAGAATTCAATTTTTAAATGTGGCAAGCTGGTTGACAGGACCTTTCTGCAATGAGCTACACGTGTGTGATACAATAATCACTGCTCTTTTTCTCAGCCTATGTAACTCTTTGGACTTTTGCCCCACTGTTAGCACAGAAGTGCCTTGAGGCACATGGGTCACTGTTGGCGACACTGCAAATCTTGCTATAAATTTCAGACCGAGTCAAAACTAAACAAACATGTTTTGGGTGGAGACCAGCGGTTTGTTTGGGCGAGCATAATGTAGCGTTTTGACAAGTGTGGCAAGTATCTATAGCCATTGTGAAAAAAACAAAAGGGAGAAAGTGCGCCCTATACTGGGAGCATCGCTAAAAGCCTACAGCACCTGGTATTCCTAGGCAGTCTCCCAACCCAGTACTAACCAGGCCAGACCCAGCTTAGCTTCCGAGATCAAACGAGATCGGGCGATCTTCGGGTAGTATGGCCGTAAGCCGAGAGGCTGTCCTCAGAATTACATTTTTAAATGTGGCAAGCTGGTTGACAGGACCTTTCTGCAATGAGCTACACGTGTGTGATAAAATAATCACTGCTCTTTTTCTCAGCTTATGTAACTCTTTGGACTTTTGCCCCACTGTTAGAACTGAAGTGCCTTGAGGCACATGGGTCACTGTTGGCGACACTGCAAATCTTGCTATAAATTTCAGACCGAGTCAAAACTAAACTTGTTTTGGGTGGAGACCAGCGTTTTGTTTGGACGAGCATAATGTAGCGTTTTGACAAGTGTGGCAAGTATCTATAGCCATTGTGACAAAAACAAAAGGGAGAAAGTGCGCCCTATACTGGGAGCATCGCTAAAAGCCTACAGCACCTGGTATTCCTAGGCAGTCTCCCATCCAAGTACTAACCAGGCCAGACCCAGCTTAGCTTCCGAGATCAGACGAGATCGGGCGATCTTCGGGTAGTATGGCCGTAAGCCGAAAGGCAGTCCTCAGAATTCAATTTTTAAATGTGGCAAGCTGGTTGACAGGAACTTTCTGCAATGAGCTACACGTGTGTGATACAATAATCACTGCTCTTTTTCTCAGCCTATGTAACTCTTTGGACTTTTGCCCCACTGTTAGCACTGAAGTGCCTTGAGGCACATGGGTCACTGTTGGCGACACTGCAAATCTTGCTATAAATTTCAGACCGAGTCAAAACTAAACATGTTTTGGGTGGAGACCAGCGTTTTGTTTGGACGAGCATCATGTAGCGTTTTGACAAGTGTGGCAAGTATCTATAGCCATTGTGACAAAAACAAAAGGGAGAAAGTGCGCCCTATACTGGGAGCATCGCTAAAAGCCTACAGCACCTGGTATTCCTAGGCAGTCTCCCATCCAAGTACTAACCAGGCCAGACCCAGCTTAGCTTCCGAGATCAGACGAGATCGGGCGATCTTCGGGTAGTATGGCCGTAAGCCGAGATGCCGTCCTCAGAATTCAATTTTTAAATGTGGCAAGCTGGTTGACAGGACCTTTCTGCAATGAGCTACACGTGTGTGATACAATAATCACTGCTCTTTTTCTCAGCCTATGTAACTCTTTGGACTTTTGCCCCACTGTTAGCACTGAAGTGCCTTGAGGCACATGGGTCACTGTTGGCGACACTGCAAATCTTGCTATAAATTTCAGACCGAGTCAAAACTAAACAAACATGTTTTGGGTGGAGACCAGCGGTTTGTTTGGGCGAGCATAATGTAGCGTTTTGACAAGTGTGGCAAGTATCTATAGCCATTGTGAAAAAAACAAAAGGGAGAAAGTGCGCCCTATACTGGGAGCATCGCTAAAAGTCTACAGCACCTGGTATTCCTAGGCAGTCTCCCAACCCAGTACTAACCAGGACCGACCCAGCTTAGCTTCCGAGATCAAACGAGATCGGGCGATCTTCGGGTAGTATGGCCGTAAGCCGAGAGGCTGTCCTCAGAATTAAATTTTTAAATGTGGCAAGCTGGTTGACAGGACCTTTCTGCAATGAGCTACACGTGTGTGATACAATAATCACTGCTCTTTTTCTCAGCCTATTTAACTCTTTGGACTTTTGCCCCAATGTTAGCACTGAAGTGCCTTGAGGCACATGGGTCACTGTTGGCAACACTGCAAATCTTGCTATAAATTTCAGACCGAGTCAAAACTAAACAAACATGTTTTGGGTGGAGACCAGCGGTTTGTTTGGACGAGCATAATGCAGCGTTTTGACAAGTTTGGCAAGTATCAATAGCCATTGTGACAAAAACAAAAGGGAGAAAGTGCGCCCTATACTGGGAGCATCGCTAAAAGCCTACAGCACCTGGTATTCCTAGGCAGTCTCCCATCCAAGTACTAACCAGGCCAGACCCAGCTTAGCTTCCGAGATCAGACGAGATCGGGCGATCTTCGGGTAGTATGGCCGTAAGCCGAGATGCCGTCCTCAGAATTCAATTTTTAAATGTGGCAAGCTGGTTGACAGGACCTTTCTGCAATGAGCTACACGTGTGTGATACAATAATCACTGCTCTTTTTCTCAGCCTATGTAACTCTTTGGACTTTTGCCCCACTGTTAGCACTGAAGTGCCTTGAGGCACATGGGTCACTGTTGGCGACACTGCAAATCTTGCTATAAATTTCAGACCGAGTCAAAACTAAACAAACATGTTTTGGGTGGAGACCAGCGGTTTGTTTGGGCGAGCATAATGTAGCGTTTTGACAAGTGTGGCAAGTATCTATAGCCATTGTGAAAAAAACAAAAGGGAGAAAGTGCGCCCTATACTGGGAGCATCGCTAAAAGTCTACAGCACCTGGTATTCCTAGGCAGTCTCCCAACCCAGTACTAACCAGGCCAGACCCAGCTTAGCTTCCGAGATCAAACGAGATCGGGCGATCTTCGGGTAGTATGGCCGTAAGCCGAGAGGCTGTCCTCAGAATTACATTTTTAAATGTGGCAAGCTGGTTGACAGGACCTTTCTGCAATGAGCTACACGTGTGTGATAAAATAATCACTGCTCTTTTTCTCAGCTTATGTAACTCTTTGGACTTTTGCCCCACTGTTAGAACTGAAGTGCCTTGAGGCACATGGGTCACTGTTGGCGACACTGCAAATCTTGCTATAAATTTCAGACCGAGTCAAAACTAAACTTGTTTTGGGTGGAGACCAGCGTTTTGTTTGGACGAGCATAATGTAGCGTTTTGACAAGTGTGGCAAGTATCAATAGCCATTGTGACAAAAACAAAAGGGAGAAAGTGCGCCCTATACTGGGAGCATCGCTAAAAGCCTACAGCACCTGGTATTCCTAGGCAGTCTCCCAACCAAGTACTAACCAGGCCAGACCCAGCTTAGCTTCCGAGATCAGACGAGATCGGGCGATCTTCGGGTAGTATGGCCGTAAGCCGAGAGGCAGTCCTCAGAATCCAATTTTTAAATGTGGCAAGCTGGTTGACAGGAACTTTCTGCAATGAGCTACACGTGTGTGATACAATAATCACTGCTCTTTTTCTCAGCCTATGTAACTCTTTGGACTTTTGCCCCACTGTTAGCACTGAAGTGCCTTGAGGCACATGGGTCACTGTTGGCGACACTGCAAATCTTGCTATAAATTTCAGACCGAGTCAAAACTAAACATGTTTTGGGTGGAGACCAGCGTTTTGTTTGGACGAGCATCATGTAGCGTTTTGACAAGTGTGGCAAGTATCTATAGCCATTGTGACAAAAACAAAAGGGAGAAAGTGCGCCCTATACTGGGAGCATCGCTAAAAGCCTACAGCACCTGGTATTCCTAGGCAGTCTCCCATCCAAGTACTAACCAGGCCAGACCCAGCTTAGCTTCCGAGATCAGACGAGATCGGGCGATCTTCGGGTAGTATGGCCGTAAGCCGAGATGCCGTCCTCAGAATTCAATTTTTAAATGTGGCAAGCTGGTTGACAGGACCTTTCTGCAATGAGCTACACGTGTGTGATACAATAATCACTGCTCTTTTTCTCAGCCTATGTAACTCTTTGGACTTTTGCCCCACTGTTAGCACTGAAGTGCCTTGAGGCACATGGGTCACTGTTGGCGACACTGCAAATCTTGCTATAAATTTCAGACCGAGTCAAAACTAAACAAACATGTTTTGGGTGGAGACCAGCGGTTTGTTTGGGCGAGCATAATGTAGCGTTTTGACAAGTGTGGCAAGTATCTATAGCCATTGTGAAAAAAACAAAAGGGAGAAAGTGCGCCCTATACTGGGAGCATCGCTAAAAGTCTACAGCACCTGGTATTCCTAGGCAGTCTCCCAACCCAGTACTAACCAGGACCGACCCAGCTTAGCTTCCGAGATCAAACGAGATCGGGCGATCTTCGGGTAGTATGGCCGTAAGCCGAGAGGCTGTCCTCAGAATTAAATTTTTAAATGTGGCAAGCTGGTTGACAGGACCTTTCTGCAATGAGCTACACGTGTGTGATACAATAATCACTGCTCTTTTTCTCAGCCTATTTAACTCTTTGGACTTTTGCCCCAATGTTAGCACTGAAGTGCCTTGAGGCACATGGGTCACTGTTGGCAACACTGCAAATCTTGCTATAAATTTCAGACCGAGTCAAAACTAAACAAACATGTTTTGGGTGGAGACCAGCGGTTTGTTTGGACGAGCATAATGCAGCGTTTTGACAAGTTTGGCAAGTATCAATAGCCATTGTGACAAAAACAAAAGGGAGAAAGTGCGCCCTATACTGGGAGCATCGCTAAAAGCCTACAGCAACTGGTATTCCTAGGCAGTCTCCCAACCAAGTACTAACCAGGCCAGACCCAGCTTAGCTTCCGAGATCAGACGAGATCGGGCGATCTTCGGGTAGTATGGCCGTAAGCCGAGAGGCAGTCCTCAGAATCCAATTTTTAAATGTGGCAAGCTGGTTGACAGGAACTTTCTGCAATGAGCTACACGTGTGTGATACAATAATCACTGCTCTTTTTCTCAGCCTATGTAACTCTTTGGACTTTTGCCCCACTGTTAGCACTGAAGTGCCTTGAGGCACATGGGTCACTGTTGGCGACACTGCAAATCTTGCTATAAATTTCAGACCGAGTCAAAACTAAACATGTTTTGGGTGGAGACCAGCGTTTTGTTTGGACGAGCATAATGTAGCGTTTTGACAAGTGTGGCAAGTATCAATAGCCATTGTGACAAAAACAAAAGGGAGAAAGTGCGCCCTATACTGGGAGCATCGCTAAAAGCCTACAGCACCTGGTATTCCTAGGCAGTCTCCCATCCAAGTACTAACCAGGCCAGACCCAGCTTAGCTTCCGAGATCAGACGAGATCGGGCGATCTTCGGGTAGTATGGCCGTAAGCCGAGAGGCAGTCCTCAGAATCCAATTTTTAAATGTGGCAAGCTGGTTGACAGGAACTTTCTGCAATGAGCTACACGTGTGTGATAAAATAATCACTGCTCTTTTTCTCAGCCTATGTAACTCTTTGGACTTTTGCCCCACTGTTAGCACTGAAGTGCCTTGAGGCACATGGGTCACTGTTGGCGACACTGCAAATCTTGCTATAAATTTCAGACCGAGTCAAAACTAAACATGTTTTGGGTGGAGACCAGCGTTTTGTTTGGACGAGCATCATGTAGCGTTTTGACAAGTGTGGCAAGTATCTATAGCCATTGTGACAAAAACAAAAGGGAGAAAGTGCGCCCTATACTGGGAGTATCGCTAAAAGCCTACAGCACCTGGTATTCCTAGGCACTCTCCCATCCAAGTACTAACCAGCCCAGACCCAGCTTAGCTTCCGAGATCAGACGAGATCGGGCGATCTTCGGGTAGTATGGCCGTAAGCCGAGATGCCGTCCTCAGAATTCAATTTTTAAATGTGGCAAGCTGGATGACAGGACCTTTCTGCAATGAGCTACACGTGTGTGATACAATAATCACTGCTCTTTTTCTCAGCCTATGTAACTCTTTGGACTTTTGCCCCACTGTTAGCACTGAAGTGCCTTGAGGCACATGGGTCACTGTTGGCGACACTGCAAATCTTGCTATAAATTTCAGACCGAGTCAAAACTAAACAAACATGTTTTGGGTGGAGACCAGCGGTTTGTTTGGGCGAGCATAATGTAGCGTTTTGACAAGTGTGGCAAGTATCTATAGCCATTGTGAAAAAAACAAAAGGGAGAAAGTGCGCCCTATACTGGGAGCATCGCTAAAAGCCTACAGCACCTGGTATTCCTAGGCAGTCTCCCAACCCAGTACTAACCAGGCCAGACCCAGCTTAGCTTCCGAGATCAAACGAGATCGGGCGATCTTCGGGTAGTATGGCCGTAAGCCGAGAGGCTGTCCTCAGAATTAAATTTTTAAATGTGGCAAGCTGGTTGACAGGACCTTTCTGCAATGAGCTACACGTGTGTGATAAAATAATCACTGCTCTTTTTCTCAGCTTATATAACTCTTTGGACTTTTGCCCCACTGTTAGCACTGAAGTGCCTTGAGGCACATGGGTCACTGTTGGCGACACTGCAAATCTTGCTATAAATTTCAGACCGAGTCAAAACTAAACTTGTTTTGGGTGGAGACCAGCGTTCTGTTTGGACGAGCATAATGTAGCGTTTTGACAAGTGTGGCAAGTATCTATAGCCATTGTGACAAAAACAAAAGGGAGAAAGTGCGCCCTATACTGGGAGCATCGCTAAAAGCCTACAGCACCTGGTATTCCTAGGCAGTCTCCCATCCAAGTACTAACCAGGCCAGACCCAGCTTAGCTTCCGAGATCAGACGAGATCGGGCGATCTTCGGGTAGTATGGCCGTAAGCCGAAAGGCAGTCCTCAGAATTCAATTTTTAAATGTGGCAAGCTGGTTGACAGGAACTTTCTGCAATGAGCTACACGTGTGTGATACAATAATCACTGCTCTTTTTCTCAGCCTATGTAACTCTTTGGACTTTTGCCCCACTGTTAGCACTGAAGTGCCTTGAGGCACATGGGTCACTGTTGGCGACACTGCAAATCTTGCTATAAATTTCAGACCGAGTCAAAACTAAAAATGTTTTGGGTGGAGACCAGCGTTTTGTTTGGACGAGCATCATGTAGCGTTTTGACAAGTGTGGCAAGTATCTATAGCCATTGTGACAAAAACAAAAGGGAGAAAGTGCGCCCTATACTGGGAGCATCGCTAAAAGCCTACAGCACCTGGTATTCCTAGGCAGTCTCCCATCCAAGTACTAACCAGGCCAGACCCAGCTTAGCTTCCGAGATCAGACGAGATCGGGCGATCTTCGGGTAGTATGGCCGTAAGCCGAGATGCCGTCCTCAGAATTCAATTTTTAAATGTGGCAAGCTGGTTGACAGGACCTTTCTGCAATGAGCTACACGTGTGTGATACAATAATCACTGCTCTTTTTCTCAGCCTATGTAACTCTTTGGACTTTTGCCCCACTGTTAGCACAGAAGTGCCTTGAGGCACATGGGTCACAGTTGGCGACACTGCAAATCTTGCTATAAATTTCATACCGAGTCAAAAATAAACAAACATGTTTTGGGTGGAGACCAGCGGTTTGTTTGGGCGAGCATAATGTAGCGTTTGACAAGTGTGGCAAGTATCTATAGCCATTGTGACAAAAACAAAAGGGAGAAAGTGCGCCCTATACTGGGAGCATCGCTAAAAGCCTACAGCACCTGGTATTCCTAGGCAGTCTCCCATCCAAGTACTAACCAGGCCAGACCCAGCTTAGCTTCCGAGATCAGACGAGATCGGGCGATCTGCGGGTAGTATGGCCGTAAGCCGAAAGGCAGTCCTCAGAATTCAATTTTTAAATGTGGCAAGCTGGTTGACAGGAACTTTCTGCAATGAGCTACACGTGTGTGATACAATAATCACTGCTCTTTTTCTCAGCCTATGTAACTCTTTGGACTTTTGCCCCACTGTTAGCACTGAAGTGCCTTGAGGCACATGGGTCACTGTTGGCGACACTGCAAATCTTGCTATAAATTTCAGACCGAGTCAAAACTAAACATGTTTTGGGTGGAGACCAGCGTTTTGTTTGGACGAGCATCATGTAGCGTTTTGACAAGTGTGGCAAGTATCTATAGCCATTGTTACAAAAACAAAAGGGAGAAAGTGCGCCCTATACTGGGAGCATCGCTAAAAGCCTACAGCACCTGGTATTCCTAGGCAGTCTCCCATCCAAGTACTAACCAGGCCAGACCCAGCTTAGCTTCCGAGATCAGACGAGATCGGGCGATCTTCGGGTAGTATGGCCGTAAGCCGAGATGCCGTCCTCAGAATTCAATTTTTAAATGTGGCAAGCTGGTTGACAGGACCTTTCTGCAATGAGCTACACGTGTGTGATACAATAATCACTGCTCTTTTTCTCAGCCTATGTAACTCTTTGGACTTTTGCCCCACTGTTAGCACAGAAGTGCTTTGAGGCACATGGGTCACTGTTGGCGACACTGCAAATCTTGCTATAAATTTCAGACCGAGTCAAAACTAAACAAACATGTTTTGGGTGGAGACCAGCGGTTTGTTTGGGCGAGCATAATGTAGCGTTTTGACAAGTGTGGCAAGTATCTATAGCCATTGTGAAAAAAACAAAAGGGAGAAAGTGCGCCCTATACTGGGAGCATCGCTAAAAGCCTACAGCACCTGGTATTCCTAGGCAGTCTCCCAACCCAGTACTAACCAGGCCAGACCCAGCTTAGCTTCCGAGATCAAACGAGATCGGGCGATCTTCGGGTAGTATGGCCGTAAGCCGAGAGGCTGTCCTCAGAATTAAATTTTTAAATGTGGCAAGCTGGTTGACAGGACCTTTCTGCAATGAGCTACACGTGTGTGATAAAATAATCACTGCTCTTTTTCTCAGCTTATGTAACTCTTTGGACTTTTGCCCCACTGTTAGAACTGAAGTGCCTTGAGGCACATGGGTCACTGTTGGCGACACTGCAAATCTTGCTATAAATTTCAGACCGAGTCAAAACTAAACTTGTTATGGGTGGAGACCAGCGTTTTGTTTGGACGAGCATAATGTAGCGTTTTGACAAGTGTGGCAAGTATCAATAGCCATTGTGACAAAAACAAAAGGGAGAAAGTGCGCCCTATACTGGGAGCATCGCTAAAAGCCTACAGCACCTGGTATTCCTAGGCAGTCTCCCAACCAAGTACTAACCAGGCCAGACCCAGCTTAGCTTCCGAGATCAGACGAGATCGGGCGATCTTCGGGTAGTATGGCCGTAAGCCGAGAGGCAGTCCTCAGAATCCAATTTTTAAATGTGGCAAGCTGGTTGACAGGAACTTTCTGCAATGAGCTACACGTGTGTGATACAATAATCACTGCTCTTTTTCTCAGCCTATGTAACTCTTTGGACTTTTGCCCCACTGTTAGCACTGAAGTGCCTTGAGGCACATGGGTCACTGTTGGCGACACTGCAAATCTTGCTATAAATTTCAGACCGAGTCAAAACTAAACATGTTTTGGGTGGAGACCAGCGTTTTGTTTGGACGAGCATAATGTAGCGTTTTGACAAGTGTGGCAAGTATCTATAGCCATTGTGACAAAAACAAAAGGGAGAAAGTGCGCCCTATACTGGGGGCATCGCTAAAAGGCTACAGCACCTGGTATTCCTAGGCAGTCTCCCATCCAAGTACTAACCAGGCCAGCCCCAGCTTAGCTTCCGAGATCAGACGAGATCGGGCGATCTTCGGGTAGTATGGCCGTAAGCCGAGAGGCAGTCCTCAGAATTCAATTTTTAAATGTGGCAAGCTGGTTGACAGGAACTTTCTGCAATGAGCTACACGTGTGTGATACAATAATCACTGCTCTTTTTCTCAGCCTATGTAACTCTTTGGACTTTTGCCCCACTGTTAGCACTGAAGTGCCTTGAGGCACATGGGTCACTGTTGGCGACACTGCAAATCTTGCTATAAATTTCAGACCGAGTCAAAACTAAACATGTTTTGGGTGGAGACCAGCGTTTTGTTTGGACGAGCATAATGTAGCGTTTTGACAAGTGTGGCAAGTATCAATAGCCATTGTGACAAAAACAAAAGGGAGAAAGTGCGCCCTATACTGGGAGCATCGCTAAAAGCCTACAGCACCTGGTATTCCTAGGCAGTCTCCCATCCAAGTACTAACCAGGGCAGACCCAGCTTAGCTTCCGAGAACAGACGAGATCGGGCGATCTTCGGGTAGTATGGCCGTAAGCCGAGAGGCAGTCCTCAGAATCCAATTTTTAAATGTGGCAAGCTGGTTGACAGGAACTTTCTGCAATGAGCTACACGTGTGTGATACAATAATCACTGCTCTTTTTCTCAGCCTATGTAACTCTTTGGACTTTTGCCCCACTGTTAGCACTGAAGTGCCTTGAGGCACATGGGTCACTGTTGGCGACACTGCAAATCTTGCTATAAATTTCAGACCGAGTCAAAACTAAACTTGTTATGGGTGGAGACCAGCGTTTTGTTTGGACGAGCATAATGTAGCGTTTTGACAAGTGTGGCAAGTATCAATAGCCATTGTGACAAAAACAAAAGGGAGAAAGTGCGCCCTATTCTGGGAGCATCGCTAAAAGTCTACAGGACCTGGTATTCCTAGGCAGTCTCCCAACCAAGTACTAACCAGGCCAGACCCAGCTTAGCTTCCGAGATCAGACGAGATCGGGCGATCTTCGGGTAGTATGGCCGTAAGCCGAGAGGCAGTCCTCAGAATCCAATTTTTAAATGTGGCAAGCTGGTTGACAGGAACTTTCTGCAATGAGCTACACGTGTGTGATACAATAATCACTGCTCTTTTTCTCAGCCTATGTAACTCTTTGGACTTTTGCCCCACTGTTAGCACTGAAGTGCCTTGAGGCACATGGGTCACTGTTGGCGACACTGCAAATCTTGCTATAAATTTCAGACCGAGTCAAAACTAAACATGTTTTGGGTGGAGACCAGCGTTTTGTTTGGACGAGCATAATGTAGCGTTTTGACAAGTGTGGCAAGTATCTATAGCCATTGTGACAAAAACAAAAGGGAGAAAGTGCGCCCTTTACTGGGAGCATCGCTAAAAGCCTACAGCACCTGGTATTCCTAGGCAGTCTCCCATCCAAGTACTAACCAGGCCAGACCCAGCTTAGCTTCCGAGATCAGACGAGATCGGGCGATCTTCGGGTAGTATGGCCGTAAGCCGAGAGGCAGTCCTCAGAATTCAATTTTTAAATGTGGCAAGCTGGTTGACAGGAACTTTCTGCAATGAGCTACACGTGTGTGATACAATAATCACTGCTCTTTTTCTCAGCCTATGTAACTCTTTGGACTTTTGCCCCACTGTTAGCACTGAAGTGCCTTGAGGCACATGGGTCACTGTTGGCGACACTGCAAATCTTGCTATAAATTTCAGACCGAGTCAAAACTAAACATGTTTTGGGTGGAGACCAGCGTTTTGTTTGGACGAGCATAATGTAGCGTTTTGACAAGTGTGGCAAGTATCAATAGCCATTGTGACAAAAACAAAAGGGAGAAAGTGCGCCCTATACTGGGAGCATCGCTAAAAGCCTACAGCACCTGGTATTCCTAGGCAGTCTCCCATCCAAGTACTAACCAGGCCAGACCCAGCTTAGCTTCCGAGAACAGACGAGATCGGGCGATCTTCGGGTAGTATGGCCGTAAGCCGAGAGGCAGTCCTCAGAATCCAATTTTTAAATGTGGCAAGCTGGTTGACAGGAACTTTCTGCAATGAGCTACACGTGTGTGATACAATAATCACTGCTCTTTTTCTCAGCCTATGTAACTCTTTGGACTTTTGCCCCACTGTTAGCACTGAAGTGCCTTGAGGCACATGGGTCACTGTTGGCGACACTGCAAATCTTGCTATAAATTTCAGACCGAGTCAAAACTAAACATGTTTTGGGTGGAGACCAGCGTTTTGTTTGGACGAGCATCATGTAGCGTTTTGACAAGTGTGGCAAGTATCTATAGCCATTGTGACAAAAACAAAAGGGAGAAAGTGCGCCCTATACTGGGAGCATCGCTAAAAGCCTACAGCACCTGGTATTCCTAGGCAGTCTCCCATCCAAGTACTAACCAGGCCAGACCCAGCTTAGCTTCCGAGATCAGACGAGATCGGGCGATCTTCGGGTAGTATGGCCGTAAGCCGAGATGCCGTCCTCAGAATTCAATTTTTAAATGTGGCAAGCTGGTTGACAGGACCTTTCTGCAATGAGCTACACGTGTGTGATACAATAATCACTGCTCTTTTTCTCAGCCTATGTAACTCTTTGGACTTTTGCCCCACTGTTAGCACTGAAGTGCCTTGAGGCACATGGGTCACTGTTGGCGACACTGCAAATCTTGCTATAAATTTCAGACCGAGTCAAAACTAAACAAACATGTTTTGGGTGGAGACCAGCGGTTTGTTTGGGCGAGCATAATGTAGCGTTTTGACAAGTGTGGCAAGTATCTATAGCCATTGTGAAAAAAACAAAAGGGAGAAAGTGCGCCCTATACTGGGAGCATCGCTAAAAGCCTACAGCACCTGATATTCCTAGGCAGTCTCCCAACCCAGTACTAACCAGGCCAGACCCAGCTTAGCTTCCGAGATCAAACGAGATCGGGCGATCTTCGGGTAGTATGGCCGTAAGCCGAGAGGCTGTCCTCAGAATTAAATTTTTAAATGTGGCAAGCTGGTTGACAGGACCTTTCTGCAATGAGCTACACGTGTGTGATAAAATAATCACTGCTCTTTTTCTCAGCTTATGTAACTCTTTGGACTTTTGCCCCACTGTTAGCACTGAAGTGCCTTGAGGCACATGGGTCACTGTTGGCGACACTGCAAATCTTGCTATAAATTTCAGACCGAGTCAAAACTAAACTTGTTTTGGGTGGAGACCAGCGTTTTGTTTGGACGAGCATAATGTAGCGTTTTGACAAGTGTGGCAAGTATCTATAGCCATTGTGACAAAAACAAAAGGGAGAAAGTGCGCCCTATACTGGGAGCATCGCTAAAAGCCTACAGCACCTGGTATTCCTAGGCAGTCTCCCATCCAAGTACTAACCAGGCCAGACCCAGCTTAGCTTCCGAGATCAGACGAGATCGGGCGATCTTCGGGTAGTATGGCCGTAAGCCGAAAGGCAGTCCTCAGAATTCAATTTTTAAATGTGGCAAGCTGGTTGACAGGACCTTTCTGCAATGAGCTACACGTGTGTGATACAATAATCACTGCTCTTTTTCTCAGCCTATGTAACTCTTTGGACTTTTGCCCCACTGTTAGCACTGAAGTGCCTTGAGGCACATGGGTCACTGTTGGCGACACTGCAAATCTTGCTATAAATTTCAGACCGAGTCAAAACTAAACATGTTTTGGGTGGAGACCAGCGTTTTGTTTGGACGAGCATAATGTAGCGTTTTGACAAGTGTGGCAAGTATCAATAGCCATTGTGACAAAAACAAAAGGGAGAAAGTGCGCCCTATACTGGGAGCATCGCTAAAAGCCTACGGCACCTGGTATTCCTAGGCAGTCTCCCATCCAAGTACTAACCAGGCCAGACCCAGCTTAGCTTCCGAGAACAGACGAGATCGGGCGATCTTCGGGTAGTATGGCCGTAAGCCGAGAGGCAGTCCTCAGAATCCAATTTTTAAATGTGGCAAGCTGGTTGACAGGAACTTTCTGCAATGAGCTACACGTGTGTGATACAATAATCACTGCTCTTTTTCTCAGCCTATGTAACTCTTTGGACTTTTGCCCCACTGTTAGCACTGAAGTGCCTTGAGGCACATGGGTCACTGTTGGCGACACTGCAAATCTTGCTATAAATTTCAGACCGAGTCAAAACTCAACATGTTTTGGGTGGAGACCAGCGTTTTGTTTGGACGAGCATCATGTAGCGTTTTGACAAGTGTGGCAAGTATCTATAGCCATTGTGACATAAACAAAAGGGAGAAAGTGCGCCCTATACTGGGAGCATCGCTAAAAGCCTACAGCACCTGGTATTCCTAGGCAGTCTCCCATCCAAGTACTAACCAGGCCAGACCCAGCTTAGCTTCCGAGATCAGACGAGATCGGGCGATCTTCGGGTAGTATGGCCGTAAGCCGAGATGCCGTCCTCAGAATTCAATTTTTAAATGTGGCAAGCTGGTTGACAGGACCTTTCTGCAATGAGCTACACGTGTGTGATACAATAATCACTGCTCTTTTTCTCAGCCTATGTAACTCTTTGGACTTTTGCCCCACTGTTAGCACTGAAGTGCCTTGAGGCACATGGGTCACTGTTGGCGACACTGCAAATCTTGCTATAAATTTCAGACCGAGTCAAAACTAAACAAACATGTTTTGGGTGGAGACCAGCGGTTTGTTTGGGCGAGCATAATGTAGCGTTTTGACAAGTGTGGCAAGTATCTATAGCCATTGTGAAAAAAACAAAAGGGAGAAAGTGCGCCCTATACTGGGAGCATCGCTAAAAGCCTACAGCACCTGATATTCCTAGGCAGTCTCCCAACCCAGTACTAACCAGGCCAGACCCAGCTTAGCTTCCGAGATCAAACGAGATCGGGCGATCTTCGGGTAGTATGGCCGTAAGCCGAGAGGCTGTCCTCAGAATTAAATTTTTAAATGTGGCAAGCTGGTTGACAGGACCTTTCTGCAATGAGCTACACGTGTGTGATAAAATAATCACTGCTCTTTTTCTCAGCTTATGTAACTCTTTGGACTTTTGCCCCACTGTTAGCACTGAAGTGCCTTGAGGCACATGGGTCACTGTTGGCGACACTGCAAATCTTGCTATAAATTTCAGACCGAGTCAAAACTAAACTTGTTTTGGGTGGAGACCAGCGTTTTGTTTGGACGAGCATAATGTAGCGTTTTGACAAGTGTGGCAAGTATCTATAGCCATTGTGACAAAAACAAAAGGGAGAAAGTGCGCCCTATACTGGGAGCATCGCTAAAAGCCTACAGCACCTGGTATTCCTAGGCAGTCTCCCATCCAAGTACTAACCAGGCCAGACCCAGCTTAGCTTCCGAGATCAGACGAGATCGGGCGATCTTCGGGTAGTATGGCCGTAAGCCGAAAGGCAGTCCTCAGAATTCAATTTTTAAATGTGGCAAGCTGGTTGACAGGAACTTTCTGCAATGAGCTACACGTGTGTGATACAATAATCACTGCTCTTTTTCTCAGCCTATGTAACTCTTTGGACTTTTGCCCCACTGTTAGCACTGAAGTGCCTTGAGGCACATGGGTCACTGTTGGCGACACTGCAAATCTTGCTATAAATTTCAGACCGAGTCAAAACTAAACATGTTTTGGGTGAAGACCAGCGTTTTGTTTGGACGAGCATCATGTAGCGTTTTGACAAGTGTGGCAAGTATCTATAGCCATTGTGACAAAAACAAAAGGGAGAAAGTGCGCCCTATACTGGGAGCATCGCTAAAAGCCTACAGCACCTGGTATTCCTAGGCAGTCTCCCATCCAAGTACTAACCAGGGCAGACCCAGCTTAGCTTCCGAGATCAGACGAGATCAGGCTATCTTCGGGTAGTATGGCCGTAAGCCGAGATGCCGTCCTCAGAATTCAATTTTTAAATGTGGCAAGCTGGTTGACAGGACCTTTCTGCAATGAGCTACACGTGTGTGATACAATAATCACTGCTCTTTTTCTCAGCCTATGTAACTCTTTGGACTTTTGCCCCACTGTTAGCACAGAAGTGCCTTGAGGCACATGGGTCACTGTTGGCGACACTGCAAATCTTGCTATAAATTTCAGACCGAGTCAAAACTAAACAAACATGTTTTGGGTGGAGACCAGCGGTTTGTTTGGGCGAGCATAATGTAGCGTTTTGACAAGTGTGGCAAGTATCTATAGCCATTGTGAAAAAAACAAAAGGGAGAAAGTGCGCCCTATACTGGGAGCATCGCTAAAAGCCTACAGCACCTGGTATTCCTAGGCAGTCTCCCAACCCAGTACTAACCAGGCCAGACCCAGCTTAGCTTCCGAGATCAAACGAGATCGGGCGATCTTCGGGTAGTATGGCCGTAAGCCGAGAGGCTGTCCTCAGAATTACATTTTTAAATGTGGCAAGCTGGTTGACAGGACCTTTCTGCAATGAGCTACACGTGTGTGATACAATAATCACTGCTCTTTTTCTCAGCCTATGTAACTCTTTGGACTTTTGCCCCACTGTTAGCACTGAAGTGCCTTGAGGCACATGGGTCACTGTTGGCGACACTGCAAATCTTGCTATAAATTTCAGACCGAGTCAAAACTAAACAAACATGTTTTGGGTGGAGACCAGCGGTTTGTTTGGGCGAGCATAATGTAGCGTTTTGACAAGTGTGGCAAGTATCTATAGCCATTGTGAAAAAAACAAAAGGGAGAAAGTGCGCCCTATACTGGGAGCATCGCTAAAAGCCTACAGCACCTGGTATTCCTAGGCAGTCTCCCAACCCAGTACTAACCAGGCCAGACCCAGCTTAGCTTCCGAGATCAAACGAGATCGGGCGATCTTCGGGTAGTATGGCCGTAAGCCGAGAGGCTGTCCTCAGAATTAAATTTTTAAATGTGGCAAGCTGGTTGACAGGACCTTTCTGCAATGAGCTACACGTGTGTGATACAATAATCACTGCTCTTTTTCTCAGCCTATGTAACTCTTTGGACTTTTGCCCCACTGTTAGCACTGAAGTGCCTTGAGGCACATGGGTCACTGTTGGCGACACTGCAAATCTTGCTATAAATTTCAGACCGAGTCAAAACTAAACTTGTTTTGGGTGGAGACCAGCGTTTTGTTTGGACGAGCATAATGTAGCGTTTTGACAAGTGTGGCAAGTATCAATAGCCATTGTGACAAAAACAAAAGGGAGAAAGTGCGCCCTATACTGGGAGCATCGCTAAAAGCCCACAGCACCTGGTATTCCTAGGCAGTCTCCCAACCAAGTACTAACCAGGCCAGACCCAGCTTAGCTTCCGAGATCAGACGAGATCGGGCGATCTTCGGGTAGTATGGCCGTAAGCCGAGAGGCAGTCCTCAGAATCCAATTTTTAAATGTGGCAAGCTGGTTGACAGGAACTTTCTGCAATGAGCTACACGTGTGTGATACAATAATCACTGCTCTTTTTCTTAGCCTATGTAACTCTTTGGACTTTTGCCCCACTGTTAGCACTGAAGTGCCTTGAGGCACATGGGTCACTGTTGGCGACACTGCAAATCTTGCTATAAATTTCAGACCGAGTCAAAACTAAACTTGTTTTGGGTGGAGACCAGCGTTTTGTTTGGACGAGCATAATGTAGCGTTTTGACAAGTGTGGCAAGTATCTATAGCCATTGTGACAAAAACAAAAGGGAGAAAGTGCGCCCTATACTGGGAGCATCGCTAAAAGCCTACAGCACCTGGTATTCCTAGGCAGTCTCCCATCCAAGTACTAACCAGGCCAGACCCAGCTTAGCTTCCGATATCAGACGAGATCGGGCGATCTTCGGGTAGTATGGCCGTAAGCCGAAAGGCAGTCCTCAGAATTCAATTTTTAAATGTGGCAAGCTGGTTGACAGGAACTTTCTGCAATGAGCTACACGTGTGTGATACAATAATCACTGCTCTTTTTCTCAGCCTATGTAACTCTTTGGACTTTTGCCCCACTGTTAGCACTGAAGTGCCTTGAGGCACATGGGTCACTGTTGGCGACACTGCAAATCTTGCTATAAATTTCAGACCGAGTCAAAACTAAACATGTTTTGGGTGAAGACCAGCGTTTTGTTTGGACGAGCATCATGTAGCGTTTTGACAAGTGTGGCAAGTATCTATAGCCATTGTGACAAAAACAAAAGGGAGAAAGTGCGCCCTATACTGGGAGCATCGCTAAAAGCCTACAGCACCTGGTATTCCTAGGCAGTCTCCCATCCAAGTACTAACCAGGGCAGACCCAGCTTAACTTCCGAGATCAGACGAGATCAGGCTATCTTCGGGTAGTATGGCCGTAAGCCGAGATGCCGTCCTCAGAATTCAATTTTTAAATGTGGCAAGCTGGTTGACAGGACCTTTCTGCAATGAGCTACACGTGTGTGATACAATAATCACTGCTCTTTTTCTCAGCCTATGTAACTCTTTGGACTTTTGCCCCACTGTTAGCACAGAAGTGCCTTGAGGCACATGGGTCACTGTTGGCGACACTGCAAATCTTGCTATAAATTTCAGACCGAGTCAAAACTAAACAAACATGTTTTGGGTGGAGACCAGCGGTTTGTTTGGGCGAGCATAATGTAGCGTTTTGACAAGTGTGGCAAGTATCTATAGCCATTGTGAAAAAAACAAAAGGGAGAAAGTGCGCCCTATACTGGGAGCATCGCTAAAAGCCTACAGCACCTGGTATTCCTAGGCAGTCTCCCAACCCAGTACTAACCAGGCCAGACCCAGCTTAGCTTCCGAGATCAAACGAGATCGGGCGATCTTCGGGTAGTATGGCCGTAAGCCGAGAGGCTGTCCTCAGAATTACATTTTTAAATGTGGCAAGCTGGTTGACAGGACCTTTCTGCAATGAGCTACACGTGTGTGATACAATAATCACTGCTCTTTTTCTCAGCCTATGTAACTCTTTGGACTTTTGCCCCACTGTTAGCACTGAAGTGCCTTGAGGCACATGGGTCACTGTTGGCGACACTGCAAATCTTGCTATAAATTTCAGACCGAGTCAAAACTAAACATGTTTTGGGTGGAGACCAGCGTTTTGTTTGGACGAGCATAATGTAGCGTTTTGACAAGTGTGGCAAGTATCAATAGCCATTGTGACAAAAACAAAAGGGAGAAAGTGCGCCCTATACTGGGAGCATCGCTAAAAGCCTACAGCACCTGGTATTCCTAGGCAGTCTCCCATCCAAGTACTAACCAGGGCAGACCCAGCTTAGCTTCCGAGAACAGACGAGATCGGGCGATCTTCGGGTAGTATGGCCGTAAGCCGAGAGGCAGTCCTCAGAATCCAATTTTTAAATGTGGCAAGCTGGTTGACAGGAACTTTCTGCAATGAGCTACACGTGTGTGATACAATAATCACTGCTCTTTTTCTCAGCCTATGTAACTCTTTGGACTTTTGCCCCACTGTTAGCACTGAAGTGCCTTGAGGCACATGGGTCACTGTTGGCGACACTGCAAATCTTGCTATAAATTTCAGACCGAGTCAAAACTAAACTTGTTATGGGTGGAGACCAGCGTTTTGTTTGGACGAGCATAATGTAGCGTTTTGACAAGTGTGGCAAGTATCAATAGCCATTGTGACAAAAACAAAAGGGAGAAAGTGCGCCCTATTCTGGGAGCATCGCTAAAAGCCTACAGGACCTGGTATTCCTAGGCAGTCTCCCAACCAAGTACTAACCAGGCCAGACCCAGCTTAGCTTCCGAGATCAGACGAGATTGGGCGATATTCGGGTAGTATGGCCGTAAGCCGAGAGGCAGTCCTCAGAATCCAATTTTTAAATGTGGCAAGCTGGTTGACAGGAACTTTCTGCAATGAGCTACACGTGTGTGATACAATAATCACTGCTCTTTTTCTCAGCCTATGTAACTCTTTGGACTTTTGCCCCACTGTTAGCACTGAAGTGCCTTGAGGCACATGGGTCACTGTTGGCGACACTGCAAATCTTGCTATAAATATCAGACCGAGTCAAAACTAAACATGTTTTGGGTGGAGACCAGCGTTTTGTTTGGACGAGCATAATGTAGCGTTTTGACAAGTGTGGCAAGTATCTATAGCCATTGTGACAAAAACAAAAGGGAGAAAGTGCGCCCTTTACTGGGAGCATCGCTAAAAGCCTACAGCACCTGGTATTCCTAGGCAGTCTCCCATCCAAGTACTAACCAGGCCAGACCCAGCTTAGCTTCCGAGATCAGACGAGATCGGGCGATCTTCGGGTAGGATGGCCGTAAGCCGAGAGGCAGTCCTCAGAATTCAATTTTTAAATGTGGCAAGCTGGTTGACAGGAACTTTCTGCAATGAGCTACACGTGTGTGATACAATAATCACTGCTCTTTTTCTCAGCCTATGTAACTCTTTGGACTTTTGCCCCACTGTTAGCACTGAAGTGCCTTGAGGCACATGGGTCACTGTTGGCGACACTGCAAATCTTGCTATAAATTTCAGACCGAGTCAAAACTAAACATGTTTTGGGTGGAGACCAGCGTTTTGTTTGGACGAGCATAATGTAGCGTTTTGACAAGTGTGGCAAGTATCAATAGCCATTGTGACAAAAACAAAAGGGAGAAAGTGCGCCCTATACTGGGAGCATCGCTAAAAGCCTACAGCACCTGGTATTCCTAGGCAGTCTCCCATCCAAGTACTAACCAGGCCAGACCCAGCTTAGCTTCCGAGAACAGACGAGATCGGGCGATCTTCGGGTAGTATGGCCGTAAGCCGAGAGGCAGTCCTCAGAATCCAATTTTTAAATGTGGCAAGCTGGTTGACAGGAACTTTCTGCAATGAGCTACACGTGTGTGATACAATAATCACTGCTCTTTTTCTCAGCCTATGTAACTCTTTGGACTTTTGCCCCACTGTTAGCACTGAAGTGCCTTGAGGCACATGGGTCACTGTTGGCGACACTGCAAATCTTGCTATAAATTTCAGACCGAGTCAAAACTAAACATGTTTTGGGTGGAGACCAGCGTTTTGTTTGGACGAGCATCATGTAGCGTTTTGACAAGTGTGGCAAGTATCTATAGCCATTGTGACAAAAACAAAAGGGAGAAAGTGCGCCCTATACTGGGAGCATCGCTAAAAGCCTACAGCACCTGGTATTCCTAGGCAGTCTCCCATCCAAGTACTAACCAGGCCAGACCCAGCTTAGCTTCCGAGATCAGACGAGATCGGGCGATCTTCGGGTAGTATGGCCGTAAGCCGAGATGCCGTCCTCAGAATTCAATTTTTAAATGTGGCAAGCTGGTTGACAGGACCTTTCTGCAATGAGCTACACGTGTGTGATACAATAATCACTGCTCTTTTTCTCAGCCTATGTAACTCTTTGGACTTTTGCCCCACTGTTAGCACTGAAGTGCCTTGAGGCACATGGGTCACTGTTGGCGACACTGCAAATCTTGCTATAAATTTCAGACCGAGTCAAAACTAAACAAACATGTTTTGGGTGGAGACCAGCGGTTTGTTTGGGCGAGCATAATGTAGCGTTTTGACAAGTGTGGCAAGTATCTATAGCCATTGTGAAAAAAACAAAAGGGAGAAAGTGCGCCCTATACTGGGAGCATCGCTAAAAGCCTACAGCACCTGATATTCCTAGGCAGTCTCCCAACCCAGTACTAACCAGGCCAGACCCAGCTTAGCTTCCGAGATCAAACGAGATCGGGCGATCTTCGGGTAGTATGGCCGTAAGCCGAGAGGCTGTCCTCAGAATTAAATTTTTAAATGTGGCAAGCTGGTTGACAGGACCTTTCTGCAATGAGCTACACGTGTGTGATAAAATAATCACTGCTCTTTTTCTCAGCTTATGTAACTCTTTGGACTTTTGCCCCACTGTTAGCACTGAAGTGCCTTGAGGCACATGGGTCACTGTTGGCGACACTGCAAATCTTGCTATAAATTTCAGACCGAGTCAAAACTAAACTTGTTTTGGGTGGAGACCAGCGTTTTGTTTGGACGAGCATAATGTAGCGTTTTGACAAGTGTGGCAAGTATCTATAGCCATTGTGACAAAAACAAAAGGGAGAAAGTGCGCCCTATACTGGGAGCATCGCTAAAAGCCTACAGCACCTGGTATTCCTAGGCAGTCTCCCATCCAAGTACTAACCAGGCCAGACCCAGCTTAGCTTCCGAGATCAGACGAGATCGGGCGATCTTCGGGTAGTATGGCCGTAAGCCGAAAGGCAGTCCTCAGAATTCAATTTTTAAATGTGGCAAGCTGGTTGACAGGAACTTTCTGCAATGAGCTACACGTGTGTGATACAATAATCACTGCTCTTTTTCTCAGCCGATGTAACTCTTTGGACTTTTGCCCCACTGTTAGCACTGAAGTGCCTTGAGGCACATGGGTCACTGTTGGCGACACTGCAAATCTTGCTATAAATTTCAGACCGAGTCAAAACTAAACATGTTTTGGGTGAAGACCAGCGTTTTGTTTGGACGAGCATCATGTAGCGTTTTGACAAGTGTGGCAAGTATCTATAGCCATTGTGACAAAAACAAAAGGGAGAAAGTGCGCCCTATACTGGGAGCATCGCTAAAAGCCTACAGCACCTGGTATTCCTAGGCAGTCTCCCATCCAAGTACTAACCAGGGCAGACCCAGCTTAGCTTCCGAGATCAGACGAGATCGGGCGATCTTCGGGTAGTATGGCCGTAAGCCGAGATGCCGTCCTCAGAATTCAATTTTTAAATGTGGCAAGCTGGTTGACAGGACCTTTCTGCAATGAGCTACACGTGTGTGATACAATAATCACTGCTCTTTTTCTCAGCCTATGTAACTCTTTGGACTTTTGCCCCACTGTTAGCACTGAAGTGCCTTGAGGCACATGGGTCACTGTTGGCGACACTGCAAATCTTGCTATAAATTTCAGACCGAGTCAAAACTAAACATGTTTTGGGTGGAGACCAGCGTTTTGTTTGGACGAGCATAATGTAGCGTTTTGACAAGTGTGGCAAGTATCAATAGCCATTGTGACAAAAACAAAAGGGAGAAAGTGCGCCCTATACTGGGAGCATCGCTAAAAGCCTACAGCACCTGGTATTCCTAGGCAGTCTCCCATCCAAGTACTAACCAGGCCAGACCCAGCTTAGCTTCCGAGAACAGACGAGATCGGGCGATCTTCGGGTAGTATGGCCGTAAGCCGAGAGGCAGTCCTCAGAATCCAATTTTTAAATGTGGCAAGCTGGTTGACAGGAACTTTCTGCAATGAGCTACACGTGTGTGATACAATAATCACTGCTCTTTTTCTCAGCCTATGTAACTCTTTGGACTTTTGCCCCACTGTTAGCACTGAAGTGCCTTGAGGCACATGGGTCACTGTTGGCGACACTGCAAATCTTGCTATAAATTTCAGACCGAGTCAAAACTAAACATGTTTTGGGTGGAGACCAGCGTTTTGTTTGGACGAGCATCATGTAGCGTTTTGACAAGTGTGGCAAGTATCTATAGCCATTGTGACATAAACAAAAGGGAGAAAGTGCGCCCTATACTGGGAGCATCGCTAAAAGCCTACAGCACCTGGTATTCCTAGGCAGTCTCCCATCCAAGTACTAACCAGGCCAGACCCAGCTTAGCTTCCGAGATCAGACGAGATCGGGCGATCTTCGGGTAGTATGGCCGTAAGCCGAGATGCCGTCCTCAGAATTCAATTTTTAAATGTGGCAAGCTGGTTGACAGGACCTTTCTGCAATGAGCTACACGTGTGTGATACAATAATCACTGCTCTTTTTCTCAGCCTATGTAACTCTTTGGACTTTTGCCCCACTGTTAGCACTGAAGTGCCTTGAGGCACATGGGTCACTGTTGGCGACACTGCAAATCTTGCTATAAATTTCAGACCGAGTCAAAACTAAACAAACATGTTTTGGGTGGAGACCAGCGGTTTGTTTGGGCGAGCATAATGTAGCGTTTTGACAAGTGTGGCAAGTATCTATAGCCATTGTGAAAAAAACAAAAGGGAGAAAGTGCGCCCTATACTGGGAGCATCGCTAAAAGCCTACAGCACCTGATATTCCTAGGCAGTCTCCCAACCCAGTACTAACCAGGCCAGACCCAGCTTAGCTTCCGAGATCAAACGAGATCGGGCGATCTTCGGGTAGTATGGCCGTAAGCCGAGAGGCTGTCCTCAGAATTAAATTTTTAAATGTGGCAAGCTGGTTGACAGGACCTTTCTGCAATGAGCTACACGTGTGTGATAAAATAATCACTGCTCTTTTTCTCAGCTTATGTAACTCTTTGGACTTTTGCCCCACTGTTAGCACTGAAGTGCCTTGAGGCACATGGGTCACTGTTGGCGACACTGCAAATCTTGCTATAAATTTCAGACCGAGTCAAAACTAAACTTGTTTTGGGTGGAGACCAGCGTTTTGTTTGGATGAGCATAATGTAGCGTTTTGACAAGTGTGGCAAGTATCTATAGCCATTGTGACAAAAACAAAAGGGAGAAAGTGCGCCCTATACTGGGAGCATCGCTAAAAGCCTACAGCACCTGGTATTCCTAGGCAGTCTCCCATCCAAGTACTAACCAGGCCAGACCCAGCTTAGCTTCCGAGATCAGACGAGATCGGGCGATCTTCGGGTAGTATGGCCGTAAGCCGAAAGGCAGTCCTCAGAATTCAATTTTTAAATGTGGCAAGCTGGTTGACAGGAACTTTCTGCAATGAGCTACACGTGTGTGATACAATAATCACTGCTCTTTTTCTCAGCCTATGTAACTCTTTGGACTTTTGCCCCACTGTTAGCACTGAAGTGCCTTGAGGCACATGGGTCACTGTTGGCGACACTGCAAATCTTGCTATAAATTTCAGACCGAGTCAAAACTAAACATGTTTTGGGTGAAGACCAGCGTTTTGTTTGGACGAGCATCATGTAGCGTTTTGACAAGTGTGGCAAGTATCTATAGCCATTGTGACAAAAACAAAAGGGAGAAAGTGCGCCCTATACTGGGAGCATCGCTAAAAGCCTACAGCACCTGGTATTCCTAGGCAGTCTCCCATCCAAGTACTAACCAGGGCAGACCCAGCTTAGCTTCCGAGATCAGACGAGATCAGGCTATCTTCGGGTAGTATGGCCGTAAGCCGAGATGCCGTCCTCAGAATTCAATTTTTAAATGTGGCAAGCTGGTTGACAGGACCTTTCTGCAATGAGCTACACGTGTGTGATACAATAATCACTGCTCTTTTTCTCAGCCTATGTAACTCTTTGGACTTTTGCCCCACTGTTAGCACAGAAGTGCCTTGAGGCACATGGGTCACTGTTGGCGACACTGCAAATCTTGCTATAAATTTCAGACCGAGTCAAAACTAAACAAACATGTTTTGGGTGGAGACCAGCGGTTTGTTTGGGCGAGCATAATGTAGCGTTTTGACAAGTGTGGCAAGTATCTATAGCCATTGTGAAAAACACAAAAGGGAGAAAGTGCGCCCTATACTGGGAGCATCGCTAAAAGCCTACAGCACCTGGTATTCCTAGGCAGTCTCCCAACCCAGTACTAACCAGGCCAGACCCAGCTTAGCTTCCGAGATCAAACGAGATCGGGCGATCTTCGGGTAGTATGGCCGTAAGCCGAGAGGCTGTCCTCAGAATTACATTTTTAAATGTGGCAAGCTGGTTGACAGGACCTTTCTGCAATGAGCTACACGTGTGTGATACAATAATCACTGCTCTTTTTCTCAGCCTATGTAACTCTTTGGACTTTTGCCCCACTGTTAGCACTGAAGTGCCTTGAGGCACATGGGTCACTGTTGGCGACACTGCAAATCTTGCTATAAATTTCAGACCGAGTCAAAACTAAACAAACATGTTTTGGGTGGAGACCAGCGGTTTGTTTGGGCGAGCATAATGTAGCGTTTTGACAAGTGTGGCAAGTATCTATAGCCATTGTGAAAAAAACAAAAGGGAGAAAGTGCGCCCTATACTGGGAGCATCGCTAAAAGCCTACAGCACCTGGTATTCCTAGGCAGTCTCCCAACCCAGTACTAACCAGGCCAGACCCAGCTTAGCTTCCGAGATCAAACGAGATCGGGCGATCTTCGGGTAGTATGGCCGTAAGCCGAGAGGCTGTCCTCAGAATTAAATTTTTAAATGTGGCAAGCTGGTTGACAGGACCTTTCTGCAATGAGCTACACGTGTGTGATACAATAATCACTGCTCTTTTTCTCAGCCTATGTAACTCTTTGGACTTTTGCCCCACTGTTAGCACTGAAGTGCCTTGAGGCACATGGGTCACTGTTGGCGACACTGCAAATCTTGCTATAAATTTCAGACCGAGTCAAAACTAAACTTGTTTTGGGTGGAGACCAGCGTTTTGTTTGGACGAGCATAATGTAGCGTTTTGACAAGTGTGGCAAGTATCAATAGCCATTGTGACAAAAACAAAAGGGAGAAAGTGCGCCCTATACTGGGAGCATCGCTAAAAGCCCACAGCACCTGGTATTCCTAGGCAGTCTCCCAACCAAGTACTAACCAGGCCAGACCCAGCTTAGCTTCCGAGATCAGACGAGATCGGGCGATCTTCGGGTAGTATGGCCGTAAGCCGAGAGGCAGTCCTCAGAATCCAATTTTTAAATGTGGCAAGCTGGTTGACAGGAACTTTCTGCAATGAGCTACACGTGTGTGATACAATAATCACTGCTCTTTTTCTTAGCCTATGTAACTCTTTGGACTTTTGCCCCACTGTTAGCACTGAAGTGCCTTGAGGCACATGGGTCACTGTTGGCGACACTGCAAATCTTGCTATAAATTTCAGACCGAGTCAAAACTAAACTTGTTTTGGGTGGAGACCAGCGTTTTGTTTGGACGAGCATAATGTAGCGTTTTGACAAGTGTGGCAAGTATCTATAGCCATTGTGACAAAAACAAAAGGGAGAAAGTGCGCCCTATACTGGGAGCATCGCTAAAAGCCTACAGCACCTGGTATTCCTAGGCAGTCTCCCATCCAAGTACTAACCAGGCCAGACCCAGCTTAGCTTCCGAGATCAGACGAGATCGGGCGATCTTCGGGTAGTATGGCCGTAAGCCGAAAGGCAGTCCTCAGAATTCAATTTTTAAATGTGGCAAGCTGGTTGACAGGAACTTTCTGCAATGAGCTACACGTGTGTGATACAATAATCACTGCTCTTTTTCTCAGCCTATGTAACTCTTTGGACTTTTGCCCCACTGTTAGCACTGAAGTGCCTTGAGGCACATGGGTCACTGTTGGCGACACTGCAAATCTTGCTATAAATTTCAGACCGAGTCAAAACTAAACATGTTTTGGGTGAAGACCAGCGTTTTGTTTGGACGAGCATCATGTAGCGTTTTGACAAGTGTGGCAAGTATCTATAGCCATTGTGACAAAAACAAAAGGGAGAAAGTGCGCCCTATACTGGGAGCATCGCTAAAAGCCTACAGCACCTGGTATTCCTAGGCAGTCTCCCATCCAAGTACTAACCAGGGCAGACCCAGCTTAGCTTCCGAGATCAGACGAGATCAGGCTATCTTCGGGTAGTATGGCCGTAAGCCGAGATGCCGTCCTCAGAATTCAATTTTTAAATGTGGCAAGCTGGTTGACAGGACCTTTCTGCAATGAGCTACACGTGTGTGATACAATAATCACTGCTCTTTTTCTCAGCCTATGTAACTCTTTGGACTTTTGCCCCACTGTTAGCACAGAAGTGCCTTGAGGCACATGGGTCACTGTTGGCGACACTGCAAATCTTGCTATAAATTTCAGACCGAGTCAAAACTAAACAAACATGTTTTGGGTGGAGACCAGCGGTTTGTTTGGGCGAGCATAATGTAGCGTTTTGACAAGTGTGGCAAGTATCTATAGCCATTGTGAAAAAAACAAAAGGGAGAAAGTGCGCCCTATACTGGGAGCATCGCTAAAAGCCTACAGCACCTGGTATTCCTAGGCAGTCTCCCAACCCAGTACTAACCAGGCCAGACCCAGCTTAGCTTCCGAGATCAAACGAGATCGGGCGATCTTCGGGTAGTATGGCCGTAAGCCGAGAGGCTGTCCTCAGAATTACATTTTTAAATGTGGCAAGCTGGTTGACAGGACCTTTCTGCAATGAGCTACACGTGTGTGATAAAATAATCACTGCTCTTTTTCTCAGCTTATGTAACTCTTTGGACTTTTGCCCCACTGTTAGAACTGAAGTGCCTTGAGGCACATGGGTCACTGTTGGCGACACTGCAAATCTTGCTATAAATTTCAGACCGAGTCAAAACTAAACATGTTTTGGGTGGAGACCAGCGTTTTGTTTGGACGAGCATCATGTAGCGTTTTGACAAGTGTGGCAAGTATCTATAGCCATTGTGACAAAAACAAAAGGGAGAAAGTGCGCCCTATACTGGGAGCATCGCTAAAAGCCTACATCACCTGGTATTCCTAGGCAGTCTCCCATCCAAGTACTAACCAGGCCAGACCCAGCTTAGCTTCCGAGATCAGACGAGATCGGGCGATCTTCGGGTAGTATGGCCGTAAGCCGAGAGGTAGTCCTCAGAATTCAATTTTTAAATGTGGCAAGCTGGTTGACAGGACCTTTCTGCAATGAGCTACACGTGTGTGATACAATAATCACTGCTCTTTTTCTCAGCCTATGTAACTCTTTGGACTTTTGCCCCACTGTTAGCACTGAAGTGCCTTGAGGCACATGGGTCACTGTTGGCGACACTGCAAATCTTGCTATAAATTTCAGACCGAGTCAAAACTAAACAAACATGTTTTGGGTGGAGACCAGCGGTTTGTTTGGGCGAGCATAATGTAGCGTTTTGACAAGTGTGGCAAGTATCTATAGCCATTGTGAAAAAAACAAAAGGGAGAAAGTGCGCCCTATACTGGGAGCATCGCTAAAAGCCTACAGCACCTGGTATTCCTAGGCAGTCTCCCAACCCAGTACTAACCAGGCCAGACCCAGCTTAGCTTCCGAGATCAAACGAGATCGGGCGATCTTCGGGTAGTATGGCCGTAAGCCGAGAGGCTGTCCTCAGAATTAAATTTTTAAATGTGGCAAGCTGGTTGACAGGACCTTTCTGCAATGAGCTACACGTGTGTGATACAATAATCACTGCTCTTTTTCTCAGCCTATGTAACTCTTTGGACTTTTGCCCCACTGTTAGCACTGAAGTGCCTTGAGGCACATGGGTCACTGTTGGCGACACTGCAAATCTTGCTATAAATTTCAGACCGAGTCAAAACTAAACTTGTTTTGGGTGGAGACCAGCGTTTTGTTTGGACGAGCATAATGTAGCGTTTTGACAAGTGTGGCAAGTATCAATAGCCATTGTGACAAAAACAAAAGGGAGAAAGTGCGCCCTATACTGGGAGCATCGCTAAAAGCCCACAGCACCTGGTATTCCTAGGCAGTCTCCCAACCAAGTACTAACCAGGCCAGACCCAGCTTAGCTTCCGAGATCAGACGAGATCGGGCGATCTTCGGGTAGTATGGCCGTAAGCCGAGAGGCAGTCCTCAGAATCCAATTTTTAAATGTGGCAAGCTGGTTGACAGGAACTTTCTGCAATGAGCTACACGTGTGTGATACAATAATCACTGCTCTTTTTCTTAGCCTATGTAACTCTTTGGACTTTTGCCCCACTGTTAGCACTGAAGTGCCTTGAGGCACATGGGTCACTGTTGGCGACACTGCAAATCTTGCTATAAATTTCAGACCGAGTCAAAACTAAACTTGTTTTGGGTGGAGACCAGCGTTTTGTTTGGACGAGCATAATGTAGCGTTTTGACAAGTGTGGCAAGTATCTATAGCCATTGTGACAAAAACAAAAGGGAGAAAGTGCGCCCTATACTGGGAGCATCGCTAAAAGCCTACAGCACCTGGTATTCCTAGGCAGTCTCCCATCCAAGTACTAACCAGGCCAGACCCAGCTTAGCCTCCGAGATCAGACGAGATCGGGTGATCTTCGGGTAGTATGGCCGTAAGCCGAGAGGTAGTCCTCAGAATTCAATTTTTAAATGTGGCAAGCTGGTTGACAGGAACTTTCTGCAATGAGCTACACGTGTGTGATACAATAATCACTGCTCTTTTTCTCAGCCTATGTAACTCTTTGGACTTTTGCCCCACTGTTAGCACTGAAGTGCCTTGAGGCACATGGGTCACTGTTGGCGACACTGCAAATCTTGCTATAAATTTCAGACCGAGTCAAAACTAAACATGTTTTGGGTGGAGACCAGCGTTTTGTTTGGACGAGCATAATGTAGCGTTTTGACAAGTGTGGCAAGTATCAATAGCCATTGTGACAAAAACAAAAGGGAGAAAGTGCGCCCTATACTGGGAGCATCGCTAAAAGCCTACAGCACCTGGTATTCCTAGGCAGTCTCCCAACCAAGTACTAACCAGGCCAGACCCAGCTTAGCTTCCGAGATCAGACGAGATCGGGCGATCTTCGGGTAGTATGGCCGTAAGCCGAGAGGCAGTCCTCAGAATCCAATTTTTAAATGTGGCAAGCTGGTTGACAGGAACTTTCTGCAATGAGCTACACGTGTGTGATACAATAATCACTGCTCTTTTTCTCAGCCTATGTAACTCTTTGGACTTTTGCCCCACTGTTAGCACTGAAGTGCCTTGAGGCACATGGGTCACTGTTGGCGACACTGCAAATCTTGCTATAAATTTCAGACCGAGTCAAAACTAAACATGTTTTGGGTGGAGACCAGCGTTTTGTTTGGACGAGCATCATGTAGCGTTTTGACAAGTGTGGCAAGTATCTATAGCCATTGTGACAAAAACAAAAGGGAGAAAGTGCGCCCTATACTGGGAGCATCGCTAAAAGCCTACATCACCTGGTATTCCTAGGCAGTCTCCCATCCAAGTACTAACCAGGCCAGACCCAGCTTAGCTTCCGAGATCAGACGAGATCGGGCGATCTTCGGGTAGTATGGCCGTAAGCCGAGAGGTAGTCCTCAGAATTCAATTTTTAAATGTGGCAAGCTGGTTGACAGGACCTTTCTGCAATGAGCTACACGTGTGTGATACAATAATCACTGCTCTTTTTCTCAGCCTATGTAACTCTTTGGACTTTTGCCCCACTGTTAGCACTGAAGTGCCTTGAGGCACATGGGTCACTGTTGGCGACACTGCAAATCTTGCTATAAATTTCAGACCGAGTCAAAACTAAACAAACATGTTTTGGGTGGAGACCAGCGGTTTGTTTGGGCGAGCATAATGTAGCGTTTTGACAAGTGTGGCAAGTATCTATAGCCATTGTGAAAAAAACAAAAGGGAGAAAGTGCGCCCTATACTGGGAGCATCGCTAAAAGCCTACAGCACCTGGTATTCCTAGGCAGTCTCCCAACCCAGTACTAACCAGGCCAGACCCAGCTTAGCTTCCGAGATCAAACGAGATCGGGCGATTTTCGGGTAGTATGGCCGTAAGCCGAGAGGCTGTCCTCAGAATTAAATTTTTAAATGTGGCAAGCTGGTTGACAGGACCTTTCTGCAATGAGCTACACGTGTGTGATAAAATAATCACTGCTCTTTTTCTCAGCTTATGTAACTCTTTGGACTTTTGCCCCACTGTTAGAACTGAAGTGCCTTGAGGCACATGGGTCACTGTTGGCGACACTGCAAATCTTGCTATAAATTTCAGACCGAGTCAAAACTAAACTTGTTATGGGTGGAGACCAGCGTTTTGTTTGGACGAGCATAATGTAGCGTTTTGACAAGTGTGGCAAGTATCAATAGCCATTGTGACAAAAACAAAAGGGAGAAAGTGCGCCCTATACTGGGAGCATCGCTAAAAGCCTACAGCACCTGGTATTCCTAGGCAGTCTCCCAACCAAGTACTAACCAGGCCAGACCCAGCTTAGCTTCCGAGATCAGACGAGATCGGGCGATCTTCGGGTAGTATGGCCGTAAGCCGAGAGGCAGTCCTCAGAGTCCAATTTTTAAATGTGGCAAGCTGGTTGACAGGAACTTTCTGCAATGAGCTACACGTGTGTGATACAATAATCACTGCTCTTTTTCTCAGCCTATGTAACTCTTTGGACTTTTGCCCCACTGTTAGCACTGAAGTGCCTTGAGGCACATGGGTCACTGTTGGCGACACTGCAAATCTTGCTATAAATTTCAGACCGAGTCAAAACTAAACATGTTTTGGGTGGAGACCAGCGTTTTGTTTGGACGAGCATAATGTAGCGTTTTGACAAGTGTGGCAAGTATCTATAGCCATTGTGACAAAAACAAAAGGGAGAAAGTGCGCCCTATACTGGGAGCATCGCTAAAAGCCTACAGCACCTGGTATTCCTAGGCAGTCTCCCATCCAAGTACTAACCAGGGCAGACCCAGCTTAGCTTCCGAGAACAGACGAGATCGGGCGATCTTCGGGTAGTATGGCCGTAAGCCGAGAGGCAGTCCTCAGAATTCAATTTTTAAATGTGGCAAGCTGGTTGACAGGAACTTTCTGCAATGAGCTACACGTGTGTGATACAATAATCACTGCTCTTTTTCTCAGCCTATGTAACTCTTTGGACTTTTGCCCCACTGTTAGCACTGAAGTGCCTTGAGGCACATGGGTCACTGTTGGCGACACTGCAAATCTTGCTATAAATTTCAGACCGAGTCAAAACTAAACATGTTTTGGGTGGAGACCAGCGTTTTGTTTGGACGAGCATCATGTAGCGTTTTGACAAGTGTGGCAAGTATCTATAGCCATTGTGACAAAAACAAAAGGGAGAAAGTGCGCCCTATACTGGGAGCATCGCTAAAAGCCTACAGCACCTGGTATTCCTAGGCAGTCTCCCATCCAAGTACTAACCAGGCCAGACCCAGCTTAGCTTCCGAGATCAGACGAGATCGGGCGATCTTCGGGTAGTATGGCCGTAAGCCGAGATGCCGTCCTCAGAATTCAATTTTTAAATGTGGCAAGCTGGTTGACAGGACCTTTCTGCAATGAGCTACACGTGTGTGATACAATAATCACTGCTCTTTTTCTCAGCCTATGTAACTCTTTGGACTTTTGCCCCACTGTTAGCACTGAAGTGCCTTGAGGCACATGGGTCACTGTTGGCGACACTGCAAATCTTGCTATAAATTTCAGACCGAGTCAAAACTAAACAAACATGTTTTGGGTGGAGACCAGCGGTTTGTTTGGGCGAGCATAATGTAGCGTTTTGACAAGTGTGGCAAGTATCTATAGCCATTGTGAAAAAAACAAAAGGGAGAAAGTGCGCCCTATACTGGGAGCATCGCTAAAAGCCTACAGCACCTGGTATTCCTAGGCAGTCTCCCAACCCAGTACTAACCAGGCCAGACCCAGCTTAGCTTCCGAGATCAAACGAGATCAGGCGATCTTCGGGTAGTATGGCCGTAAGCCGAGAGGCTGTCCTCAGAATTAAATTTTTAAATGTGGCAAGCTGGTTGACAGGAGCTTTCTGCAATGAGCTACACGTGTGTGATACAATAATCACTGCTCTTTTTCTCAGCCTATGTAACTCTTTGGACTTTTGCCCCAATGTTAGCACTGAAGTGCCTTGAGGCACATGGGTCACTGTTGGCAACACTGCAAATCTTGCTATAAATTTCAGACCGAGTCAAAACTAAACAAACATGTTTTGGGTGGAGACCAGCGGTTTTTTTGGACGAGCATAATGCAGCGTTTTGACAAGTGTGGCAAGTATCTATAGCCATTGTGAAAAAAACAAAAGGGAGAAAGTGCGCCCTATACTGGGAGCATCGCTGAAAGCCTACAGCACCTGGTATTCCTAGGCAGTCTCCCAACCCAGTACTAACCAGGCCAGACCCAGCTTAGCTTCCGAGATCAGACGAGATCGGGCGATCTTCGGGTAGTATGGCCGTAAGCCGAGAGGCAGTCCTCAGAATTCAATTTTTAAATGTGGCAAGCTGGTTGACAGGACCTTTCTGCAATGAGCTACACGTGTGTGATACAATAATCACTGCTCTTTTTCTCAGCCTATGTAACTCTTTGGACTTTTGCCCCACTGTTAGCACTGAAGTGCCTTGAGGCACATGGGTCACTGTTGGCGACACTGCAAATCTTGCTATAAATTTCAGACCGAGTCAAAACTAAACATGTTTTGGGTGGAGACCAGCGTTTTGTTTGGACGAGCATAATGTAGCGTTTTGACAAGTGTGGCAAGTATCTATAGCCATTGTGACAAAAACAAAAGGGAGAAAGTGCGCCCTATACTGGGAACATCGCTAAAAGCCTACAGCACCTGGTATTCCTAGGCAGTCTCCCATCCAAGTACTAATCAGGCCAGACCCAGCTTAGCTTCCGAGATCAGACGAGATCGGGCGATCTTCGGGTAGTATGGCCGTAAGCCGAGAGGCAGTCCTCAGAATTCAACTTTTAAATGTGGCAAGCTGGTTGACAGGACCTTTCTGCAATGAGCTACACGTGTGTGATACAAAAATCACTGCTCTTTTTCTCAGCCTATGTAACTCTTTGGACTTTTGCCCCACTGTTAGCACTGAAGTGCCTTGAGGCACATGGGTCACTGTTGGCGACACTGCAAATCTTGCTATAAATTTCAGACCGAGTCAAAACTAAACATGTTTTGGGTGGAGACCAGCGTATTGGTTGGACGAGCATAATGTAGCCTTTTGACAAGTGTGGCAAGTATCTATAGCCATTGTGAGAAAAACAAAAGGGAGAAAGTGCGCCCTATACTGGGAGCATCGCTAAAAGCCTACAGCACCTGGTATTCCTAGGCAGTCTCCCATCCAAGTACTAACCAGGCCAGACCCAGCTTAGCTTCCGAGATCAGACGAGATCGGGCGATCTTCGGGTAGTATGGCCGTAAGCCGAGACGCAGTACTCAGAATTCAATTTTTAAATGTGGCAAGCTGGTTGACAGGACCTTTCTGCAATGAGCTACACGTGTGTGATACAATAATCACTGCTCTTTTTCTCAGCCTATGTAACTCTTTGGACTTTTGCCCCAATGTTAGCACTGAAGTGCCTTGAGGCACATGGGTCACTGTTGGCAACACTGCAAATCTTGCTATAAATTTCAGACCGAGTCAAAACTAAACAAACATGTTTTGGGTGGAGACCAGCGTATTGTTTGGACGAGCATAATGTAGCGTTTTGACAAGTGTGGCAAGTATCTATAGCCATTGTGAGAAAAACAAAAGGGAGAAAGTGCGCCCTATACTGGGAGCATCGCTAAAAGCCTACAGCACCTGGTATTCCTAGGCAGTCTCCCATCCAAGTACTAACCAGGCCAGACCCAGCTTAGCTTCCGAGATCAGACGAGATCGGGCGATCTTCGGGTAGTATGGCCGTAAGCCGAGAGGCAGTCCTCAGAATTCAACTTTTAAATGTGGCAAGCTGGTTGACAGGACCTTTCTGCAATGAGCTACACGTGTGTGATACAATAATCACTGCTCTTTTTCTCAGCCTATGTAACTCTTTGGACTTTTGCCCCACTGTTAGCACTGAAGTGCCTTGAGGCACATGGGTCACTGTTGGCGACACTGCAAATCTTGCTATAAATTTCAGACCGAGTCAAAACTAAACATGTTTTGGGTGGAGACCAGCGTTTTGTTTGGACGAGCATAATGTAGCGTTTTGACAAGTCTGGCAAGTATCTATAGCCATTGTGAGAAAAACAAAAGGGAGAAAGTGCGCCCTATACGGGGAGCATCGCTAAAAGCCTACAGCACCTGGTATTCCTAGGCAGTCTCCCATCCAAGTACTAACTAGGCCAGACCCAGCTTAGCTTCCGAGATCAGACGAGATCGGGCGATCTTCCGGTAGTATGGCCGTAAGCCGAGAGGCAGTCCTCAGAATTCAATTTTTAAATGTGGCAAGCTGGTTGACAGGACCTTTCTGCAATGAGCTACACGTGTGTGATACAATAATCACTGCTCTTTTTCTCAGCCTATGTAACTCTTTGGACTTTTGCCCCACTGTTAGCACTGAAGTGCCTTGAGGCACATGGGTCACTGTTGGCAACACTGCAAATCTTGCTATAAATTTCAGACCGAGTCAAATCTAAACAAACATGTTTTGGGTGGAGACCAGCGGTTTGTTTGGACGAGCATAATGTAGCGTTTTGACAAGTGTGGCAAATATCTATAGCCATTGTGAAAAAAACAAAAGGGAGAAAGTGCGCCCTATACTGGTAGCATCGCTAAAAGCCTACAGCACCTGGTATTCCTAGGCAGTCTCCCAACCAAGTACTAACCAGGCCAGACCCAGCTTAGCTTCCGAGATCAGACGAGATCGGGCGATCTTCGGGTAGTATGGCCGTAAGCCGAGAGGCAGTCCTCAGAATTCAATTTTTAAATGTGGCAAGCTGGTTGACAGGACCTTTCTGCAATGAGCTACACGTGTGTGATACAATAATCACTGCTTTTTTTTATCTCAGCCTATGTAACTCTTACGACTTTTGCCCCACTGTTAGCACTGAAGTGCCTTGAGGCACATGGGTCACTATTGGCGACACTGCAAATCTTGCTATAAATTTCAGACCGAGTCAAAACTAAACATGTTTTGGGTGGAGACCAGCGTCGTGTTTGGACGAGCATAATGTAGCGTTTTGACAAGTGTGGCAAGTATCTATAGCCATTGTGACAAAAACAAAAGGGAGAAAGTGCGCCCTATACTGGGAGCATCGCTAAAAGCCTACAGCACCTGGTATTCCTAGGCAGTCTCCCATCCAAGTACTAATCAGGCCAGACCCAGCTTAGCTTCCGAGATCAGACGAGATCGGGCGATCTTCGGGTAGTATGGCCGTAAGCCGAGAGGCAGTCCTCAGAATTCAACTTTTAAATGTGGCAAGCTGGTTGACAGGACCTTTCTGCAATGAGCTACACGTGTGTGATACAAAAATCACTGCTCTTTTTCTCAGCCTATGTAACTCTTTGGACTTTTGCCCCACTGTTAGCACTGAAGTGCCTTGAGGCACATGGGTCACTGTTGGCGACACTGCAAATCTTGCTATAAATTTCAGACCGAGTCAAAACTAAACATGTTTTGGGTGGAGATCAGCGTTTTGTTTGGACGAGCATAATGTAGCGTTTTGACAAGTGTGGCAAGTATCTATAGCCATTGTGAGAAAAACAAAAGGGAGAAAGTGCGCCCTATACTGGGAGCATCGCTAAAAGCCTACAGCACCTGGTATTCCTAGGCAGTCTCCCATCCAAGTACTAACCAGGCCAGACCCAGCTTAGCTTCCGAGATCAGACGAGATCGGGCGATCTTCGGGTAGTATGGCCGTAAGCCGAAAGGCAGTCCTCAGAATTCAATTTTTAAATGTGGCAAGCTGGTTGACAGGACCTTTCTGCAATGAGCTACACGTGTGTGATACAATAATCACTGCTCTTTTTCTCAGCCTATGTAACTCTTTGGACTTTTGCCCCACTGTTAGCACTGAAGTGCCTTGAGGCACATGGGTCACTGTTGGCGACACTGCAAATCTTGCTATAAATTTCAGACCGAGTCAAAACTAAACATGTTTTGGGTGGAGACCAGCGTATTGGTTGGACGAGCATAATGTAGCCTTTTGACAAGTGTGGCAAGTATCTATAGCCATTGTGAGAAAAACAAAAGGGAGAAAGTGCGCCCTATACTGGGAGCATCGCTAAAAGCCTACAGCACCTGGTATTCCTAGGCAGTCTCCCATCCAAGTACTAACCAGGCCAGACCCAGCTTAGCTTCCGAGATCAGACGAGATCGGGCGATCTTCGGGTAGTATGGCCGTAAGCCGAGACGCAGTACTCAGAATTCAATTTTTAAATGTGGCAAGCTGGTTGACAGGACCTTTCTGCAATGAGCTACACGTGTGTGATACAATAATCACTGCTCTTTTTCTCAGCCTATGTAACTCTTTGGACTTTTGCCCCAATGTTAGCACTGAAGTGCCTTGAGGCACATGGGTCACTGTTGGCAACATTGCAAATCTTGCTATAAATTTCAGACCGAGTCAAAACTAAACATGTTTTGGGTGGAGACCAGCGTATTGGTTGGACGAGCATAATGTAGCCTTTTGACAAGTGTGGCAAGTATCTATAGCCATTGTGAGAAAAACAAAAGGGAGAAAGTGCGCCCTATACTGGGAGCATCGCTAAAAGCCTACAGCACCTGGTATTCCTAGGCAGTCTCCCATCCAAGTACTAACCAGGCCAGACCCAGCTTAGCTTCCGAGATCAGACGAGATCGGGCGATCTTCGGGTAGTATGGCCGTAAGCCGAGACGCAGTACTCAGAATTCAATTTTTAAATGTGGCAAGCTGGTTGACAGGACCTTTCTGCAATGAGCTACACGTGTGTGATACAATAATCACTGCTCTTTTTCTCAGCCTATGTAACTCTTTGGACTTTTGCCCCAATGTTAGCACTGAAGTGCCTTGAGGCACATGGGTCACTGTTGGCAACACTGCAAATCTTGCTATAAATTTCAGACCGAGTCAAAACTAAACAAACATGTTTTGGGTGGAGACCAGCGTTTTGTTTGGACGAGCATAATGTAGCGTTTTGACAAGTGTGGCAAGTATCTATAGCCATTGTGAGAAAAACAAAAGGGAGAAAGTGCGCCCTATACTGGGAGCATCGCTAAAAGCCTACAGCACCTGGTATTCCTAGGCAGTCTCCCATCCAAGTACTAACCAGGCCAGACCCAGCTTAGCTTCCGAGATCAGACGAGATCGGGCGATCTTCGGGTAGTATGGCCGTAAGCCGAGAGGCAGTCCTCAGAATTCAACTTTTAAATGTGGCAAGCTGGTTGACAGGACCTTTCTGCAATGAGCTACACGTGTGTGATACAATAATCACTGCTCTTTTTCTCAGCCTATGTAACTCTTTGGACTTTTGCCCCACTGTTAGCACTGAAGTGCCTTGAGGCACATGGGTCACTGTTGGCGACACTGCAAATCTTGCTATAAATTTCAGACCGAGTCAAAACTAAACATGTTTTGGGTGGAGACCAGCGTTTTGTTTGGACGAGCATAATGTAGCGTTTTGACAAGTCTGGCAAGTATCTATAGCCATTGTGAGAAAAACAAAAGGGAGAAAGTGCGCCCTATACGGGGAGCATCGCTAAAAGCCTACAGCACCTGGTATTCCTAGGGAGTCTCCCATCCAAGTACTAACCAGGCCAGACCCAGCTTAGCTTCCGAGATCAGACGAGATCGGGCGATCTTCCGGTAGTATGGCCGTAAGCCCAGAGGCAGTCCTCAGAATTCAATTTTTAAATGTGGCAAGCTGGTTGACAGGACCTTTCTGCAATGAGCTACACGTGTGTGATACAATAATCACTGCTCTTTTTCTCAGCCTATGTAACTCTTTGGACTTTTGCCCCACTGTTAGCACTGAAGTGCCTTGAGGCACATGGGTCACTGTTGGCAACACTGCAAATCTTGCTATAAATTTCAGACCGAGTCAAAACTAAACAAACATGTTTTGGGTGGAGACCAGCGGTTTGTTTGGACGAGCATAATGTAGCGTTTTGACAAGTGTGGCAAATATCTATAGCCATTGTGAAAAAAACAAAAGGGAGAAAGTGCGCCCTATTCTGGTAGCATCGCTAAAAGCCTACAGCACCTGGTATTCCTAGGCAGTCTCCCAACCAAGTACTAACCAGGCCAGACCCAGCTTAGCTTCCGAGATCAGACGAGATCGGGCGATCTTCGGGTAGTATGGCCGTAAGCCGAGAGGCAGTCCTCAGAATTCAATTTTTAAATGTGGCAAGCTGGTTGACAGGACCTTTCTGCAATGAGCTACACGTGTGTGATACAATAATCACTGCTTTTTTTTATCTCAGCCTATGTAACTCTTACGACTTTTGCCCCACTGTTAGCACTGAAGTGCCTTGAGGCACATGGGTCACTATTGGCGACACTGCAAATCTTGCTATAAATTTCAGACCGAGTCAAAACTAAACATGTTTTGGGTGGAGACCAGCGTCGTGTTTGGACGAGCATAATGTAGCGTTTTGACAAGTGTGGCAAGTATCTATAGCCATTGTGACAAAAACAAAAGGGAGAAAGTGCGCCCTATACTGGGAGCATCGCTAAAAGCCTACAGCACCTGGTATTCCTAGGCAGTCTCCCATCCAAGTACTAATCAGGCCAGACCCAGCTTAGCTTCCGAGATCAGACGAGATCGGGCGATCTTCGGGTAGTATGGCCGTAAGCCGAGAGGCAGTCCTCAGAATTCAACTTTTAAATGTGGCAAGCTGGTTGACAGGACCTTTCTGCAATGAGCTACACGTGTGTGATACAAAAATCACTGCTCTTTTTCTCAGCCTATGTAACTCTTTGGACTTTTGCCCCACTGTTAGCACTGAAGTGCCTTGAGGCACATGGGTCACTGTTGGCGACACTGCAAATCTTGCTATAAATTTCAGACCGAGTCAAAACTAAACATGTTTTGGGTGGAGATCAGCGTTTTGTTTGGACGAGCATAATGTAGCGTTTTGACAAGTGTGGCAAGTATCTATAGCCATTGTGAGAAAAACAAAAGGGAGAAAGTGCGCCCTATACTGGGAGCATCGCTAAAAGCCTACAGCACCTGGTATTCCTAGGCAGTCTCCCATCCAAGTACTAACCAGGCCAGACCCAGCTTAGCTTCCGAGATCAGACGAGATCGGGCGATCTTCGGGTAGTATGGCCGTAAGCCGAAAGGCAGTCCTCAGAATTCAATTTTTAAATGTGGCAAGCTGGTTGACAGGACCTTTCTGCAATGAGCTACACGTGTGTGATACAATAATCACTGCTCTTTTTCTCAGCCTATGTAACTCTTTGGACTTTTGCCCCACTGTTAGCACTGAAGTGCCTTGAGGCACATGGGTCACTGTTGGCGACACTGCAAATCTTGCTATAAATTTCAGACCGAGTCAAAACTAAACATGTTTTGGGTGGAGACCAGCGTATTGGTTGGACGAGCATAATGTAGCCTTTTGACAAGTGTGGCAAGTATCTATAGCCATTGTGAGAAAAACAAAAGGGAGAAAGTGCGCCCTATACTGGGAGCATCGCTAAAAGCCTACAGCACCTGGTATTCCTAGGCAGTCTCCCATCCAAGTACTAACCAGGCCAGACCCAGCTTAGCTTCCGAGATCAGACGAGATCGGGCGATCTTCGGGTAGTATGGCCGTAAGCCGAGATGCAGTCCTCAGAATTCAATTTTTAAATGTGGCAAGCTGGTTGACAGGACCTTTCTGCAATGAGCTACACGTGTGTGATACAATAATCACTGCTTTTTTTTATCTCAGCCTATGTAACTCTTACGACTTTTGCCCCACTGTTAGCACTGAAGTGCCTTGAGGCACATGGGTCACTATTGGCGACACTGCAAATCTTGCTATAAATTTCAGACCGAGTCAAAACTAAACATGTTTTGGGTGGAGACCAGCGTCGTGTTTGGACGAGCATAATGTAGCGTTTTGACAAGTGTGGCAAGTATCTATAGCCATTGTGACAAAAACAAAAGGGAGAAAGTGCGCCCTATACTGGGAGCATCGCTAAAAGCCTACAGCACCTGGTATTCCTAGGCAGTCTCCCATCCAAGTACTAATCAGGCCAGACCCAGCTTAGCTTCCGAGATCAGACGAGATCGGGCGATCTTCGGGTAGTATGGCCGTAAGCCGAGAGGCAGTCCTCAGAATTCAACTTTTAAATGTGGCAAGCTGGTTGACAGGACCTTTCTGCAATGAGCTACACGTGTGTGATACAAAAATCACTGCTCTTTTTCTCAGCCTATGTAACTCTTTGGACTTTTGCCCCACTGTTAGCACTGAAGTGCCTTGAGGCACATGGGTCACTGTTGGCGACACTGCAAATCTTGCTATAAATTTCAGACCGAGTCAAAACTAAACATGTTTTGGGTGGAGATCAGCGTTTTGTTTGGACGAGCATAATGTAGCGTTTTGACAAGTGTGGCAAGTATCTATAGCCATTGTGAGAAAAACAAAAGGGAGAAAGTGCGCCCTATACTGGGAGCATCGCTAAAAGCCTACAGCACCTGGTATTCCTAGGCAGTCTCCCATCCAAGTACTAACCAGGCCAGACCCAGCTTAGCTTCCGAGATCAGACGAGATCGGGCGATCTTCGGGTAGTATGGCCGTAAGCCGAAAGGCAGTCCTCAGAATTCAATTTTTAAATGTGGCAAGCTGGTTGACAGGACCTTTCTGCAATGAGCTACACGTGTGTGATACAATAATCACTGCTCTTTTTCTCAGCCTATGTAACTCTTTGGACTTTTGCCCCACTGTTAGCACTGAAGTGCCTTGAGGCACATGGGTCACTGTTGGCGACACTGCAAATCTTGCTATAAATTTCAGACCGAGTCAAAACTAAACATGTTTTGGGTGGAGACCAGCGTATTGGTTGGACGAGCATAATGTAGCCTTTTGACAAGTGTGGCAAGTATCTATAGCCATTGTGAGAAAAACAAAAGGGAGAAAGTGCGCCCTATACTGGGAGCATCGCTAAAAGCCTACAGCACCTGGTATTCCTAGGCAGTCTCCCATCCAAGTACTAACCAGGCCAGACCCAGCTTAGCTTCCGAGATCAGACGAGATCGGGCGATCTTCGGGTAGTATGGCCGTAAGCCGAGATGCAGTCCTCAGAATTCAATTTTTAAATGTGGCAAGCTGGTTGACAGGACCTTTCTGCAATGAGCTACACGTGTGTGATACAATAATCACTGCTTTTTTTTATCTCAGCCTATGTAACTCTTACGACTTTTGCCCCACTGTTAGCACTGAAGTGCCTTGAGGCACATGGGTCACTATTGGCGACACTGCAAATCTTGCTATAAATTTCAGACCGAGTCAAAACTAAACATGTTTTGGGTGGAGACCAGCGTCGTGTTTGGACGAGCATAATGTAGCGTTTTGACAAGTGTGGCAAGTATCTATAGCCATTGTGACAAAAACAAAAGGGAGAAAGTGCGCCCTATACTGGGAGCATCGCTAAAAGCCTACAGCACCTGGTATTCCTAGGCAGTCTCCCATCCAAGTACTAATCAGGCCAGACCCAGCTTAGCTTCCGAGATCAGACGAGATCGGGCGATCTTCGGGTAGTATGGCCGTAAGCCGAGAGGCAGTCCTCAGAATTCAACTTTTAAATGTGGCAAGCTGGTTGACAGGACCTTTCTGCAATGAGCTACACGTGTGTGATACAAAAATCACTGCTCTTTTTCTCAGCCTATGTAACTCTTTGGACTTTTGCCCCACTGTTAGCACTGAAGTGCCTTGAGGCACATGGGTCACTGTTGGCGACACTGCAAATCTTGCTATAAATTTCAGACCGAGTCAAAACTAAACATGTTTTGGGTGGAGACCAGCGTTTTGTTTGGACGAGCATAATGTAGCGTTTTGACAAGTGTGGCAAGTATCTATAGCCATTGTGAGAAAAACAAAAGGGAGAAAGTGCGCCCTATACTGGGAGCATCGCTAAAAGCCTACAGCACCTGGTATTCCTAGGCAGTCTCCCATCCAAGTACTAACCAGGCCAGACCCAGCTTAGCTTCCGAGATCAGACGAGATCGGGCGATCTTCGGGTAGTATGGCCGTAAGCCGAAAGGCAGTCCTCAGAATTCAATTTTTAAATGTGGCAAGCTGGTTGACAGGACCTTTCTGCAATGAGCTACACGTGTGTGATACAATAATCACTGCTCTTTTTCTCAGCCTATGTAACTCTTTGGACTTTTGCCCCACTGTTAGCACTGAAGTGCCTTGAGGCACATGGGTCACTGTTGGCGACACTGCAAATCTTGCTATAAATTTCAGACCGAGTCAAAACTAAACATGTTTTGGGTGGAGACCAGCGTATTGGTTGGACGAGCATAATGTAGCCTTTTGACAAGTGTGGCAAGTATCTATAGCCATTGTGAGAAAAACAAAAGGGAGAAAGTGCGCCCTATACTGGGAGCATCGCTAAAAGCCTACAGCACCTGGTATTCCTAGGCAGTCTCCCATCCAAGTACTAACCAGGCCAGACCCAGCTTAGCTTCCGAGATCAGACGAGATCGGGCGATCTTCGGGTAGTATGGCCGTAAGCCGAGACGCAGTACTCAGAATTCAATTTTTAAATGTGGCAAGCTGGTTGACAGGACCTTTCTGCAATGAGCTACACGTGTGTGATACAATAATCACTGCTCTTTTTCTCAGCCTATGTAACTCTTTGGACTTTTGCCCCAATGTTAGCACTGAAGTGCCTTGAGGCACATGGGTCACTGTTGGCAACACTGCAAATCTTGCTATAAATTTCAGACCGAGTCAAAACTAAACATGTTTTGGGTGGAGACCAGCGTATTGGTTGGACGAGCATAATGTAGCCTTTTGACAAGTGTGGCAAGTATCTATAGCCATTGTGAGAAAAACAAAAGGGAGAAAGTGCGCCCTATACTGGGAGCATCGCTAAAAGCCTACAGCACCTGGTATTCCTAGGCAGTCTCCCATCCAAGTACTAACCAGGCCAGACCCAGCTTAGCTTCCGAGATCAGACGAGATCGGAAGATCTTCGGGTAGTATGGCCGTAAGCCGAGACGCAGTACTCAGAATTCAATTTTTAAATGTGGCAAGCTGGTTGACAGGACCTTTCTGCAATGAGCTACACGTGTGTGATACAATAATCACTGCTCTTTTTCTCAGCCTATGTAACTCTTTGGACTTTTGCCCCAATGTTAGCACTGAAGTGCCTTGAGGCACATGGGTCACTGTTGGCAACACTGCAAATCTTGCTATAAATTTCAGACCGAGTCAAAACTAAACAAACATGTTTTGGGTGGAGACCAGCGTTTTGTTTGGACGAGCATAATGTAGCGTTTTGACAAGTGTGGCAAGTATCTATAGCCATTGTGAGAAAAACAAAAGGGAGAAAGTGCGCCCTATACTGGGAGCATCGCTAAAAGCCTACAGCACCTGGTATTCCTAGGCAGTCTCCCATCCAAGTACTAACCAGGCCAGACCCAGCTTAGCTTCCGAGATCAGACGAGATCGGGCGATCTTCGGGTAGTATGGCCGTAAGCCGAGAGGCAGTCCTCAGAATTCAACTTTTAAATGTGGCAAGCTGGTTGACAGGACCTTTCTGCAATGAGCTACACGTGTGTGATACAATAATCACTGCTCTTTTTCTCAGCCTATGTAACTCTTTGGACTTTTGCCCCACTGTTAGCACTGAAGTGCCTTGAGGCACATGGGTCACTGTTGGCGACACTGCAAATCTTGCTATAAATTTCAGACCGAGTCAAAACTAAACATGTTTTGGGTGGAGACCAGCGTTTTGTTTGGACGAGCATAATGTAGCGTTTTGACAAGTCTGGCAAGTATCTATAGCCATTGTGAGAAAAACAAAAGGGAGAAAGTGCGCCCTATACGGGGAGCATCGCTAAAAGCCTACAGCACCTGGTATTCCTAGGGAGTCTCCCATCCAAGTACTAACCAGGCCAGACCCAGCTTAGCTTCCGAGATCAGACGAGATCGGGCGATCTTCCGGTAGTATGGCCGTAAGCCGAGAGGCAGTCCTCAGAATTCAATTTTTAAATGTGGCAAGCTGGTTGACAGGACCTTTCTGCAATGAGCTACACGTGTGTGATACAATAATCACTGCTCTTTTTCTCAGCCTATGTAACTCTTTGGACTTTTGCCCCACTGTTAGCACTGAAGTGCCTTGAGGCACATGGGTCACTGTTGGCAACACTGCAAATCTTGCTATAAATTTCAGACCGAGTCAAAACTAAACAAACATGTTTTGGGTGGAGACCAGCGGTTTGTTTGGACGAGCATAATGTAGCGTTTTGACAAGTGTGGCAAATATCTATAGCCATTGTGAAAAAAACAAAAGGGAGAAAGTGCGCCCTATACTGGTAGCATCGCTAAAAGCCTACAGCACCTGGTATTCCTAGGCAGTCTCCCAACCAAGTACTAACCAGGCCAGACCCAGCTTAGCTTCCGAGATCAGACGAGATCGGGCGATCTTCGGGTAGTATGGCCGTAAGCCGAGAGGCAGTCCTCAGAATTCAATTTTTAAATGTGGCAAGCTGGTTGACAGGACCTTTCTGCAATGAGCTACACGTGTGTGATACAATAATCACTGCTTTTTTTTATCTCAGCCTATGTAACTCTTACGACTTTTGCCCCACTGTTAGCACTGAAGTGCCTTGAGGCACATGGGTCACTATTGGCGACACTGCAAATCTTGCTATAAATTTCAGACCGAGTCAAAACTAAACATGTTTTGGGTGGAGACCAGCGTCGTGTTTGGACGAGCATAATGTAGCGTTTTGACAAGTGTGGCAAGTATCTATAGCCATTGTGACAAAAACAAAAGGGAGAAAGTGCGCCCTATACTGGGAGCATCGCTAAAAGCCTACAGCACCTGGTATTCCTAGGCAGTCTCCCATCCAAGTACTAATCAGGCCAGACCCAGCTTAGCTTCCGAGATCAGACGAGATCGGGCGATCTTCGGGTAGTATGGCCGTAAGCCGAGAGGCAGTCCTCAGAATTCAACTTTTAAATGTGGCAAGCTGGTTGACAGGACCTTTCTGCAATGAGCTACACGTGTGTGATACAAAAATCACTGCTCTTTTTCTCAGCCTATGTAACTCTTTGGACTTTTGCCCCACTGTTAGCACTGAAGTGCCTTGAGGCACATGGGTCACTGTTGGCGACACTGCAAATCTTGCTATAAATTTCAGACCGAGTCAAAACTAAACATGTTTTGGGTGGAGATCAGCGTTTTGTTTGGACGAGCATAATGTAGCGTTTTGACAAGTGTGGCAAGTATCTATAGCCATTGTGAGAAAAACAAAAGGGAGAAAGTGCGCCCTATACTGGGAGCATCGCTAAAAGCCTACAGCACCTGGTATTCCTAGGCAGTCTCCCATCCAAGTACTAACCAGGCCAGACCCAGCTTAGCTTCCGAGATCAGACGAGATCGGGCGATCTTCGGGTAGTATGGCCGTAAGCCGAAAGGCAGTCCTCAGAATTCAATTTTTAAATGTGGCAAGCTGGTTGACAGGACCTTTCTGCAATGAGCTACACGTGTGTGATACAATAATCACTGCTCTTTTTCTCAGCCTATGTAACTCTTTGGACTTTTGCCCCACTGTTAGCACTGAAGTGCCTTGAGGCACATGGGTCACTGTTGGCGACACTGCAAATCTTGCTATAAATTTCAGACCGAGTCAAAACTAAACATGTTTTGGGTGGAGACCAGCGTATTGGTTGGACGAGCATAATGTAGCCTTTTGACAAGTGTGGCAAGTATCTATAGCCATTGTGAGAAAAACAAAAGGGAGAAAGTGCGCCCTATACTGGGAGCATCGCTAAAAGCCTACAGCACCTGGTATTCCTAGGCAGTCTCCCATCCAAGTACTAACCAGGCCAGACCCAGCTTAGCTTCCGAGATCAGACGAGATCGGGCGATCTTCGGGTAGTATGGCCGTAAGCCGAGACGCAGTACTCAGAATTCAATTTTTAAATGTGGCAAGCTGGTTGACAGGACCTTTCTGCAATGAGCTACACGTGTGTGATACAATAATCACTGCTCTTTTTCTCAGCCTATGTAACTCTTTGGACTTTTGCCCCAATGTTAGCACTGAAGTGCCTTGAGGCACATGGGTCACTGTTGGCAACACTGCAAATCTTGCTATAAATTTCAGACCGAGTCAAAACTAAACATGTTTTGGGTGGAGACCAGCGTATTGGTTGGACGAGCATAATGTAGCCTTTTGACAAGTGTGGCAAGTATCTATAGCCATTGTGAGAAAAACAAAAGGGAGAAAGTGCGCCCTATACTGGGAGCATCGCTAAAAGCCTACAGCACCTGGTATTCCTAGGCAGTCTCCCATCCAAGTACTAACCAGGCCAGACCCAGCTTAGCTTCCGAGATCAGACGAGATCGGGCGATCTTCGGGTAGTATGGCCGTAAGCCGAGACGCAGTACTCAGAATTCAATTTTTAAATGTGGCAAGCTGGTTGACAGGACCTTTCTGCAATGAGCTACACGTGTGTGATACAATAATCACTGCTCTTTTTCTCAGCCTATGTAACTCTTTGGACTTTTGCCCCAATGTTAGCACTGAAGTGCCTTGAGGCACATGGGTCACTGTTGGCAACACTGCAAATCTTGCTATAAATTTCAGACCGAGTCAAAACTAAACAAACATGTTTTGGGTGGAGACCAGCGTTTTGTTTGGACGAGCATAATGTAGCGTTTTGACAAGTGTGGCAAGTATCTATAGCCATTGTGAGAAAAACAAAAGGGAGAAAGTGCGCCCTATACTGGGAGCATCGCTAAAAGCCTACAGCACCTGGTATTCCTAGGCAGTCTCCCATCCAAGTACTAACCAGGCCAGACCCAGCTTAGCTTCCGAGATCAGACGAGATCGGGCGATCTTCGGGTAGTATGGCCGTAAGCCGAGAGGCAGTCCTCAGAATTCAACTTTTAAATGTGGCAAGCTGGTTGACAGGACCTTTCTGCAATGAGCTACACGTGTGTGATACAATAATCACTGCTCTTTTTCTCAGCCTATGTAACTCTTTGGACTTTTGCCCCACTGTTAGCACTGAAGTGCCTTGAGGCACATGGGTCACTGTTGGCGACACTGCAAATCTTGCTATAAATTTCAGACCGAGTCAAAACTAAACATGTTTTGGGTGGAGACCAGCGTTTTGTTTGGACGAGCATAATGTAGCGTTTTGACAAGTCTGGCAAGTATCTATAGCCATTGTGAGAAAAACAAAAGGGAGAAAGTGCGCCCTATACGGGGAGCATCGCTAAAAGCCTACAGCACCTGGTATTCCTAGGGAGTCTCCCATCCAAGTACTAACCAGGCCAGACCCAGCTTAGCTTCCGAGATCAGACGAGATCGGGCGATCTTCCGGTAGTATGGCCGTAAGCCGAGAGGCAGTCCTCAGAATTCAATTTTTAAATGTGGCAAGCTGGTTGACAGGACCTTTCTGCAATGAGCTACACGTGTGTGATACAATAATCACTGCTCTTTTTCTCAGCCTATGTAACTCTTTGGACTTTTGCCCCACTGTTAGCACTGAAGTGCCTTGAGGCACATGGGTCACTGTTGGCAACACTGCAAATCTTGCTATAAATTTCAGACCGAGTCAAAACTAAACAAACATGTTTTGGGTGGAGACCAGCGGTTTGTTTGGACGAGCATAATGTAGCGTTTTGACAAGTGTGGCAAATATCTATAGCCATTGTGAAAAAAACAAAAGGGAGAAAGTGCGCCCTATACTGGTAGCATCGCTAAAAGCCTACAGCACCTGGTATTCCTAGGCAGTCTCCCAACCAAGTACTAACCAGGCCAGACCCAGCTTAGCTTCCGAGATCAGACGAGATCGGGCGATCTTCGGGTAGTATGGCCGTAAGCCGAGAGGCAGTCCTCAGAATTCAATTTTTAAATGTGGCAAGCTGGTTGACAGGACCTTTCTGCAATGAGCTACACGTGTGTGATACAATAATCACTGCTTTTTTTTATCTCAGCCTATGTAACTCTTACGACTTTTGCCCCACTGTTAGCACTGAAGTGCCTTGAGGCACATGGGTCACTATTGGCGACACTGCAAATCTTGCTATAAATTTCAGACCGAGTCAAAACTAAACATGTTTTGGGTGGAGACCAGCGTCGTGTTTGGACGAGCATAATGTAGCGTTTTGACAAGTGTGGCAAGTATCTATAGCCATTGTGACAAAAACAAAAGGGAGAAAGTGCGCCCTATACTGGGAGCATCGCTAAAAGCCTACAGCACCTGGTATTCCTAGGCAGTCTCCCATCCAAGTACTAATCAGGCCAGACCCAGCTTAGCTTCCGAGATCAGACGAGATCGGGCGATCTTCGGGTAGTATGGCCGTAAGCCGAGAGGCAGTCCTCAGAATTCAACTTTTAAATGTGGCAAGCTGGTTGACAGGACCTTTCTGCAATGAGCTACACGTGTGTGATACAAAAATCACTGCTCTTTTTCTCAGCCTATGTAACTCTTTGGACTTTTGCCCCACTGTTAGCACTGAAGTGCCTTGAGGCACATGGGTCACTGTTGGCGACACTGCAAATCTTGCTATAAATTTCAGACCGAGTCAAAACTAAACATGTTTTGGGTGGAGATCAGCGTTTTGTTTGGACGAGCATAATGTAGCGTTTTGACAAGTGTGGCAAGTATCTATAGCCATTGTGAGAAAAACAAAAGGGAGAAAGTGCGCCCTATACTGGGAGCATCGCTAAAAGCCTACAGCACCTGGTATTCCTAGGCAGTCTCCCATCCAAGTACTAACCAGGCCAGACCCAGCTTAGCTTCCGAGATCAGACGAGATCGGGCGATCTTCGGGTAGTATGGCCGTAAGCCGAAAGGCAGTCCTCAGAATTCAATTTTTAAATGTGGCAAGCTGGTTGACAGGACCTTTCTGCAATGAGCTACACGTGTGTGATACAATAATCACTGCTCTTTTTCTCAGCCTATGTAACTCTTTGGACTTTTGCCCCACTGTTAGCACTGAAGTGCCTTGAGGCACATGGGTCACTGTTGGCGACACTGCAAATCTTGCTATAAATTTCAGACCGAGTCAAAACTAAACATGTTTTGGGGGGAGACCAGCGTTTTGTTTGGACGAGCATCATGTAGCGTTTTGACAAGTGTGGCAAGTATCTATAGCCATTGTGACAAAAACAAAAGGGAGAAAGTGCGCCCTATACTGGGAGCATCGCTAAAAGCCTACAGCTCCTGGTATTCCTAGGCAGTCTCCCATCCAAGTACTAACCAGGCCAGACCCAGCTTAGCTTCCGAGATCAGACGAGATCGGGCGATCTTCGGGTAGTATGGCCGTAAGCCGAGAGGCAGTCCTCAGAATTCAACTTTTAAATGTGGCAAGCTGGTTGACAGGACCTTTCTGCAATGAGCTACACGTGTGTGATACAATAATCACTGCTCTTTTTCTCAGCCTATGTAACTCTTTGGACTTTTGCCCCACTGTTAGCACTGAAGTGCCTTGAGGCACATGGGTCACTGTTGGCGACACTGCAAATCTTGCTATAAATTTCAGACCGAGTCAAAACTAAACATGTTTTGGGTGGAGACCAGCGTTTTGTTTGGACGAGCATAATGTAGCGTTTTGACAAGTCTGGCAAGTATCTATAGCCATTGTGAGAAAAACAAAAGGGAGAAAGTGCGCCCTATACGGGGAGCATCGCTAAAAGCCTACAGCACCTGGTATTCCTAGGCAGTCTCCCATCCAAGTACTAACCAGGCCAGACCCAGCTTAGCTTCCGAGATCAGACGAGATCGGGCGATCTTCCGGTAGTATGGCCGTAAGCCGAGAGGCAGTCCTCAGAATTCAATTTTTAAATGTGGCAAGCTGGTTGACAGGACCTTTCTGCAATGAGCTACACGTGTGTGATACAATAATCACTGCTCTTTTTCTCAGCCTATGTAACTCTTTGGACTTTTGCCCCACTGTTAGCACTGAAGTGCCTTGAGGCACATGGGTCACTGTTGGCAACACTGCAAATCTTGCTATAAATTTCAGACCGAGTCAAAACTAAACAAACATGTTTTGGGTGGAGACCAGCGGTTTGTTTGGACGAGCATAATGTAGCGTTTTGACAAGTGTGGCAAATATCTATAGCCATTGTGAAAAAAACAAAAGGGAGAAAGTGCGCCCTATACTGGTAGCATCGCTAAAAGCCTACAGCACCTGGTATTCCTAGGCAGTCTCCCAACCAAGTACTAACCAGGCCAGACCCAGCTTAGCTTCCGAGATCAGACGAGATCGGGCGATCTTCGGGTAGTATGGCCGTAAGCCGAGAGGCAGTCCTCAGAATTCAATTTTTAAATGTGGCAAGCTGGTTGACAGGACCTTTCTGCAATGAGCTACACGTGTGTGATACAATAATCACTGCTTTTTTTATCTCAGCCTATGTAACTCTTACGACTTTTGCCCCACTGTTAGCACTGAAGTGCCTTGAGGCACATGGGTCACTATTGGCGACACTGCAAATCTTGCTATAAATTTCAGACCGAGTCAAAACTAAACATGTTTTGGGTGGAGACCAGCGTCGTGTTTGGACGAGCATAATGTAGCGTTTTGACAAGTGTGGCAAGTATCTATAGCCATTGTGACAAAAACAAAAGGGAGAAAGTGCGCCCTATACTGGGAGCATCGCTAAAAGCCTACAGCACCTGGTATTCCTAGGCAGTCTCCCATCCAAGTACTAATCAGGCCAGACCCAGCTTAGCTTCCGAGATCAGACGAGATCGGGCGATCTTCGGGTAGTATGGCCGTAAGCCGAGAGGCAGTCCTCAGAATTCAACTTTTAAATGTGGCAAGCTGGTTGACAGGACCTTTCTGCAATGAGCTACACGTGTGTGATACAAAAATCACTGCTCTTTTTCTCAGCCTATGTAACTCTTTGGACTTTTGCCCCACTGTTAGCACTGAAGTGCCTTGAGGCACATGGGTCACTGTTGGCGACACTGCAAATCTTGCTATAAATTTCAGACCGAGTCAAAACTAAACATGTTTTGGGTGGAGATCAGCGTTTTGTTTGGACGAGCATAATGTAGCGTTTTGACAAGTGTGGCAAGTATCTATAGCCATTGTGAGAAAAACAAAAGGGAGAAAGTGCGCCCTATACTGGGAGCATCGCTAAAAGCCTACAGCACCTGGTATTCCTAGGCAGTCTCCCATCCAAGTACTAACCAGGCCAGACCCAGCTTAGCTTCCGAGATCAGACGAGATCGGGCGATCTTCGGGTAGTATGGCCGTAAGCCGAAAGGCAGTCCTCAGAATTCAATTTTTAAATGTGGCAAGCTGGTTGACAGGACCTTTCTGCAATGAGCTACACGTGTGTGATACAATAATCACTGCTCTTTTTCTCAGCCTATGTAACTCTTTGGACTTTTGCCCCACTGTTAGCACTGAAGTGCCTTGAGGCACATGGGTCACTGTTGGCGACACTGCAAATCTTGCTATAAATTTCAGACCGAGTCAAAACTAAACATGTTTTGGGGGGAGACCAGCGTTTTGTTTGGACGAGCATCATGTAGCGTTTTGACAAGTGTGGCAAGTATCTATAGCCATTGTGACAAAAACAAAAGGGAGAAAGTGCGCCCTATACTGGGAGCATCGCTAAAAGCCTACAGCACCTGGTATTCCTAGGCAGTCTCCCATCCAAGTACTAACCAGGCCAGACCCAGCTTAGCTTCCGAGATCAGACGAGATTGGGCTATCTTCGGGTAGTATGGCCGTAAGCCGAGATGCCGTCCTCAGAATTCAATTTTTAAATGTGGCAAGCTGGTTGACAGGACCTTTCTGCAATGAGCTACACGTGTGTGATACAATAATCACTGCTCTTTTTCTCAGCCTATGTAACTCTTTGGACTTTTGCCCCACTGTTAGCACTGAAGTGCCTTGAGGCACATGGGTCACTGTTGGCGACACTGCAAATCTTGCTATAAATTTCAGACCGAGTCAAAACTAAACAAACATGTTTTGGGTGGAGACCAGCGGTTTGTTTGGGCGAGCATAATGTAGCGTTTTGACAAGTGTGGCAAGTATCTATAGCCATTGTGAAAAAAACAAAAGGGAGAAAGTGCGCCCTATACTGGGAGCATCGCTAAAAGCCTACAGCACCTGGTATTCCTAGGCAGTCTCCCAACCCAGTACTAACCAGGCCAGACCCAGCTTAGCTTCCGAGATCAGACGAGATCGGGCGATCTTCGGGTAGTATGGCCGTAAGCCGAGAGGCAGTCCTCAGAATTCAATTTTTAAATGTGGCAAGCTGGTTGACAGGACCTTTCTGCAATGAGCTACACGTGTGTGATACAATAATCACTGCTTTTTTTTCTCAGCCTATGTGACTCTTACGACTTTTGCCCCACTGTTAGCACTGAAGTGCCTTGAGGCACATGGGTCACTATTGGCGACACTGCAAATCTTGCTATAAATTTCAGACCGAGTCAAAACTAAACATGTTTTGGGTGGAGACCAGCGTTTTGTTTGGACGAGCATAATGTAGCGTTTTGACAAGTGTGGCAAGTATCTATAGCCACTGTGACAAAAACAAAAGGGAGAAAGTGCGCCCTATACTGGGAGCATCGCTAAAAGCCTACAGCACCTGGTATTCCTAGGCAGTCTCCCATCCAAGTACTAACCAGGCCAGACCCAGCTTAGCTTCCGAGATCAGACGAGATCGGGCGATCTTCGGGTAGTATGGCCGTAAGCCGAGAGGCAATCCTCAGAATTCAACTTTTAAATGTGGCAAGCTGGTTGACAGGACCTTTCTGCAATGAGCTACACGTGTGTGATACAAAAATCACTGCTCTTTTTCTCAGCCTATGTAACTCTTTGGACTTTTGCCCCACTGTTAGCACTGAAGTGCCTTGAGGCACATGGGTCACTGTTGGCGACACTGCAAATCTTGCTATCAATTTCAGACCGAGTCAAAACTAAACATGTTTTGGGTGGAGATCAGCGTTTTGTTTGGACGAGCATAATGTAGCGTTTTGACAAGTGTGGCAAGTATCTATAGCCATTGTGAGAAAAACAAAAGGGAGAAAGTGCGCCCTATACTGGGAGCATCGCTAAAAGCCTACAGCACCTGGTATTCCTAGGCAGTCTCCCATCCAAGTACTAACCAGGCCAGACCCAGCTTAGCTTCCGAGATCAGACGAGATCGGGCGATCTTCGGGTAGTATGGCCGTAAGCCGAAAGGCAGTCCTCAGAATTCAATTTTTAAATGTGGCAAGCTGGTTGACAGGACCTTTCTGCAATGAGCTACACGTGTGTGATACAATAATCACTGCTCTTTTTCTCAGCCTATGTAACTCTTTGGACTTTTGCCCCACTGTTAGCACTGAAGTGCCTTGAGGCACATGGGTCACTGTTGGCGACACTGCAAATCTTGCTATAAATTTCAGACCGAGTCAAAACTAAACATGTTTTGGGGGGAGACCAGCGTTTTGTTTGGACGAGCATCATGTAGCGTTTTGACAAGTGTGGCAAGTATCTATAGCCATTGTGACAAAAACAAAAGGGAGAAAGTGCGCCCTATACTGGGAGCATCGCTAAAAGCCTACAGCACCTGGTATTCCTAGGCAGTCTCCCATCCAAGTACTAACCAGGCCAGACCCAGCTTAGCTTCCGAGATCAGACGAGATCGGGCGATCTTCGGGTAGTATGGCCGTAAGCCGAGATGCCGTCCTCAGAATTCAATTTTTAAATTTGGCAAGCTGGTTGACAGGACCTTTCTGCAATGAGCTACACGTGTGTGATACAATAATCACTGCTCTTTTTCTCAGCCTATGTAACTCTTTGGACTTTTGCCCCACTGTTAGCACTGAAGTGCCTTGAGGCACATGGGTCACTGTTGGCGACACTGCAAATCTTGCTATAAATTTCAGACCGAGTCAAAACTAAACAAACATGTTTTGGGTGGAGACCAGCGGTTTGTTTGGGCGAGCATAATGTAGCGTTTTGACAAGTGTGGCAAGTATCTATAGCCATTGTGAAAAAAACAAAAGGGAGAAAGTGCGCCCTATACTGGGAGCATCGCTAAAAGCCTACAGCACCTGGTATTCCTAGGCAGTCTCCCAACCCAGTACTAACCAGGCCAGACCCAGCTTAGCTTCCGAGATCAGACGAGATCGGGCGATCTTCGGGTAGTATGGCCGTAAGCCGAGAGGCAGTCCTCAGAATTCAATTTTTAAATGTGGCAAGCTGGTTGACAGGACCTTTCTGCAATGAGCTACACGTGTGTGATACAATAATCACTGCTTTTTTTTCTCAGCCTATGTGACTCTTACGACTTTTGCCCCACTGTTAGCACTGAAGTGCCTTGAGGCACATGGGTCACTATTGGCGACACTGCAAATCTTGCTATAAATTTCAGACCGAGTCAAAACTAAACATGTTTTGGGTGGAGACCAGCGTTTTGTTTGGACGAGCATAATGTAGCGTTTTGACAAGTGTGGCAAGTATCTATAGCCATTGTGAGAAAAACAAAAGGGAGAAAGTGCGCCCTATACTGGGAGCATCGCTAAAAGCCTACGGCACTTGGTATTCCTAGGCAGTCTCCCAACCAAGTACTAACCAGGCCACACCCAGCTTAGCTTCCGAGATCAGACGAGATCGGGCGATCTTCAGGTAGTATGGCCGTAAGCCGAGACGCAGTCTTCAGAATTCAATTTTTAAATGTGGCAAGCTGGTTGACAGGACCTTTCTGCAATGAGCTACACGTGTGTGATACAATAATCACTGCTCTTTTTCTCAGCCTATGTAACTCTTTGGACTCTTGGCCCACTGTTAGCACTGAAGTGCCTTGAGGCACATGGGTGACTTTTGGCGACACTGTATATCTTGCTATAAATTTCAGACCGAGTCAAAACTAAACATGTTTTGGGTGGAGACCAGTGTTTTGTTTGGACGAGCATAAACGTAGCGTTTTGACAATGTGGCAAGTATCTATAGCCATTGTGACAAAAACAAAAGGGAGAAAGTGCGCCCTATACTGGGAGCATCGCTAAAAGCCTACAGCACCTGGTATTCCTAGGCAGTCTCCCATCCAAGTACTAACCAGGCCAGACCCAGCTTAGCTTCCGAGCTCAGACGAGATCGGGCGATCTTCGGGTAGTATGGCCGTAAGCCGAGACGCAGTCCTCAGAATTCAATTTTTAAATGTGGCAAGCTGGTTGACAGGACCTTTCTGCAATGAGCTACACGTGTGTGATACAATAATCACTGCTCTTTTTCTCAGCCTATGTAACTCTTTGGACTTTTGCCCCACTGTTAGCACTGAAGTGCCTTGAGGCACATGGGTCACTGTTGGCGACACTGCAAATCTTGCTATAAATTTCAGACCGAGTCAAAACTAAACAAACATGTTTTGGGTGGAGACCAGCGGTTTGTTTGGACGAGCATAATGTAGCGTTTTGACAAGTGTGGCAAGTATCTATAGCCATTGTGACAAAAACAAAAGGGAGAAAGTGCGCCCTATACTGGGAGCATCGCTAAAAGCCTACAGCACCTGGTATTCCTAGGCAGTCTCCCAACCAAGTACTAACCAGGCCTGACCCAGCTTAGCTTCCGAGATCAGACGAGATCGGGCGATCTTCCGGTAGTATGGCCGTAAGCCGAGAGGCAATCCTCAGAATTCAAATTTTAAATGTGACAAGCTGGTTGACAGGACCTTTCTGCAATGAGCTACACGTGTGTGATACAATAATCACTGCTCTTTTTCTCAGCCTATGTAACTCTTTGGACTTTTGCCCCACTGTTAGCACTGAAGTGCCTTGAGGCACATGGGTCACTGTTGGCGACACTGCAAATCTTGCTATAAATTTCAGACCGAGTCAAAACTAAACAAACATGTTTTGGGTGGAGACCAGCGGTTTGTTTGGACGAGCATAATGTAGCGTTTTGACAAGTGTGGCAAGTATCTCTAGCCATTGTGAAAAAAACAAAAGGGAGAAAGTGCGCCCTATACTGGTAGCATCGCTAAAAGCCTACAGCACCTGGTATTCCTAGGCAGTCTCCCAACCAAGTACTAACCAGGCCTGACCCAACTTAGCTTCCGAGATCAGACGAGATCGGGCGATCTTCGGGTAGTATGGCCGTAAGCCGAGAGGCAGTCCTCAGAATTCAATTTTTAAATGTGGCAAGCTGGTTGACAGGACCTTTCTGCAATGAGCTACACGTGTGTGATACAATAATTACTGCTCTTTTTCTCAGCCTATGTAACTCTTTGGACTTTTGCCCCACTGTTAGCACTGAAGTGCCTTGAGGCACATGGGTCACTGTTGGCGACACTGCAAATCTTGCTATAAATTTCAGACCGAGTCAAAACTAAACAAACATGTTTTGGGTGGAGACCAGCGGTTTGTTTGGACGAGCATAATGTAGCGTTTTGACAAGTGTGGCAAGTATCTATAGCCATTGTGACAAAAACAAAAGGGAGAAAGTGCGCCCTATACTGGGAGCATCGCTAAAAGCTTACAGCACCTGGTGTTCCTAGGCAGTCTCCCATCCAAGTACTAACCAGGCCAGACCCAGCTTAGCTTCCGAGATCAGACGAGATCGGGTAATCTTCGGGTAGTATGGCCGTAAGCCGAGAGGCAATCCTCAGAATTCAATTTTTAAATGTGGCAAGCTGGTTGACAGGACCTTTCTGCAATGAGCTACACTTGTGTGATACAATAATTACTGCTCTTTTTCTCAGCCTATGTAACTCTTTGGACTTTTGCCCCACTGTTAGCACTGAAGTGCCTTGAGGCACATGGGTCACTGTTGGCGACACTGCAAATCTTGCTATAAATTTCAGACCGAGTCAAAACTAAACATGTTTTGGGTGGAGACCAGCGTTTTGTTTGGACGAGCATAATGTAGCGTTTTGACAAGTGTGGCAAGTATCTATAGCCATTGTGAGAAAAACAAAAGGGAGAAAGTGCGCCCTATACTGGGAGCATCGCTAAAAGCCTACGGCACTTGGTATTCCTAGGCAGTCTCCCAACCAAGTACTAACCAGGCCACACCCAGCTTAACTTCCGAGATCAGACGAGATCGGGCGATCTTCGGGTAGTATGGCCGTAAGCCGAGAGGCAGTCCTCAGAATTCAACTTTTAAATGTGGCAAGCTGGTTGACAGGACCTTTCTGCAATGAGCTACACGTGTGTGATACAAAAATCACTGCTCTTTTTCTCAGCCTATGTAACTCTTTGGACTTTTGCCCCACTGTTAGCACTGAAGTGCCTTGAGGCACATGGGTCACTGTTGGCGACACTGCAAATCTTGCTATAAATTTCAGACCGAGTCAAAACTAAACATGTTTTGGGTGGAGATCAGCGTTTTGTTTGGACGAGCATAATGTAGCGTTTTGACAAGTGTGGCAAGTATCTATAGCCATTGTGAGAAAAACAAAAGGGAGAAAGTGCGCCCTATACTGGGAGCATCGCTAAAAGCCTACAGCACCTGGTATTCCTAGGCAGTCTCCCATCCAAGTACTAACCAGGCCAGACCCAGCTTAGCTTCCGAGATCAGACGAGATCGGGCGATCTTCGGGTAGTATGGCCGTAAGCCGAAAGGCAGTCCTCAGAATTAAATTTTTAAATGTGGCAAGCTGGTTGACAGGACCTTTCTGCAATTAGCTACACGTGTGTGATACAATAATCACTGCTCTTTTTCTCAGCCTATGTAACTCTTTGGACTCTTGGCCCACTGTTAGCACTGAAGTGCCTTGAGGCACATGGGTGACTTTTGGCGACACTGTATATCTTGCTATAAATTTCAGACCGAGTCAAAACTAAACATGTTTTGGGTGGAGACCAGTGTTTTGTTTGGACGAGCATAAACGTAGCGTTTTGACAATGTGGCAAGTATCTATAGCCATTGTGACAAAAACAAAAGGGAGAAAGTGCGCCCTATACTGGGAGCATCGCTAAAAGCCTACAGCACCTGGTATTCCTAGGCAGTCTCCCATCCAAGTACTAACCAGGCCAGACCCAGCTTAGCTTCCGAGCTCAGACGAGATCGGGCGATCTTCGGGTAGTATGGCCGTAAGCCGAGACGCAGTCCTCAGAATTCAATTTTTAAATGTGGCAAGCTGGTTGACAGGACCTTTCTGCAATGAGCTACACGTGTGTGATACAATAATCACTGCTCTTTTTCTCAGCCTATGTAACTCTTTGGACTTTTGCCCCACTGTTAGCACTGAAGTGCCTTGAGGCACATGGGTCACTGTTGGCGACACTGCAAATCTTGCTATAAATTTCAGACCGAGTCAAAACTAAACAAACATGTTTTGGGTGGAGACCAGCGGTTTGTTTGGACGAGCATAATGTAGCGTTTTGACAAGTGTGGCAAGTATCTATAGCCATTGTGACAAAAACAAAAGGGAGAAAGTGCGCCCTATACTGGGAGCATCGCTAAAAGCCTACAGCACCTGGTATTCCTAGGCAGTCTCCCAACCAAGTACTAACCAGGCCTGACCCAGCTTAGCTTCCGAGATCAGACGAGATCGGGCGATCTTCCGGTAGTATGGCCGTAAGCCGAGAGGCAATCCTCAGAATTCAAATTTTAAATGTGACAAGCTGGTTGACAGGACCTTTCTGCAATGAGCTACACGTGTGTGATACAATAATCACTGCTCTTTTTCTCAGCCTATGTAACTCTTTGGACTTTTGCCCCACTGTTAGCACTGAAGTGCCTTGAGGCACATGGGTCACTGTTGGCGACACTGCAAATCTTGCTATAAATTTCAGACCGAGTCAAAACTAAACAAACATGTTTTGGGTGGAGACCAGCGGTTTGTTTGGACGAGCATAATGTAGCGTTTTGACAAGTGTGGCAAGTATCTCTAGCCATTGTGAAAAAAACAAAAGGGAGAAAGTGCGCCCTATACTGGTAGCATCGCTAAAAGCCTACAGCACCTGGTATTCCTAGGCAGTCTCCCAACCAAGTACTAACCAGGCCTGACCCAACTTAGCTTCCGAGATCAGACGAGATCGGGCGATCTTCGGGTAGTATGGCCGTAAGCCGAGAGGCAGTCCTCAGAATTCAATTTTTAAATGTGGCAAGCTGGTTGACAGGACCTTTCTGCAATGAGCTACACGTGTGTGATACAATAATTACTGCTCTTTTTCTCAGCCTATGTAACTCTTTGGACTTTTGCCCCACTGTTAGCACTGAAGTGCCTTGAGGCACATGGGTCACTGTTGGCGACACTGCAAATCTTGCTATAAATTTCAGACCGAGTCAAAACTAAACAAACATGTTTTGGGTGGAGACCAGCGGTTTGTTTGGACGAGCATAATGTAGCGTTTTGACAAGTGTGGCAAGTATCTATAGCCATTGTGACAAAAACAAAAGGGAGAAAGTGCGCCCTATACTGGGAGCATCGCTAAAAGCTTACAGCACCTGGTGTTCCTAGGCAGTCTCCCATCCAAGTACTAACCAGGCCAGACCCAGCTTAGCTTCCGAGATCAGACGAGATCGGGTAATCTTCGGGTAGTATGGCCGTAAGCCGAGAGGCAATCCTCAGAATTCAATTTTTAAATGTGGCAAGCTGGTTGACAGGACCTTTCTGCAATGAGCTACACTTGTGTGATACAATAATTACTGCTCTTTTTCTCAGCCTATGTAACTCTTTGGACTTTTGCCCCACTGTTAGCACTGAAGTGCCTTGAGGCACATGGGTCACTGTTGGCGACACTGCAAATCTTGCTATAAATTTCAGACCGAGTCAAAACTAAACATGTTTTGGGTGGAGACCAGCGTTTTGTTTGGACGAGCATAATGTAGCGTTTTGACAAGTGTGGCAAGTATCTATAGCCATTGTGAGAAAAACAAAAGGGAGAAAGTGCGCCCTATACTGGGAGCATCGCTAAAAGCCTACGGCACTTGGTATTCCTAGGCAGTCTCCCAACCAAGTACTAACCAGGCCACACCCAGCTTAACTTCCGAGATCAGACGAGATCGGGCGATCTTCGGGTAGTATGGCCGTAAGCCGAGAGGCAGTCCTCAGAATTCAACTTTTAAATGTGGCAAGCTGGTTGACAGGACCTTTCTGCAATGAGCTACACGTGTGTGATACAAAAATCACTGCTCTTTTTCTCAGCCTATGTAACTCTTTGGACTTTTGCCCCACTGTTAGCACTGAAGTGCCTTGAGGCACATGGGTCACTGTTGGCGACACTGCAAATCTTGCTATAAATTTCAGACCGAGTCAAAACTAAACATGTTTTGGGTGGAGATCAGCGTTTTGTTTGGACGAGCATAATGTAGCGTTTTGACAAGTGTGGCAAGTATCTATAGCCATTGTGAGAAAAACAAAAGGGAGAAAGTGCGCCCTATACTGGGAGCATCGCTAAAAGCCTACAGCACCTGGTATTCCTAGGCAGTCTCCCATCCAAGTACTAACCAGGCCAGACCCAGCTTAGCTTCCGAGATCAGACGAGATCGGGCGATCTTCGGGTAGTATGGCCGTAAGCCGAAAGGCAGTCCTCAGAATTCAATTTTTAAATGTGGCAAGCTGGTTGACAGGACCTTTCTGCAATGAGCTACACGTGTGTGATACAATAATCACTGCTCTTTTTCTCAGCCTATGTAACTCTTTGGACTTTTGCCCCACTGTTAGCACTGAAGTGCCTTGAGGCACATGGGTCACTGTTGGCGACACTGCAAATCTTGCTATAAATTTCAGACCGAGTCAAAACTAAACATGTTTTGGGGGGAGACCAGCGTTTTGTTTGGACGAGCATCATGTAGCGTTTTGACAAGTGTGGCAAGTATCTATAGCCATTGTGACAAAAACAAAAGGGAGAAAGTGCGCCCTATACTGGGAGCATCGCTAAAAGCCTACAGCACCTGGTATTCCTAGGCAGTCTCCCATCCAAGTACTAACCAGGCCAGACCCAGCTTAGCTTCCGAGATCAGACGAGATCGGGCGATCTTCGGGTAGTATGGCCGTAAGCCGAGATGCCGTCCTCAGAATTCAATTTTTAAATGTGGCAAGCTGGTTGACAGGACCTTTCTGCAATGAGCTACACGTGTGTGATACAATAATCACTGCTCTTTTTCTCAGCCTATGTAACTCTTTGGACTTTTGCCCCACTGTTAGCACTGAAGTGCCTTGAGGCACATGGGTCACTGTTGGCGACACTGCAAATCTTGCTATAAATTTCAGACCGAGTCAAAACTAAACAAACATGTTTTGGGTGGAGACCAGCGGTTTGTTTGGGCGAGCATAATGTAGCGTTTTGACAAGTGTGGCAAGTATCTATAGCCATTGTGAAAAAAACAAAAGGGAGAAAGTGCGCCCTATACTGGGAGCATCGCTAAAAGCCTACAGCACCTGGTATTCCTAGGCAGTCTCCAAACCCAGTACTAACCAGGCCAGACCCAGCTTAGCTTCCGAGATCAGACGAGATCGGGCGATCTTCGGGTAGTATGGCCGTAAGCCGAGAGGCAGTCCTCAGAATTCAATTTTTAAATGTGGCAAGCTGGTTGACAGGACCTTTCTGCAATGAGCTACACGTGTGTGATACAATAATCACTGCTTTTTTTTCTCAGCCTATGTGACTCTTACGACTTTTGCCCCACTGTTAGCACTGAAGTGCCTTGAGGCACATGGGTCACTATTGGCGACACTGCAAATCTTGCTATAAATTTCAGACCGAGTCAAAACTAAACATGTTTTGGGTGGAGACCAGCGTTTTGTTTGGACGAGCATAATGTAGCGTTTTGACAAGTGTGGCAAGTATCTATAGCCATTGTGACAAAAACAAAAGGGAGAAAGTGCGCCCTATACTGGGAGCATCGCTAAAAGCCTACAGCACCTGGTATTCCTAGGCAGTCTCCCATCCAAGTACTAACCAGGCCAGACCCAGCTTAGCTTCCGAGATCAGACGAGATCGGGCAATCTTCGGGTAGTATGGCCGTAAGCCGAGAGGCAATCCTCAGAATTCAATTTTTAAATGTGGCAAGCTGGTTGACAGGACCTTTCTGCAATGAGCTACACTTGTGTGATACAATAATTACTGCTCTTTTTCTCAGCCTATGTAACTCTTTGGACTTTTGCCCCACTGTTAGCACTGAAGTGCCTTGAGGCACATGGGTCACTGTTGGCGACACTGCAAATCTTGCTATAAATTTCAGACCGAGTCAAAACTAAACATGTTTTGGGTGGAGACCAGCGTTTTGTTTGGACGAGCATAATGTAGCGTTTTGACAAGTGTGGCAAGTATCTATAGCCATTGTGAGAAAAACAAAAGGGAGAAAGTGCGCCCTATACTGGGAGCATCGCTAAAAGCCTACGGCACTTGGTATTCCTAGGCAGTCTCCCAACCAAGTACTAACCAGGCCACACCCAGCTTAGCTTCCGAGATCAGACGAGATCGGGCGATCTTCAGGTAGTATGGCCGTAAGCCGAGACGCAGTCTTCAGAATTCAATTTTTAAATGTGGCAAGCTGGTTGACAGGACCTTTCTGCAATGAGCTACACGTGTGTGATACAATAATCACTGCTCTTTTTCTCAGCCTATGTAACTCTTTGGACTCTTGGCCCACTGTTAGCACTGAAGTGCCTTGAGGCACATGGGTGACTTTTGGCGACACTGCATATCTTGCTATAAATTTCAGACCGAGTCAAAACTAAACATGTTTTGGGTGGAGACCAGTGTTTTGTTTGGACGAGCATAAACGTAGCGTTTTGACAATGTGGCAAGTATCTATAGCCATTGTGACAAAAACAAAAGGGAGAAAGTGCGCCCTATACTGGGAGCATCGCTAAAAGCCTACAGCACCTGGTATTCCTAGGCAGTCTCCCATCCAAGTACTAACCAGGCCAGACCCAGCTTAGCTTCCGAGCTCAGACGAGATCGGGCGATCTTCGGGTAGTATGGCCGTAAGCCGAGACGCAGTCCTCAGAATTCAATTTTTAAATGTGGCAAGCTGGTTGACAGGACCTTTCTGCAATGAGCTACACGTGTGTGATACAATAATCACTGCTCTTTTTCTCAGCCTATGTAACTCTTTGGACTTTTGCCCCACTGTTAGCACTGAAGTGCCTTGAGGCACATGGGTCACTGTTGGCGACACTGCAAATCTTGCTATAAATTTCAGACCGAGTCAAAACTAAACAAACATGTTTTGGGTGGAGACCAGCGGTTTGTTTGGACGAGCATAATGTAGCGTTTTGACAAGTGTGGCAAGTATCTATAGCCATTGTGACAAAAACAAAAGGGAGAAAGTGCGCCCTATACTGGGAGCATCGCTAAAAGCCTACAGCACCTGGTATTCCTAGGCAGTCTCCCAACCAAGTACTAACCAGGCCTGACCCAGCTTAGCTTCCGAGATCAGACGAGATCGGGCGATCTTCCGGTAGTATGGCCGTAAGCCGAGAGGCAATCCTCAGAATTCAAATTTTAAATGTGGCAAGCTGGTTGACAGGACCTTTCTGCAATGAGCTACACGTGTGTGATACAATAATCACTGCTCTTTTTCTCAGCCTATGTAACTCTTTGGACTTTTGCCCCACTGTTAGCACTGAAGTGCCTTGAGGCACATGGGTCACTGTTGGCGACACTGCAAATCTTGCTATAAATTTCAGACAGAGTCAAAACTAAACAAACATGTTTTGGGTGGAGACCAGCGGTTTGTTTGGACGAGCATAATGTAGCGTTTTGACAAGTGTGGCAAGTATCTCTAGCCATTGTGAAAAAAACAAAAGGGAGAAAGTGCGCCCTATACTGGTAGCATCGCTAAAAGCCTACAGCACCTGGTATTCCTAGGCAGTCTCCCAACCAAGTACTAACCAGGCCTGACCCAACTTAGCTTCCGAGATCAGACGAGATCGGGCGATCTTCGGGTAGTATGGCCGTAAGCCGAGAGGCAGTCCTCAGAATTCAATTTTTAAATGTGGCAAGCTGGTTGACAGGACCTTTCTGCAATGAGCTACACGTGTGTGATACAATAATCACTGCTCTTTTTCTCAATCTATGTAACTCTTTGTACTTTTGCCCCAATGTTAGCACTGAAGTGCCTTGAGGCACATGGGTCACTGTTGGCGACACTGCAAATCTTGCTATAAATTTCAGACCGAGTCAAAACTAAACTTGTTTTGGGTGTAGAACAGCGTTTTGTTTGGACGAGCATAATGTAGCGTTTTGACAAGTGTGGCAAGTATCTATAGCCATTGTGAAAAAAACAAAAGGGAGAAAGTGCGCCCTATACTGGGAGCATCGCTAAAAGCCTACAGCACCTGGTGTTCCTAGGCACTCTCCCATCCAAGTACTAACCAGGCCAGACCCAGCTTAGCTTCCGAGATCAGACGAGATCGGGTAATCTTCGGGTAGTATGGCCGTAAGCCGAGAGGCAATCCTCAGAATTCAATTTTTAAATGTGGCAAGCTGGTTGACAGGACCTTTCTGCAATGAGCTACACTTGTGTGATACAATAATTACTGCTCTTTTTCTCAGCCTATGTAACTCTTTGGACTTTTGCCCCACTGTTAGCACTGAAGTGCCTTGAGGCACATGGGTCACTGTTGGCGACACTGCAAATCTTGCTATAAATTTCAGACCGAGTCAAAACTAAACATGTTTTGGGTGGAGACCAGCGTTTTGTTTGGACGAGCATAATGTAGCGTTTTGACAAGTGTGGCAAGTATCTATAGCCATTGTGAGAAAAACAAAAGGGAGAAAGTGCGCCCTATACTGGGAGCATCGCTAAAAGCCTACGGCACTTGGTATTCCTAGGCAGTCTCCCAACCAAGTACTAACCAGGCCACACCCAGCTTAGCTTCCGAGATCAGACGAGATCGGGCGATCTTCAGGTAGTATGGCCGTAAGCCGAGACGCAGTCCTCAGAATTCAATTTTTAAATGTGGCAAGCTGGTTGACAGGACCTTTCTGCAATGAGCTACACGTGTGTGATACAATAATCACTGCTCTTTTTCTCAGCCTATGTAACTCTTTGGACTCTTGGCCCACTGTTAGCACTGAAGTGCCTTGAGGCACATGGGTGACTTTTGGCGACACTGCAAATCTTGCTATAAATTTCAGACCGAGTCAAAACTAAACATGTTTTGGGTGGAGACCAGCGTTTTGTTTGGACGAGCATAATGTAGCGTTTTGACAAGTGTGGCAAGTATCTATAGCCATTGTGACAAAAACAAAAGGGAGAAAGTGCGCCCTATACGGGGAGCATCGCTAAAAGCCTACAGCACCAGGTATTCCTAGGCAGTCTCCCATCCAAGTACTAACCAGGCCAGACCCAGCTTAGCTTCCGAGATCAGACGAGATCGGGCGATCTTCCGGTAGTATGGCCGTAAGGCGAGAGGCAGTCCTCAGAATTCAATTTTTAAATGTGGCAAGCTGGTTGACAGGACCTTTCTGCAATGAGGTACACGTGTGTGATACAATAATCACTGCTCTTTTTCTCAGCCTATGTAACTCTTTGGACTTTTGCCCCACTGTTAGCACTGAAGTGCCTTGAGGCACATGGGTCACTGTTGGCGACACTGCAAATCTTGCTATAAATTTCAGACCGAGTCAAAACTAAACAAACATGTTTTGGGTGGAGACCAGCGGTTTGTTTGGACGAGCATAATGTAGCGTTTTGACAAGTGTGGCAAGTATCTATAACCATTGTGAAAAAAACAAAAGGGAGAAAGTGCGCCCTATACTGGTAGCATCGCTAAAAGCCTACAGCACCTGGTATTCCTAGGCAGTCTCCCAACCAAGTACTAACCAGGCCAGACCCAGCTTAGCTTCCGAGATCAGACGAGATCGGGCGATCTTCGGGTAGTATGGCCGTAAGCCGAGAGGCAGTCCTCAGAATTCAATTTTTAAATGTGGCAAGCTGGTTGACAGGACCTTTCTGCAATGAGCTACACGTGTGTGATACAATAATCACTGCTTTTTTTTCTCAGCCTATGTAACTCTTACGACTTTTGCCCCACTGTTAGCACTGAAGTGCCTTGAGGCACATGGGTCACTATTGGCGACACTGCAAATCTTGCTATAAATTTCAGACCGAGTCAAAACTAAACATGTTTTGGGTGGAGACCAGCGTCGTGTTTGGACGAGCATAATGTAGCGTTTTGACAAGTGTGGCAAGTATCTATAGCCATTGTGACAAAAACAAAAGGGAGAAAGTGCCCCCTATACTGGGAACATCGCTAAAAGCCTACAGTACCTGGTATTCCTAGGCAGTCTCCCATCCAAGTACTAATCAGGCCAGACCCAGCTTGGCTTCCGAGATCAGACGAGATCGGGCGATCTTCGGGTAGTATGGCCGTAAGCCGAGAGGCAGTCCTCAGAATTCAACTTTTAAATGTGGCAAGCTGGTTGACAGGACCTTTCTGCAATGAGCTACACGTGTGTGATACAAAAATCACTGCTCTTTTTCTCAGCCTATGTAACTCTTTGGACTTTTGCCCCACTGTTAGCACTGAAGTGCCTTGAGGCACATGGGTCACTGTTGGCGACACTGCAAATCTTGCTATAAATTTCAGACCGAGTCAAAACTAAACATGTTTTGGGTGGAGATCAGCGTTTTGTTTGGACGAGCATAATGTAGCGTTTTGACAAGTGTGGCAAGTATCTATAGCCATTGTGAGAAAAACAAAAGGGAGAAAGTGCGCCCTATACTGGGAGCATCGCTAAAAGCCTACAGCACCTGGTATTCCTAGGCAGTCTCCCATCCAAGTACTAACCAGGCCAGACCCAGCTTAGCTTCCGAGATCAGACGAGATCGGGCGATCTTCGGGTAGTATGGCCGTAAGCCGAGAGGCAGTCCTCAGAATTCAACTTTTAAATGTGGCAAGCTGGTTGACAGGACCTTTCTGCAATGAGCTACACGTGTGTGATACAATAATCACTGCTCTTTTTCTCAGCCTATGTAACTCTTTGGACTTTTGCCCCACTGTTAGCACTGAAGTGCCTTGAGGCACATGGGTCACTGTTGGCGACACTGCAAATCTTGCTATAAATTTCAGACCGAGTCAAAACTAAACATGTTTTGGGTGGAGACCAGCGTTTTGTTTGGACGAGCATAATGTAGCGTTTTGACAAGTCTGGCAAGTATCTATAGCCATTGTGAGAAAAACAAAAGGGAGAAAGTGCGCCCTATACGGGGAGCATCGCTAAAAGCCTACAGCACCGGGTATTCCTAGGCAGTCTCCCATCCAAGTACTAACCAGGCCAGACCCAGCTTAGCTTCCGAGATCAGACGAGATCGGGCGATCTTCCGGTAGTATGGCCGTAAGCCGAGACGCAGTCCTCAGAATTCAACTTTTAAATGTGGCAAGCTGGTTGACAGGACCTTTCTGCAATGAGCTACACGTGTGTGATACAATAATCACTGCTCTTTTTCTCAGCCTATGTATCTCTTTGGACTTTTGCCCCACTGTTAGCACTGAAGTGCCTTGAGGCACATGGGTCACTGTTGGCAACACTGCAAATCTTGCTATAAATTTCAGACCGAGTCAAAACTAAACAAACATGTTTTGGGTGGAGACCAGCGGTTTGTTTGGACGAGCATAATGTAGCGTTTTGACAAGTGTGGCAAATATCTATAGCCATTGTGAAAAAAACAAAAGGGAGAAAGTGCGCCCTATACTGGTAGCATCGCTAAAAGCCTACAGCACCTGGTATTCCTAGGCAGTCTCCCAACCAAGTACTAACCAGGCCAGACCCAGCTTAGCTTCCGAGATCAGACGAGATCGGGCGATCTTCCGGTAGTATGGCCGTAAGCCGAGAGGCAGTCCTCAGAATTCAATTTTTAAATGTGGCAAGCTGGTTGACAGGACCTTTCTGCAATGAGCTACACGTGTGTGATACAATAATCACTGCTTTTTTTTCTCAGCCTATGTAACTCTTACGACTTTTGCCCCACTGTTAGCACTGAAGTGCCTTGAGGCACATGGGTCACTATTGGCGACACTGCAAATCTTGCTATTAATTTCAGACTGAGTCAAAACCAAACATGTTTTGGGTGGAGACCAGCGTTTTGTTCGGACGAGCATAATGTAGCGTTTTGACAAGTGTGGCAAGTATCTATAGCCATTGTGACAAAAACAAAAGGGAGAAAGTGCGCCCTATACTGGTAGCATCGCTAAAAGCCTACAGCACCTGGTATTCCTAGGCAGTCTCCCAACCAAGTACTAACCAGGCCAGACCCAGCTTAGCTTCCGAGATCAGACGAGATCGGGCGATCATCAGGGTAGTATGGCCGTAAGCCGAGAGTTAGTCCTCAGAATTCAACTTTTAAATGTGGCAAGCTGGTTGACAGGACCTTTCTGCAATGAGCTACACGTGTGTGATACAATAATCACTGCTCTTTTTCTCAGCCTATGTAACTCTTTGGACTTTTGCCCCACTGTTAGCACTGAAGTGCCTTGAGGCACATGGGTCACTGTTGGCGACACTGCAAATCTTGCTATAAATTTCAGACCGAGTCAAAACTAAACATGTTTTGGGTGGAGACCAGCGTTTTGTTTGGACGAGCATAATGTAGCGTTTTGACAAGTCTGGCAAGTATCTATAGCCATTGTGAGAAAAACAAAAGGGAGAAAGTGCGCCCTATACTGGTAGCATCGCTAAAAGCTTACAGCACCTGGTATTCCTAGGCAGTCTCCCAACCAAGTACTAACCAGGCCAGACCCAGCTTAGCTTCCGAGATCAGACGAGATGGGGCGATCTTCGGGTAGTATGGCCGTAAGCCGAGAGGCAGTCCTCAGAATTCAATTTTTAAATGTGGCAAGCTGGTTGACAGGACCTTTCTGCAATGAGCTACACGTGTGTGATACAATAATCACTGCTCTTTTTCTCAGCCTATGTAACTCTTTGGACTTTTGCCCCACTGTTAGCACTGAAGTGCCTTGAGGCACATGGGTCACTGTTGGCGACACTGCAAATCTTGCTAAAAATATCAGACCGAGTCAAAACTATACTTGTTTTGGGTGGAGACCAGCGTTTTGTTTGGACGAGCATAATGTAGCGTTTTGACAAGTGTGGCAAGTATCAATAGCCATTGTGACAAAAACATAAGGGAGAAAGTGCGCCCTATACTGGTAGCATCGCTAAAAGCCTACAGCACCTGGTATTCCTAGGCAGTCTCCCAACCAAGTACTAACCAGGCCAGACCCAGCTTAGCTTCCGAGATCAGACGAGATCGGGCGATCTTCGGGTAGTATGGCCGTAAGCCGAGAGGCAGTCCTCAGAATTAAATTTTTAAATGTGGCAAGCTGGTTGACAGGACCTTTCTGCAAAGAGCTACACGTGTGTGATACAATAATCACTGCTCTTTTTCTCAGCCTATGTAACTCTTTGGACTTTTGCCCCACTGTTAGCACTGAAGTGCCTTGAGGCACATGGGTCACTGTTGGCGACACTGCAAATCTTGCTATAAATTTCAGACCGAGTCAAAACTAAACATGTTTTGGGTGGAGACCAGCGTTTAGTTTGGACGAGCATAATGGAGCGTTTTGACAAGTGTGGCAAGTATCTATAGCCATTGTGACAAAAACAAAAGGGAGAAAGTGTGCCCTATACTGGGAGCATCGCTAAAAGCCTACAGCACCTGGTATTCCTAGGCAGTCTCCCAACCAAGTCCTAACCAGGGCAGACCCAGCTTAGCTTCCGAGATCAGACGAGATCGGGCGATCTTCGGGTAGTATGGCCGTAAGCCGAGAGGCTGTCCTCAGAATTCAATTTTTAAATGTGGCAAGCTGGTTGACAGGACCTTTCTGCAATGAGCTACACGTGTGTGATACAATAATCACTGCTCTTTTTCTCAGCCTATGTATCTCTTTGGACTTTTGCCCCACTGTTAGCACTGAAGTGCTTTGAGGCACATGGGTCACTGTTGGCGACACTGCAAATCTTGCTATAAATTTCAGACCGAGTCAAAACTAAACAAACATGTTTTGGGTGGAGACCAGCGGTTTGTTTGGACGAGCATAATGTAGCGTTTTGACAAGTGTGGCAAGTATCTCTAGCCATTGTGAAAAAAACAAAAGGGAGAAAGTGCGCCCTATACTGGTAGCATCGCTAAAAGCCTACAGCACCTGGTATTCCTAGGCAGCCTCCCAACCAAGAACTAACCAGGACAGACCCAGCTTAGCTTCCGAGATCAGACGAGATCGGGCGATCTTCGGGTAGTATGGCCGTAAGCCGAGAGGCAGTCCTCAGAATTAAATTTTTAAATGTGGCAAGCTGGTTGACAGGACCTTTCTGCAATGAGCTACACGTGTGTGATACAATAATCACTGCTCTTTTTCTCAGCTTATGTAACTCTTTGGACTTTTGCCCCACTGTTAGCACTGAAGTGCCTTGAGGCACATGGGTCACTGTTGGCGACACTGCAAATCTTGCTATAAATTTCAGACCGAGTCAAAACTAAACTTGTTTTGGTTGGAGACCAGCATTTTGTTTGGACGAGCATAATGTAGCGTTTTGACAAGTGTGGCAAGTATCAATAGCCATTGTGACAAAAACAAAAGGGAGAAAGTGCGCCCTATACTGGGAGCATCGCTAAAAGCCTACAGCACCTGGTATTCCTAGGCAGTCTCCCAACCAAGTACTAACCAGGCCAGACCCAGCTTAGCTTCCGAGATCAGACGAGATCGGGCGATCTTCGGGTAGTATGGCCGTAAGCCGAGAGGCAGTCCTCAGAATACAATTTTTAAATGTGGCAAGCTGGTTGACAGGACCTTTCTGCAATGAGCTACACGTGTGTGATACAATAATCACTGCTCTTTTTCTCAGCCTATGTAACTCTTTGGACTTTTGCCCCACTGTTAGCACTGAAGTGCCTTGAGGCACATGGGTCACTGTTGGCGACACTGCAAATCTTGCTATAAATTTCAGACCGAGTCAAAACTAAACTTGTTTTGGGTGGAGACCAGCGTTTTGTTTGGACGAGCATAATGTAGCGTTTTGACAAGTGTGGCAAGTATCTATAGCCATTGTGACAAAAACAAAAGGGAGAAAGTGCGCCCTACACTGGGAGCATCGCTAAAAGCCTACAGCACCTGGTATTCCTAGGCAGCCTCCCAACCAAGAACTAACCAGGACAGACCCAGCTTAGCTTCCGAGATCAGACGAGATCGGGCGATCTTCGGGTAGTATGGCCGTAAGCCGAGAGGCAGTCCTCAGAATTCAATTTTTAAATGTGGCAAGCTGGTTGACAGGACCTTTCTGCAATGAGCTACACGTGTGTGATACAATAATCACTGCTCTTTTTCTCAGCCTATGTAACTCTTTGGACTTTTGCCCCACTGTTAGCACTGAAGTGCCTTGAGGCACATGGGTCACTGTTGGCGACACTGCAAATCTTGCTATAAATTTCAGACCGAGTCAAAACTAAACTTGTTTTGGGTGGAGACCAGCGTTTTGTTTGGACGAGCATAATGTAGCGTTTTGACAAGTGTGGCAAGTATCTATAGCCATTGTGACAAAAACAAAAGGGAGAAAGTGCGCCCTACACTGGGAGCATCGCTAAAAGCCTACGGCACCTGGTATTCCTAGGCAGTCTCCCATCCAAGTACTAACCAGGCCAGACCCAGCTTAGCTTCCGAGATCAGACGAGATCGGGCGATCTTCGGGTAGTATGGCCGTAAGGCGAGATGCAGTCCTCAGAATTCAATTTTTAAATGTGGCAAGCTGGTTGACAGGACCTTTGTGCAATTAGCTACACGTGTGTGATACAATAATCACTGCTCTTTTTCTCAGCCTATGTAACTCTTTGGACTCTTGGCCCACTGCTAGCACTGAAGTGCTTTGAGGCACATGGGTCACTGTTGGCGACACTGCAAATCTTGCTATAAATTTCAGACCGAGTCAAAACTAAACAAACATGTTTTGGGTGGAGACCAGCGGTTTGTTTGGACGAGCATAAACGTAGCGTTTTGACAAGTGTGGCAAGTATCTATAGCCATTGTGACAAAAACAAAAGGGAGAAAGTGCGCCCTATACTGGGAGCATCGCTAAAAGCCTACAGCACCTGGTATTCCTAGGCAGTCTCCCAGCCAAGTACTAACCAGGCCAGACCCAGCATAGCTTCCGAGCTCAGACGAGATCGGGCGATCTTCGGGTAGTATGGCCGTAAGCCGAGACGCAGTCCTCAGACTTCAATTTTTAAATGTGGGAAGCTGGTTGACAGGACCTTTCTGCAATGAGCTACACGTGTGTGATACAATAATCACTACTCTTTTTCTCAGCCTATGTAACTCTTTGGACTTTTGCCCCACTGTTAGCACTGAAGTGCCTTGAGGCACATGGGTCACTGTTGGCGACACTGCAAATCTTGCTATAAATTTCAGACCGAGTCAAAACTAAACATGTTTTGGGTGGAGACCAGCGTTTTGTTTGGACGAGCATAATGTAGCGTTTTGACAAGTGTGGCAAGTATCTATAGCCATTGTGACAAAAACAAAAGGGAGAAAGTGCGCCCTATACTGGGAGCATCGCTAAAAGCTTACAGTACCTGGTATTCCTAGGCAGTCTCCCATCCAAGTACTAACCAGGCCAGACCCAGCTTAGCTTCCGAGATCAGACGAGATCGGGCGATCTTCGGGTAGTATGGCCGTAAGGCGAGATGCAGTCCTCAGAATTCAATTTTTAAATGTGGCAAGCTGGTTGACAGGACCTTTCTGCAATCAGCTACACGTGTGTGATACAATAATCACTGCTCTTTTTCTCAGCCTATATAACTCTTTGGACTTTTGCCCCACTGTTAGCACTGAAGTGCCTTGAGGCACATGGGTCACTGTTGGCGACACTGCAAATCTTGCTATAAATTTCAGACCGAGTCAAAACTAAACTTGTTTTGGGTGGAGACCAGCGTTTTGTTTGGACGAGCATAATGTAGCGTTTTGACAAGTGTGGCAAGTATCTATAGCCATTGTGACAAAAACAAAAGGGAGAAAGTGCGCCCTACACTGGGAGCATCGCTAAAAGCCTACAGCACCTGGTATTCCTAGGCAGCCTCCCAACCAAGAACTAACCAGGACAGACCCAGCTTAGCTTCCGAGATCAGACGAGATCGGGCGATCTTCGGGTAGTATGGCCGTAAGCCGAGAGGCAGTCCTCAGAATTCAATTTTTAAATGTGGCAAGCTGGTTGACAGGACCTTTCTGCAATGAGCTACACGTGTGTGATACAATAATCACTGCTCTTTTTCTCAGCCTATGTAACTCTTTGGACTTTTGCCCCACTGTTAGCACTGAAGTGCCTTGAGGCACATGGGTCACTGTTGGCGACAGTGCAAATCTTGCTATAAATTTCAGACCGAGTCAAAACTAAACTTGTTTTGGGTGGAGACCAGCGTTTTGTTTGGACGAGCATAATGTAGCGTTTTGACAAGTGTGGCAAGTATCTATAGCCATTGTGACAAAAACAAAAGGGAGAAAGTGCGCCCTACACTGGGAGCATCGCTAAAAGCCTACGGCACCTGGTATTCCTAGGCAGTCTCCCATCCAAGTACTAACCAGGCCAGACCCAGCTTAGCTTCCGAGATCAGACGAGATCGGGCGATCTTCGGGTAGTATGGCCGTAAGGCGAGATGCAGTCCTCAGAATTCAATTTTTAAATGTGGCAAGCTGGTTGACAGGACCTTTGTGCAATTAGCTACACGTGTGTGATACAATAATCACTGCTCTTTTTCTCAGCCTATGTAACTCTTTGGACTCTTGGCCCACTGTTAGCACTGAAGTGCCTTGAGGCACATGGGTCACTGTTGGCGACACTGCAAATCTTGCTATAAATTTCAGACCGAGTCAAAACTAAACAAACATGTTTTGGGTGGAGACCAGCGGTTTGTTTGGACGAGCATAAACGTAGCGTTTTGACAAGTGTGGCAAATATCTATAGCAATTGTGACAAAAACAAAAGGGAGAAAGTGCGCCCTATACTGGGAGCATCGCTAAAAGCCTACAGCACCTGGTATTCCTAGGCAGTCTCCCAGCCAAGTACTAACCAGGCCAGACCCAGCATAGCTTCCGAGCTCAGACGAGATCGGGCGATCTTCGGGTAGTATGGCCGTAAGCCGAGACGCAGTCCTCAGACTTCAATTTTTAAATGTGGGAAGCTGGTTGACAGGACCTTTCTGCAATGAGCTACACGTGTGTGATACAATAATCACTACTCTTTTTCTCAGCCTATGTAACTCTTTGGACTTTTGCCCCACTGTTAGCACTGAAGTGCCTTGAGGCACATGGGTCACTGTTGGCGACACTGCAAATCTTGCTATAAATTTCAGACCGAGTCAAAACTAAACATGTTTTGGGTGGAGACCAGCGTTTTGTTTGGACGAGCATAATGTAGCGTTTTGACAAGTGTGGCAAGTATCTATAGCCATTGTGACAAAAACAAAAGGGAGAAAGTGCGCCCTATACTGGGAGCATCGCTAAAAGCTTACAGTACCTGGTATTCCTAGGCAGTCTCCCATCCAAGTACTAACCAGGCCAGACCCAGCTTAGCTTCCGAGATCAGACGAGATCGGGCGATCTTCGGGTAGTATGGCCGTAAGGCGAGATGCAGTCCTCAGAATTCAATTTTTAAATGTGGCAAGCTGGTTGACAGGACCTTTCTGCAATCAGCTACACGTGTGTGATACAATAATCACTGCTCTTTTTCTCAGCCTATATAACTCTTTGGACTTTTGCCCCACTGTTAGCACTGAAGTGCCTTGAGGCACATGGGTCACTGTTGGCGACACTGCAAATCTTGCTATAAATTTCAGACCGAGTCAAAACTAAACTTGTTTTGGGTGTAGAACAGCGTTTTGTTTGGACGAGCATAATGTAGCGTTTTGACAAGTGTGGCAAGTATCTATAGCCATTGTGACAAAAACAAAAGGGAGAAAGTGCGCCCTATACTGGGAGCATCGCTAAAAGCCTACAGCACCTGGTATTCCTAGGCAGTCTCCCATCCAAGTACTAACCAGGCCAGACCCAGCTTAGCTTCCGAGATCAGACGAGATCGGGCGATCTTCGGGTAGTATGGCCGTAAGCCGAGAGGCAATCCTTGAATTCAATTTTTAAATGTGGCAAGCTGGTTGACAGGACCTTTCTGCAATGAGCTACACGTGTGTGATACAATAATCACTGCTCTTTTTCTCAGCCTATGTAACTCTTTGGACTTTTGCCCCACTGTTAGCACTGAAGTGCCTTGAGGCACATGGGTCACTGTTGGCGGCACTGCAAATCTTGCTATAAATTTCAGACCGAGTCAAAACTAAACTTGTTTTGGGTGGAGACCAGCGTTTTGTTTGGACGAGCATAATGTAGCGTTTTGACAAGTGTGGCAAGTATCTATAGCCATTGTGACAAAAACTAAAGGGAGAAAGTGCGCCCTATACTGGGAGCATCGCTAAAAGCCTACAGCACCTGGTATTCCTAGGCAGTCTCCCATCCAAGTACTAACCAGGCCAGACCCAGCTTAGCTTCCGAGATCAGACGAGATCAGGCGATCTTCGGGTAGTATGGCCGTAAGCCGAGATGCAGTCCTCAGAATTCAATTTTTAAATGTGGCAAGCTGGTTGACAGGACCTTTCTGCAATCAGCTACACGTGTGTGATACAATAATCACTGCTCTTTTACTCAGCCTATGTAACTCTTTGGACTTTTGCCCCACTGTTAGCACTGAAGTGCCTTGAGGCACATGGGTCACTGTTGGCGACACTGCAAATCTTGCTATAAATTTCAGACCGAGTCAAAACTAAACTTGTTTTGGGTGTAGAACAGCGTTTTGTTTGGACGAGCATAATGTAGCGTTTTGACAAGTGTGGCAAGTATCTATAGCCATTGTGACAAAAACAAAAGGGAAAAAGTGCGCCCTATACTGGGAGCATCGCTAAAAGCCTACAGCACCTGGTATTCCTAGGCAGTCTCCCATTCAAGTACTAACCAGGCCAGACCCAGCTTAGCTTCCGAGATCAGACGAGATCGGGCGATCTTCGGGTAGTATGGCCGTAAGCCGAGAGGCAATCCTTGAATTCAATTTTTAAATGTGGCAAGCTGGTTGACAGGACCTTTCTGCAATGAGCTACACGTGTGTGATACAATAATCACTGCTCTTTTTCTCAGCCTATGTAACTCTTTGGACTTTTGCCCCACTGTTAGCACTGAAGTGCCTTGAGGCACATGGGTCACTGTTGGCGACACTGCAAATCTTGCTATAAATTTCAGACCGAATCAAAACTAAACATTTTTTGGGTGGAGACCAGTGTTTTGTTTGGATAAGCATAAACGTAGCGTTTTGACAAGTGTGGCAAGTATCTATAGCCATTGTGACAAAAACAAAAGGGAGAAAGTGCGCCCTATACTGGGAGCATCGCTAAAAGCCTACAGCACCTGGTATTCCTAGGCAGTCTCCCATCCAAGTACTAACCAGGCAAGACCCAGCTTAGCTTCCGAGCTCAGACGAGATCGGGCGATCTTCGGGTAGTATGGCCGTAAGCCGAGACGCAGTCCTCAGACTTCAATTTTTAAATGTGGGAAGCTGGTTGACAGGACCTTTCTGCAATGAGCTACACGTGTGTGATACAATAATCACTACTCTTTTTCTCAGCCTATGTAACTCTTTGAACTTTTGCCCCACTGTTAGCACTGAAGTGCCTTGAGGCACATGGGTCACTGTTGGCGACACTGCAAATCTTGCTATAAATTTCAGACCGAGTCAAAACTAAACATGTTTTGGGTGGAGACCAGCGTTTTGTTTGGACGAGCATAATGTAGCGTTTTGACAAGTGTGGCAAGTATCTATAGCCATTGTGACAAAAACAAAAGGGAGAAAGTGCGCCCTATACTGGGAGCATCGCTAAAAGCTTACAGCACCTGGTATTCCTAGGAAGTCTCCCATCCAAGTACTAACCAGGCCAGACCCAGCTTAGCTTCCGAGATCAGACGAGATCGGGCGATCTTCGGGTAGTATGGCGGTAAGCCGAGAGGCAGTCCTCAGAATTAAATTTTTAAATGTGGCAAGCTGGTTGACAGGACCTTTCTGCAATTAGCTACACGTGTGTGATACAATAATCACTGCTCTTTTTCTCAGCCTATGTAACTCTTTGGACTTTTGCCCCACTGTTAGCACTGAAGTGCCTTGAGGCACATGGGTCACTGTTGGCGACACTGCAAATCTTGCTATAAATTTCAGACCGAGTCAAAACTAAACAAACATGTTTTGGGTGGAGACCAGCGGTTTGTTTGGACGAGCATAATGTAGCGTTTTGACAAGTGTGGCAAGTATCTATAGCCATTGTGAAAAAAACAAAAGGGAGAAAGTGCGCCCTATACTGGGAGCATCGCTAAAAGCCTACAGCACCTGGTATTCCTAGGCAGTCTCCCATCCAAGTACTAACCAGGCCAGACCCAGCTTAGCTTCCGAGATCAGACGAGATCGGGCGATCTTCGGGTAGTATGGCCGTAAGCCGAGAGGCAGTCCTCAGAATTCAATTTTTAAATGTGGCAAGCTGGTTGACAGGACCTTTCTGCAATGAGCTACACGTGTGTGATACAATAATCACTGCTCTTTTTCTCAGCCTATGTAACTCTTTGGACTTTTGCCCCACTGTTAGCACTGAAGTGCCTTGAGGCACATGGGTCACTGGTGGCGACACTGCAAATCTTGCTATAAATTTCAGACCGAGTCAAAACTAAACATGTTTTGGGTGGAGACCAGTGTTTTGTTTGGACAAGCATAAACGTAGCGTTTTGACAAGTGTGGCAAGTATCTATAGCCATTGTGACAAAAACAAAAGGGAGAAAGTGCGCCCTATACTGGGAGCATCGCTAAAAGCCTACAGCACCTGGTATTCCTAGGCAGTCTCCCATCCAAGTACTAACCAGACCAGACCCAGCTGAGCTTCCGAGCTCAGACGAGATCGGGCGATATTCGGGTAGTATGGCCGTAAGCCGAGACGCAGTCCTCAGACTTCAATTTTTAAATGTGGCAAGCTGGTTGACAGGACCTTTCTACAATGAGCTACACGTGTGTGATACAATAATCACTACTCTTTTTCTCAGCCTATGTAACTCTTTGGACTTTTGCCCCACTGTTAGCACTGAAGTGCCTTGAGGCACATGGGTCACTGTTGGCGACACTGCAAATCTTGCTATAAATTTCAGACCAAGTCAAAACTAAACAAACATGTTTTGGGTGGAGACCAGCGGTTTGTTTGGGCGAGCATAATGTAGCGTTTTGACAAGTGTGGCAAGTATCTATAGCCATTGTGAAAAAAACAAAAGGGAGAAAGTGCGCCCTATACTGGTAGCATCGCTAAAAGCCTACAGCACCTGGTATTCCTAGGCAGCCTCCCAACCAAGTACTAACCAGGACAGACCCAGCTTAGCTTCCGAGATCAGACGAGATCGGGCGATCTTCGGGTAGTATGGCCGTAAGCCGAGAGACAGTCCTCAGAATTCAATTTTTAAATGTGGCAAGCTGGTTGACAGGACCTTTCTGCAATGAGCTACACGTGTGTGATACAATAATCACTGCTCTTTTTCTCAGCCTATGTAACTCTTTGGACTTTTGCCCCACTGTTAGCACTGAAGTGCCTTGAGGCACATGGGTCACTGTTGGCGACACTGCAAATCTTGCTATAAATTTCAGACCGAGTCAAAACTAAACTTGTTTTGGGTGGAGACCAGCGTTTTGTTTGGACGAGCATAATGTAGCGTTTTGACAAGTGTGGCAAGTATCTATAGCCATTGTGACAAAAACTAAAGGGAGAAAGTGCGCCCTATACTGGGAGCATCGCTAAAATCCTACAGCACCCGGTATTCCTAGGCAGTCTCCCATCCAAGTACTAACCAGGCCAGACCCAGCTCAGCTTCCGAGATCAGACGAGATCAGGCGATCTTCGGGTAGTATGGCCGTAAGCCGAGATTCAGTCCTCAGAATTCAATTTTTAAATGTGGCAAGCTGGTTGACAGGACCTTTCTGCAATCAGCTACACGTGTGTGATACAATAATCACTGCTCTTTTTCTCAGCCTATGTAACTCTTTGGACTTTTGCCCCACTGTTAGCACTGAAGTGCCTTGAGGCACATGGGTCACTGTTGGCGACACTGCAAATCTTGCTATAAATTTCAGACCGAGTCAAAACTAAACTTGTTTTGGGTGTAGAACAGCGTTTTGTTTGGACGAGCATAATGTAGCGTTTTGACAAGTGTGGCAAGTATCTATAGCCATTGTGACAAAAACAAAAGGGAGAAAGTGCGCCCTATACTGGGAGCATCGCTAAAAGCCTACAGCACCTGGTATTCCTAGGCAGTCTCCCATCCAAGTACTAACCAGGCCAGACCCAGCTTAGCTTCCGAGATCAGACGAGATCGGGCGATCTTCGGGTAGTATGGCCGTAAGCCGAGAGGCAATCCTTGAATTCAATTTTTAAATGTGGCAAGCTGGTTGACAGGACCTTTCTGCAATGAGCTACACGTGTGTGATACAATAATCACTGCTCTTTTTCTCAGCCTATGTAACTCTTTGGACTTTTGCCCCACTGTTAGCACTGAAGTGCCTTGAGGCACATGGGTCACTGTTGGCGACACTGCAAATCTTGCTATAAATTTCAGACCGAATCAAAACTAAACATTTTTTGGGTGGAGACCAGTGTTTTGTTTGGACAAGCATAAACGTAGCGTTTTGACAAGTGTGGCAAGTATCTATAGCCATTGTGACAAAAACAAAAGGGAGAAAGTGCGCCCTATACTGGGAGCATCGCTAAAAGCCTACAGCACCTGGTATTCCTAGGCAGTCTCCCATCCAAGTACTAACCAGGCAAGACCCAGCTTAGCTTCCGAGCTCAGACGAGATCGGGCGATCTTCGGGTAGTATGGCCGTAAGCCGAGACGCAGTCCTCAGACTTCAATTTTTAAATGTGGGAAGCTGGTTGACAGGACCTTTCTGCAATGAGCTACACGTGTGTGATACAATAATCACTACTCTTTTTCTCAGCCTATGTAACTCTTTGGACTTTTGCCCCACTGTTAGCACTGAAGTGCCTTGAGGCACATGGGTCACTGTTGGCGACACTGCAAATCTTGCTATAAATTTCAGACCGAGTCAAAACTAAACATGTTTTGGGTGGAGACCAGCGTTTTGTTTGGACGAGCATAATGTAGCGTTTTGACAAGTGTGGCAAGTATCTATAGCCATTGTGACAAAAACTAAAGGGAGAAAGTGCGCCCTATACTGGGAGCATCGCTAAAAGCCTACAGCACCTGGTATTCCTAGGCAGTCTCCCATCCAAGTACTAACCAGGGCAGACCCAGCTTAGCTTCCGAGATCAGACGAGATCGGGCGATCTTCGGGTAGTATGGCCGTAAGCCGAGACGCAGTCCTCAGAATTCAATTTTTTAATGTGGCAAGCTGGTTGACAGGACCTTTCTGCAATGAGCTACACGTGTGTGATACAATAATCACTGCTCTTTTTCTCAATCTATGTAACTCTTTGGACTCTTGGCCCACTGTTAGCACTGAAGTGCCTTGAGGCACATGGGTGACTGTTGGCGACACTGCAAATCTTGCTATAAATTTCAGACCGAGTCAAAACTAAACATGTTTTGGGTGGAGACCAGCGTTTTGTTTGGACGAGCATAATGTAGCGTTTTGACAAGTGTGGCAAGTAACTATAGCCTTTGTGACAAAAACAAAAGGGAGAAAGTGCGCCCTATACTGGGAGCATCGCTAAAAGCCTACAGCACCTGGTATTCCTAGGCAGTCTCCCATCCAAGTACTAACCAGGCCAGACCCAGCTTAGCTTCCGAGATCAGACGAGATCAGGCGATCTTCGGGTAGTATGGCCGTAAGCCGAGAGGGAGTCCTCAGAATTCAATTTTTAAATGTGGCAAGCTGGTTGACAGGACCTTTCTGCAATGAGCTACACGTGTGTGATACAATAATCACTGCTCTTTTTCTTAGCCTATGTAACTCTTTGGACTTTTGCCCCACTGTTAGCACTGAAGTGCCTTGAGGCACATGGGTCACTGTTGGCGACACTGCAAATCTTGCTATAAATTTCAGACCGAGTCAAAACTAAACAAACATGTTTTGGGTGGAGACCAGCGGTTTGTTTGGACGAGCATAATGTAGCGTTTTGACAAGTGTGGCAAGTATCTATAGCCATTGTGAAAAAAACAAAAGGGAGAAAGTGCGCCCTATACTGGGAGCATCGCTAAAAGCCTACAGCACCTGGTATTCCTAGGCAGTCTCCCATCCAAGTACTAACCAGGCCAGACCCAGCTTAGCTTCCGAGATCAGACGAGATTGGGCGATCTTCGGGTAGTATGGCCGTAAGCCGAGAGGCAGTCCTCAGAATTCAATTTTTAAATGTGGCAAGCTGGTTGACAGGACCTTTCTGCAATGAGCTACACGTGTGTGATACAATAATCACTGCTCTTTTTCTCAGCCTATGTAACTCTTTGGACTTTTGCCCCACTGTTAGCACTGAAGTGCCTTGAGGCACATGGGTCACTGTTGGCGACACTGCAAATCTTGCTATAAATTTCAGACCGAATCAAAACTAAACATGTTTTGGGTGGAGACCAGTGTTTTGTTTGGACAAGCATAAACGTAGCGTTTTGACAAGTGTGGCAAGTATCTATAGCCATTGTGACAAAAACAAAAGGGAGAAAGTGCGCCCTATACTGGGAGCATCGCTAAAAGCCTACAGCACCTGGTATTCCTAGGCAGTCTCCCATCCAAGTACTAACCAGGCAAGACCCAGCTTAGCTTCCGAGCTCAGACGAGATCGGGCGATCTTCGGGTAGTATGGCCGTAAGCCGAGACGCAGTCCTCAGACTTCAATTTTTAAATGTGGGAAGCTGGTTGACAGGACCTTTCTGCAATGAGCTACACGTGTGTGATACAATAATCACTACTCTTTTTCTCAGCCTATGTAACTCTTTGGACTTTTGCCCCACTGTTAGCACTGAAGTGCCTTGAGGCACATGGGTCACTGTTGGCGACACTGCAAATCTTGCTATAAATTTCAGACCGAGTCAAAACTAAACATGTTTTGGGTGGAGACCAGCGTTTTGTTTGGACGAGCATAATGTAGCGTTTTGACAAGTGTGGCAAGTATCTATAGCCATTGTGACAAAAACAAAAGGGAGAAAGTGCGCCCTATACTGGGAGCATCGCTAAAAGCTTACAGCACCTGGTATTTCTAGGCAGTCTCCCATCCAAGTACTAACCAGGCCAGACCCAGCTTAGCTTCCGAGATCAGACGAGATCGGGCGATCTTCGGGTAGTATGGCCGTAAGCCGAGAGGCAGTCCTCAGAATTAAATTTTTAAATGTGGCAAGCTGGTTGACAGGACCTTTCTGCAATTAGCTACACGTGTGTGATACAATAATCACTGCTCTTTTTCTCAGCCTATGTAACTCTTTGGACTTTTGCCCCACTGTTAGCACTGAAGTGCCTTGAGGCACATGGGTCACTGTTGGCGACACTGCAAATCTTGCTATAAATTTCAGACCGAGTCAAAACTAAACAAACATGTTTTGGGTGGAGACCAGCGGTTTGTTTGGACGAGCATAATGTAGCGTTTTGACAAGTGTGGCAAGTATCTATAGCCATTGTGACAAAAACAAAAGGGAGAAAGTGCGCCCTATACTGGGAGCATCGCTAAAAGCCTACAGCACCTGGTATTCCTAGGCAGTCTCCCATCCAAGTACTAACCAGGCCAGACCCAGCTTAGCTTCCGAGATCAGACGAGATCGGGCGATCTTCGGGTAGTATGGCCGTAAGCCGAGACGCAGTCCTCAGAATTCAATTTTTTAATGTGGCAAGCTGGTTGACAGGACCTTTCTGCAATGAGCTACACGTGTGTGATACAATAATCACTGCTCTTTTTCTCAATCTATGTAACTCTTTGGACTCTTGGCCCACTGTTAGCACTGAAGTGCCTTGAGGCACATGGGTGACTGTTGGCGACACTGCAAATCTTGCTATAAATTTCAGACCGAGTCAAAACTAAACATGTTTTGGGTGGAGACCAGCGTTTTGTTTGGACGAGCATAATGTAGCGTTTTGACAAGTGTGGCAAGTAACTATAGCCTTTGTGACAAAAACAAAAGGGAGAAAGTGCGCCCTATACTGGGAGCATCGCTAAAAGCCTACAGCACCTGGTATTCCTAGGCAGTCTCC